>NW_020447242.1:788295-870462 GCF_003343035.1 Apteryx rowi
CGACTCAGGAGCTGCTCTTGTCCCGATCTAGACCCACACGGGGCGGGGGGGGCTTTTCTTACCCCCCGCCCTCCAACCCGAACAGGAGCGGCCTCCCTTTACCACGGCACAGCGCGGGACCGGCTTCGCACCGCCAGCGACTGGGGGTAGCAGGGAGAAAAGCAGTTACGTGCTTTTTCCACGCAGTACCGGTATTTCCGAAATCATGAATTCGTGTAAGATCTAGTAACGTAAACGCAATATTGACCTCTTTGCAACTACAGTTTTTGTTGAACTATTACCAATCTGATAAAACCAAATTTATAGGTATGTTAAGATTTAAAAGAAAAATTTCATTTGAAATATTAGTCAAAAATAGCTATTAAATACATTTTCTCACCCATTAAAATGAATTTTGCATGCGGCTGTTTTTTAAACCCGGAAGTACTTTGGAAAAAATGCAAGTCAGGTTCTACTCTGTTGTGCTAAAATCCTTGATGACTTTCCACAGACTGGTTGTCAGTGCCTCGTGCACAAAACTGGCAGATTATTTGCTTAGAGCAGAGGTGTTTCCAGATATTTGTGTTTTAAAGAGGGAATATTTATCACTGCAAGTAAAATGACTGCGTGTGATTCAAGTGCCTAATCCTTGAGCATTGCCAGGAAGGTAACTGAGGGTCCAAAGGCCTGTTTCAGGCCCTCTTTTCAAGCAACAGAATACAGAAGACATGACTAGGGGAAGAAGCTGAAGCCCGTTTTCCTGTTCCTGCCAGGGCTCTTCATGCACCCCGGCCTGCCCATAAACACCCTGCGCTGCAGTGCGGCGACTGCCTACAGAGCAAAAGCTGACGCTGCAGCGTGGTGACAAATACTTAGCCTTCAGTTCCCTTTCTTCAAGTGTGCACTTATGGAAAGCAGATTTCCAGTTTCATGAGGCTCGGCATTTGTGGAGCAGCTCCATGCAGGAGATGCTTCCGTGCTCTGGCTACTCCGCTCACCGGCAGCGCTGGCAGCCTGCAGGCAGACCCAGTCACCCAGAGAGGCAAAAATGCCTTAAAGTCAGCGTGCTCACACCACTGCTTTGCCCCTTGGCCAGAGCACAATATCAGCCCATTATTTCATTTACTGCTTTTTCAAGAAACTTAAAATAGAGGAAATATTTAAAAGGCCAGATTTACAGTAAACTGTATCAACTGACTTGGTTTTCACTAGCAGTGTAAGGAAAACTGATTAGCTGTATTTAAAATGGAAGATGATATTGGTGAGACATAGTATATTTGATTTGTATTAGGTTTTGCTGCCAGACACAGAAAATATAGGGATGAAAAAATAAACTTTACAGTAGTTTAGCAGAATCATCTCAGCTTCTTTAGGGAATATGAGGCTATTTAAAAATAAACACTGTGATCACCAACAGGTTATTTCCCTCCCTCTTTTTATGTTTGTCTAACTATAACCTCTCCCTGCTGACCCCAGCCCTTCTAGATGGAGCCTTGCCCTCAACATTTTCATTTGTGTCTAATTTAGTCAGACATATACACAGATACAAGGCTGAAGTCAGATCTCACTTACGCTAGTGTAAATCTGTAGCTGGGTCTGGAACAGCTGTAAAGACACCAGTTGAGTTATTCTGGATGTACAGTGGTGTTACCCAGTCTGTTACATCAGTGTTACTGTCTCTTCAAAATATAAATGACTGCAGAAAGAATTAACTATTTCAAAGGCAGCTGGTGTTTTTCCATGATATAAATGGGAACCTTTAATACTAAATGCCATATTCAAAATATTTGAAAAATGTGACATACAGGGTAACATATATTTTACAGATATTTTTTATCACAAAAAGTTATTACAAAAAGAATGCCAGCTGATAGGAATTATATTTGGCATATATTTTGAACTTTATCTATGTTCTAAAAGATCCCAGAAGAGATTCTGAAATTGTATGTTTAAAACAACTGCTTCATACATCATTAAAATGCAACTGTCCGAGGGTGAATATATAGTCAACTTCTGTCAGCCACATTAGCCAATGAAGTTTTTAGGAACAGAAGTGATACATATTTAGACAAATTAAATTGTAAGATAGGATGCAAGTTACTTGGAGTGGAATTTTTCCTAGACTATGGGGCAAACACCCTCATCCTTAACCATAGGCCCAGGGAATCTTTGATGACCACAACATTTTGCTTTTGCATTTCATTTGAAACAGAGCACCTTTAGCAGCGCTGAACTGGTGCAGTACTGACTCAGTAGAGCTAATGCCAC
This sequence comes from Apteryx rowi, assembly GCF_003343035.1. Lineage (NCBI taxonomy): Eukaryota > Metazoa > Chordata > Aves > Apterygiformes > Apterygidae > Apteryx > Apteryx rowi. The sequence goes on from NW_020447242.1 coordinate 790,543, forward strand.
CCACTGAGACAAGAACACCACTTCCTTCAGCACCTGGGTTTTCTTTGGAGGTCTCCCATAAAAATCTTGAATGTATCAATGTTATGAACAGACTTTTCTTTTGAAGAACTTGAACATTTATTTTACAGCTGATCGAATTACAGGCTATTGCAAAAAAACCTACCAATATGACAATAAGCAAATGTTACTGAATAGCTGTTCCTTTTAAAGGCAAAAGAACACTCCCTTTTATTTTTATAATAGTATAATTGTTTTATCCACTGGTAAAAATGCCCAAATCAATATATTTTTTAAAATGATGAATTATAATAAATGAGAGGTTAGATCCCTGAAACTGTAACCTCTTGTTCCTTTGCAGGATGGAGGCCTTAAATAGCAACAAAGCAATAACCATCAACTCACTGTTCTGCTGATACAGTCAAGTTTTGACCAAGGAGAAACAGAGGGAAGTATCTCCACTAAGTTCAGAGTGAGCGTGCAATATTTGAAAGGAAGAATTGGCCCATGATTTTAACTGTGAAAACAGATGACTCAAACAATGTAGACTTTCATACTTGATTTAAGATGGTTTTGTTTTGTTTCTGTTAGTTCAACAATTTATGTAAGTTCTGTTATTTACCAGAAACATTTGTGCAAAGTGTATCCATCTTTAAGCAGCTGCTAAATCTCTAAACTATGATACACATTCATCTGCTTACTGAAGTGTGTCTTAGAAACAAGGAACCAGRTCTTGTTCTCCCACAGGAGAGGCAAGATTCAGATGGAAACTTTACAAGCTGAAACTTGTAGATCTCTCATCTAAATATTAACCAAAGAAGGAGCAAGAAAGTCAGAGGAACTGGATCGAACTTCTTAACTGCATGATTACTCTAGAAAACCAGTCCTTCAAGCACCTGTTCTTTTTCCTGAAGCATGGCTTCTTCAAAAGGCATGCTGCTCCTATCACTGTGCTCTTCCCTCAAGAGAAGCCTAGCCTTCTCCCCAAAGGAAGGAATTGGAAGTGACAGAATCAACAAAAACATGGTCAGATTTTGAAAARTCCTCCTGGAGAATTTAAGAAGCTTCACAGGCAAGGGAATTCTAAATTTTCATTACCCCTTCTCAGACTCAAAGAGGCCAGCCATCACCGATGTAAAAGTTAAGTGCCTTTACGCAGGATTATCCAAGGGCTAAGCTGCTAACATAGACCCCAAGAGGCTGCAGTTTAGCTTCCATTTCTGTTACTGACTTCCAGCAGGGACTGTGTTAATTCACTTTTCCGCAGTTGTCTGACTATCAAAAGTTGAATGATAGTATCTATCAATGTAATTGGGGTGCTGTAAGGAATCTGTAAAGAAAACCAATCAGTGTTTGTTTGCAAAAGACTGCAGTGTAACCATTAAGGACTCTAAATTTGCTAGAGACAGACAGACCCCAAATAAACCTGCAAGATACTAACTCTTATGCTCCAATTGTAGCTTTGTTGAGCAGAGGGTAAGTTAAATTAACACCACAGTGCTCAGTTTCAGTGCTCCATTTGGGAAAGAAGAAAACTTGAGAAACAGAGCAATTTCTAGTTATTATCACTGCTTATGAAAGCAGAAGTGGCAGAGGCAGATTCAAGATCTATTCTGATAAAATTGACCATAGCTGAGGATCTGAGGGCAGAGTTTACTGAGATACTAGGAAAATTATGGGTGAGAGGGTAAAATAGAAAAGAAAAAAAGTTATCTTCATTGAAAAACTTAACATCTTTTTCTTCAGCATCCTCTACAACCAGCTAAAACACTTTTAAATGTTTTGTGTGTGTGTGTGTGTGTCATTGTAAAGCTGGGTATCTTTTTTTGGACAAAATTACAGTTTTGTAAAGAAGAATTGGTATATTGGCCTGCCAGAGCCTTACTGTCCAAAATCTTCAAACCTTTAATCATAATGTAACCCCACACAGAATTCTGTGGGCTTATAAAGGATGTTTCTACTTGAGTCCCCTAATTTTGCAAAAGACCTGGGCAAATGGAGCAAGATTTCAGCCCATTTCATTTCTTCCATAGCTTGGTAGAGGTAGGAATGAAGTGCCCTGAAGATACTGTGAACGTTTGTGTGACCTGTACTAACTCACTTAGTAGAAGACCTAGCTGAGGGCTGCGACAGACAGGCTTTGGTGAGCCTCGCTGCTGCAGTTTACGCTCCCTTCCAGAGCTGTCTGCTCTGCCCTGCCACCCAAGGTTACTCAGCCCCCAGCAGAGTGACAGAGGTGGAGCAGCTGAGAGGTGGGTGGACATTCCCTTCCTCTGACTCCTGTGAAGGTAGTAACCTCCAACAGAGCAAAGGCAGCAAATAGCTGGGGGGTACTAACATCTTAAACTATCCCAGCTGTTTCCTCAGAAAGCCTAAGTCAGTCTCATAGAGCTGTATTACATATAAGGAAGGGAGCTTTTCTAACTGGGAATCTCAAACCCCAGCACAGCTAAGGATTGCATTTGTTTTAAAGAACTGACCTCCTTTGTGATTTATCATTTCACAGTATTTTGGGTCATAGACATGGGTAGCATTTTGGCGACTGCTTTCCCCAGAAAAAAAGGTAAATCTTTATCAGCTTTGGGCTAGCTGAGAAAAATGTTCAGAAGCCCATAACATTCTGACCTTTTTTCTAACATGCTCAACTTGTTTACAAGAAAGCACCGTAATGAATCCTTACTTAATAAACAGCTGACATCTACAGGTCCACAAGCACTACTTCCAATCATCTCAGCCCTCTGCACTGAACTTCACAGCAACTTGTCCCAAAATCTAGGGATACCTTAAATTGGAGTAAGCTACAGACTGAACTGGTAACGCACACCTGTGTCTTCAACCAGCCTGGAACAGCTTTGCTGAGATGGAACAATAATGATTTCCTATCAACATTACTGTGGCAAGAAAACCAAGCTAATTTACTTATTCCATTATCTTGGCTATTTTCTAAACCATTCCTGCTGCCATGGTACCTGAAGCTTTTTTCCTAACTTTTACAGAATATTTACAATACAATAAAACCTAGAGGACAGGTAAGGAGTATCAAATGGAATGAAACAGGGATACTACAGGAAATCTATTATTTATTTTACATTTGAATATGAAAATTCAATTTTAAAATCAATCAGAAGCTGACTGTGCCAAAGAAATCAGAGACTGTGACAAGATAATAGTTGAGCTCATCTGAAAACACATGCAGCCTTGCTTCTAACTGTAGAAAATTTAAAGTCAAAGACCTGGCAAGCAAATATAAAATCTTAACCGATTTCAATGGATCCATGCTTTAACCGAACATTTAAAGTAGCAAAAGAGACGAGCAAGGCCCCAAATAACCAAAATTTCAATGAAAATCAGTAATGCTACAAAACCCATTCCGTGAAGAGGCCAGTGGACATATAAGAAATTCTCTAGGTCAAAACAGCACAGTTTTGTTGGGTCTGGTCTGTGCAGACAGGTTCACAGTCCAGAGGTTTGCTTGGAGTTTCCTCAACAATGAGAAACTCCCCAGCAAACTATAGGACAGCTTGCTTACCTGATTTCCAAAGGTTAGCAGGATTCATTTCTGCCTGGGGTATACTGGGTCAGAAGACCCCTCAATTAAATAGCAGTAGCAGGAATGGATGAGTGCTTCTTTTATCCCTGCTGCTGAATTGGTTATGGAGATCAGTAGGAAGCACTCTGCAGAATATTTAGTCAGCTCTTTTGCTCCATCACTCTCAGTAAAGGAAGAGGTGGAATTAAGAACATTTCTCTCATAAAAAGACTGTACAGAAGGAGTAGGAGGATTTCTCAGACTCCTCAAGGGGAGGGGGATAAAAAGTTTAGTCTGTGGGAAAGACAAGAGACATTTCCATAACCCTCAGAGATCTAGTGTTTCACCCCAAGTCCAGAAGCATCTTAGTTCTGTTCAGGCTGCAGCATAAGAAGTCTGTGGGGCTTCAGTGTGGCCTCATGGGATTTATGGCATTACCATCAGGTGAGTTTACTTCTAGAAAACAAACTCCTTACTACTGATGCAGGTCAAGTCAGAATTGTCAAATTGTGTTATCTGCAGGGGTCCTAACAGTTCAAGGGTTGGGCTAATGAAGCCAATTAGGCAGAATCCCCTACACCTGCCAACATTTGAAAGCTATAAATGAAGACATTTAGGGACAAAGAAATAAGAGCACACCTGTTTATTCTTTTAAGCTGTATTTGGAATGGAAGCAGTTTTTTAAAAGATGGTAGGAAGATGGTCAACAAGGAGCGTCCCCTCTTAGCTACATTGCTTTGCTGCATACCTAAGAGCTTACGCTAAAACTATAAAGTACAGTCCATACCCTGCTGCAATTCCCTTCTTGTAAGGAAGGATCTTGTGACAGAAAAGGACTATGGAATAGGTCTAGTAAAGGATTTAGGCACCTAGAAAGCTAGATTTGGCCATACTTCATATTTAGGCACCTGACCTCCAGAGCAGAATTCACACTGTATTAGGATCTGAGGCTTCCTGTACGGGGGACAGGAAGAGTTTGGTACTACAGAACAGGGTCCAGTAAATAGACTCTAAATAAATAGATAAATGAGATAACACTCTAGATAAAAAACAGAAAGAAATCTTTAAGAAAGGAATGAAACTGAGGTCTCTGCACCTTTGATAGCCCATAAACACCAGCAGTATTTTCTGACTATTCTGTGAAAAGCTTAATCCTATCTTTGTGCATTGCATTTAGCATACTCAGAAAACACTTGCCAGGGATATCTCATTCATGGAGGACTAGAGTTCCCAGATCTTTGGGGACTTAAACAGGGAAAAGGCTCTCCGTTTACAGCCAGACTGAGTTAGTCCTCAGTAAGCACAGAACTACAGGCATGTAGGAATCTCCAAGATCAAATAGCTCGTGCATCCAGATTAGACTTTTGGTTAAATGACCTTAGTTGCCACATTTTAAAGCTTATGTTTAGTCACTTATGTAAAACACTTTCAGATAGAGGATGGAAAGTACTGAGTACAATTACGAGTTTTTAYTTGGAAGTTAAACAATATATGTGGGATGAGAGAAAATTTACATCTAAGAAGGCAAACTTCTTTTCATATAGGCTACAAAAATACAGCTTAAATGCTAAAGCACATACTTAGAACTCCTGGTGACAAAAGTGCAAAGCTTCCATTTTATTGATATGTGTTCGAACATGCTAGAAGTATGTAATAACCAAGCCTTGGATTATAACAATGAAAGTATAAATTATGTGTTTTTATGTTTGGTCATGTTTTAGCCATGGTTCTATTGTAGTAAGCTAAATATACTTTAAATGCCATACACTCCATTAGGAACTGCTTCTTTGTCAAGATTTTGATCTCTTTTGAATCAATCTATAGCAGCTGTGTGTTGTTTAAAATACTCTTATTGACTCTTCTATAATTTGCTTTCTTTGAACAGCCTGCGTGCTGTAACATTTGATCAAAGAAATAAACATATACTTTAACAACCCAAAGTAAAGTGCATGCACATTTTTTATAACAGTGCACTATAAAATGTAATTATAGTTGTCTATAGATCACACAGGATGATATAAATAAATGGGTTTGAGATTTTTTTAATGCAAGCCTATCCAATATATCAAAGATTTTTCCCTTTAACACCAGTCTCTATCATGCAAAAGCATTAATGAACCATTTCAAATAAAGATGATGCAACTTCTTTTAATAGTATATTTAGTTATCCGTTAACTGGTAACCGTATATAAAAATACCCGTAGCAAAGTTAAGTACGGAAAGCAACACAACCTCAAGTTGTGGGTTTATAAAAACATAAAGAAAATGTTGATTTAAACCTCCTTTAGAGGCTGTTTTTTATTCAAAAAAACAATAGATATTTAAGCTTTAGCTACCACAGATGTTCATCAGTTCTGGACTATGAACATTAATTCACAACTGACCACTACACTTTGATTATTAAAAATATACAACAATAAAGCATATGTGTTTGAGGTTTTATAGCTGTGCAAATTTGGTAACTTACATAAATTTCATTTCTCTTTTATATAAATGAACATATAGAGGTTTCTCTGAATTCAGGACAAATGGAGTCGAATCAATATCAGCTACATAATACATAAAGGATGGATGCAAATTTTATAGTACACAAATAAATAATTAATTTATATCCGCTTACTGTAACAAGGAAAAAAAAGTCAGCATATTTTGAAGTTTAACAGAACTTTTGCCAGAACTAAAAAAATTGTGGGAAGGCATCTCAAGAACAGACAGCGTTGTCTGTGTGCAGTCCAGGGAAGGAAAGGTTGGAGGTATATTCCTTCATGCAATACAGAAGTGCAAGGTACTCTGGTCTGAGCATTTAAGATGTCAGCTCCCTAGCAGAAGGAGCGAAGTAGGCAAAAAGCCAGTATAGGCCTGACTTTTTGTTCCACCATCCTCTCTGGTGTTTCTCGATGAAGCACTGTCTGCACAGTGTCTTTGTTCCTCAGAAAGAGGGGTTAGAGTTATTGCCAACTCTTTGTGGCACGGAAGGGAAGGGGACATTTTTACTTCTCTCTGTAGATACATAAATGCTACTCATGGTATGAACTATTTAGATCCCAATTCTGCCACCCTTACTGACACTGCTTCAGAAATAAAGCTATGATTCTGCCAATATTTGTGAGAGCATTCAACTTTCTTCTTGTCTCACTGTCTGCAACAGGACTTCTATGCAGGTTTGTAGGAATAAGATCTCATGGTATTGCTTACTACATAAAGATGGTAGACCCTGTAGAAATTGGGGCCTGTGCTAGGAATCCTAACCAGAGAATTTTGAAGTCAGTCAGAAGGCTCTCGTTGCCCACTCTGGGCTTTAAATCAGGGCTCTAATTAAACATGAAGGATTGACTTTACATATCAGAGCTTTTTAGCATTTTAATAGCGCAGGACTCTTTTACCTAATAAAACTATGAGCAGTGGCTGAGGGCCCACATCTGGAAAAACTTATACACTAAAAAAACTTTACTCGTGTAAGTGTATGAACTGTGCATCACTTGCTGATTTTACAAGAAACTCAGTGCAGTACAATCTTCAACACTGGTTTGACTGAGAGCAGTTGACAGCTTATGGGATCCCAGGATAAAAAAAAGTCCTCAGGGAAAGGAGGGCAAGTTCAGTAGTTTGCATTAAAGATAGCTGTGAGGTAGGAGAAGATACTGTATTTCTACACTTCTGATTAATACTGCTGTGCAAGAATTCAGGTGAATAATCACATTTTGTATTTACCTTACAAAACAGGGATGTCTTAGTGATGAAAATGAAAAATGGGTTTGCTCACAAAAGCCTTTGTCTCTGGAACATAGCTATAAGTAGCTCACTATCTAGGTTGAAAATGGTAAGGCAGGGTAGTGTGTCCTATTTTTCCATGCTTGCAGTGAAGATACAATATGGGAATTCAGCCTTGGTAATTACTAATACACCACACAGACACAATTACACCCTGTGTACTGCATAAAGGAATCACTTGTGGTCTGCCTCCATTACAAAGAGCAGTAGGGGGCCAACATGCAAGAAGACAAAATGCTTTACAAGGAGGAAGGAGACCAGAAGAGTCGATGTATCCAAATACAAGGACCTTGATTCTTTTTGGAGTGATTTAAGTCCCCTTCCATCAATTATCGTCCTTTGTCTCCAGAGCCTTATCACAAGCAGCATTACAGGAACTGAACAAAACAATACTCAGGCCCAAATAACCCTGTGAACTGTGCTGACATTTCCACACCCTGTTGCTGTGTTTGACCGGGTTATTCAGATTTTTAAAAAACAAAAATCTCCACACAGAACAACAACAAACATTTCTGTTTTAAATAACAAGCTCAACCCTTCCTGGTGTCTTTTCTCCCTTCTAGGATTACTGATAGCTCACACTACAATACCACAATGATGATGTGATATAAAAACCTTAGTAGCACACAAGATTGACATGACAGCTTTCCAAATGAAAAGATTGTGCTCTGCAGAGTTCTCAGCAGTTCAGGGTTTTTTAAGTTAATTAGATCCTTCCCCTTCCCATTCCCCCAACCCCTTGCCCAGATGTGAGTTTTGGATAAATGAAGAATTACAAGTAAGAAACCTGACTCATATACGCATTTCAAGAAGTGCTCTGCAGCTAAATAGTTCGATTTCTCAGTGAAATAAATCAGCTGTCTACTCATTCACTTTTACTACTCAGAGTAATAATTTTTTCTTAGTGACACRTGAAGTTTTGAGGGTACAGTCATAAGTGTGTAATCAATGAAAAGCATCTATTTTTTCATTCATTCACACCAGATATGTAACATTTCATGGTATTTCTTAACAGGACATTGCAGTCATTGCTCATCTGAAAATAAATTTAAAACATGTGGAAAGTTAAAAAAAAAGGACCTCAGGAAAGTCAGCTATTTTTGACAGTAAGTCAGCTTCTGTGAAACAAAGCCTTGTCTTTCAGAAACTGTTTACGATCTATGAGGAAAAAAAAAATATCCTTGGGCTAAAATGTTTATTGGCACCTAGGAGTCTGAAGAGAGCAAGTCAGGCTTGTGGTTTTTTGAGGGCACTTTATCATCGCCTGCATTCTCAAAGGGATCTGTGAATGAATAGAGCTGGATTACTCAGCCTTCTATTCCACGCCTATTCCTCTCCATTTTCCTTGGCAAGACTGAGAGCCAAGCTATTTTTAGTTAGGCAGTTTTCTATTTTTAGACAAATATCAGTTAAGAGACATTTGTTAGGAAAAATTTTAAAAAAGAAAAACACAAAAGGGGGAGGGGATGAGGCTTCCCATCTCATATTATGAAGCAAGCCCTTCAACCTGTATCTCCAGGCGTTTCAGCTGCTTCCAATCTTGGAAAAATATAGAAAATTCAGAGTTCAGAGATTTAAAAATAAACCTACCCTCTGGCAAACAGACCAAAATACAACAAGCTGTTACTATGTGAAACAGTGACTACAAAAACAAAGAACATTCTCCAATGACTAGATTGGGATAAAACTTTGGAGCTATTAAGTTATAAGAATGTTACACAGACATGTAAGATTTTTCCAGCTTCTCAGCCAGCTATATCATGTTTTGGAGAAAGAAACAGTCATCTGTAAAATAGAGCTAGCTCTAAGAAATACAGATTTAAGCCCCCAGTTTGACAAAGAAATGAATCATGAATAGAGTTTGAACACTTTTATGTTATGTGCATGTTTTTTACCTTTGTTCTCATAGCATTTTTACAGCAATAAGGCCAAAAAATTTCCTAAGGTATTAAAATATTTTTAACTGATTAGTTAGAACAGAAGAATAAAAGAAAAAAAAAGTGGAGCCCTGATGAATAGTAAGGACTGATCCTCAGTCAGTCTAAATCAGGAAGTCTAGAGTTTCCTCAAAATATACTCCAAAGCAGCTTTGTTCTACTAAGTGCTTCAGACCAACTGAATTTGCATCCATTCTACTTTTCTCTGTCCCTATGCTCTTTTTCCAGATCATGGAAAAATAATCTAACAAGTGAGCTACTTCATTTTCATTTGAGATACCTTAGGATTACAAAATATGTTTCATGACAGCCAAATCCTTACTGAGAATAAATCATAGTAAAAAAATGACCATTTTTTGAGAGAAAACAAAAGAAAACAACTCATTATACGACTTTCCCTTAGCTGTTATTTTTCACATACTGGATCAATTTGAAATATATTCAAAATAAAAATATAGTGTCAAAACCTGACCCTCTATTTTTCTTCTTATAGCCTGTAAAGCATCAAAAGGCTATTAGGTGCATAGCAACAGGATGCTGTGGAGTTATCAAGGAGAGCTTAAACAATTGCCTGGAGWTGGAAAGATATGGAGTCAAAATCTCATATGGATAAGTGGGAGGAAGGGAATAAATTGTTATCTACTGGATGTAGTAAAGGGACTGATTTGGTCAGTCCCATTGACTAGGACAGCAGTCCCACTGAGGGACTACTTTGGGCAGAACAGAATTGTCTTGCACAGTTTTCCAGATTTGAAGTTTTTCCTGAGGTCTTGTAATACCTATTATTTACTTAAAGCCCAAATTTCTGGAATAATAAAATTACATAAGACTATTAGCTTTTTTTAAAAGATGTATTTCTAAAGTATTTGCTTGCAAAAATGAAATTAAAATTGATAAAATGGAGAATTTAAAAATGTTTCTGAAAATTGGATTTCACCCCCCTCCCAAGAAGATCTTTTTCTACTAACCATGGTTAGGAAAAATATAGAAAAAGCTCACATGAGGACATTAGGTTACAAACACATCTTCCAAAGGTTGAAAACCCAGAAGGCAAACAAAGAAGGACCAAAGGAATATTACAAAAATGCTCAAGATCTTGAAGCCAGTCCCATGATTTTGTCATACATGAGGTTAGCAATAATGGTTTGGCTCATATTTACTAAAAGTGAAACAAGAAGCCAACATTTAAAAAGCCTAAATCATCATTAAAACAAAATTCTTTGGCCAGTTGACCCTGGCTGGTCATCTCCTGGCCTGTGGAAAGTGATAACAGTAGCTGTTTTTTTAACCAGCTGGTCTTCAACCAATTTACAAGGGAAATCAATATTGCTATCCCCATTTTACAGACAGGGAAACTGAAGCATTAGGAGGAGATGCGACTTGTCCAAGGTCACACAACAGTATTTGGCAAAGCTATTAATAAAATCCGAGTCTCATGAGTCCTTGTCCAGGGCACTATCCAATAGACTGTACTGTCTTTAGATCACTCTGAATAACCTTTCTTACATACAGGCTTACTTTCTATAATGTCCCAGATCTTCAGCCCATGTTAGCTGAAATAATTCTGCTGATTTCAACAGCTGAAGAGCTGGCTTGATATGTATTTCACAGCTTGTTTATATGCAGTATTATGTTATGATGACAAGAGAAGAAAATACATTAAACAAACTACAACAGTTGCCTTACTTTTTCTAAAAGAAGTGCATTTAGATAGTTATAGGGGCTTATTTACTACAAATACACAGATAAGAGTCTTAATTGATATGAAGAGGCTTTCAGAATCTAATTAACCTCCCAGCTAGTCATTAGCTCTGTGACCTTTAGAAATAATTGACAGAAGGGATTTTTTTCCCCTTGATCTCATTCAGAACTTCCCCGCCAAGTGTCTAATCCTACAAGTGCTACAGGACCCGCAGCACACCTGTAAGAATTGATGGGATAACACGCCGCAAGGCCATCAGTGAAACAGGATTGCGGCAGTCCTCTCAGGCACAACATACTGCCCATGTAGCATGTCACATGAATGCAGCCCTTGTCACCCAAATGCTGTCCTCATCATCTCCAGCCTTCTGATGCACTAAAGCTGCACTGGGTTTTAATTCTCAAGTCCCTCCATTATCCAAAAATTTAGTAGTATTTCATGCCTATTAACTTTCTGTTGCTGGTTGTACTAAAAGCCTATTAGATTTTCAATTCAAGCTAGTTCTTCTACAAAGCAGTGGGAATATTCATTGTTGTTTATCATTTGTTGCATATCTTCATCATATACCTTTTTTGAACAAAGTGCTTGGCAGTCAATAACAACAACAACAACAACAAAACCAGCAAAATTACAAATGTCACCATCCCACATGACTTGGTATTATTTTGTTCCCCACCATCTTAATCTTGAAGCATGCAAAGATGGCTGTGTGTGCTGTAAAACACAGAAGATGTGAAATACCCAGGAAGAATTTCCTATTTCCACAAACTCAGTTCTTTCTCTTGGTGGAAAATGCTGCTACAATTGGCACTCGTCTCTCCAGCTATGTTCAGTTTAGTCTCCCTCACCAACTACAGGAGTCCACCAGGGAAGGGGAAACACTCTGCAGTAGGTAAATTCATCAGCAGTTACTAGAGCTACAGATGTATAGTCTTTTGGAAAGCAAATTTAAAAGACAATGCTAAATGCTGATTATCTTTAAAAAATAACCTATAATTTGTAATTATTTAAAACTGTGACTTATGTTTGCAAATTAGAACTATTATTTTTCCCCCATGTCCAACTAGCAACACCATCACAACAACCCTAGGATAATTAAAGTCTCCTGAAACAGCTCATGCTAATTCTTGGTGAAGTCTTCAGTATCACTAAGGGCAGGAGATCACGCAAAGTGAGTTTCTCCAAAAGGAGAGGGCAAACAGGATGGGAGGCATCCACTGTAATGGAAACCAATGGTCCCTACGAGACAGACTAAAGGAGCAGCTGGAGAGACAACAATATTTTGACACTCTTTGGGACAGAAAGATGGAAAAAAAGAAGTACATACTGCCGTGCAAGTGGCAAGAGATTAAGAGGCATGAGGCTGAAGATGTGAAGATGAAAAGACTGGTCAAAACTGGTCAAAAGATCGTCCTCAGTAAGAGTAGGTTAAATATTACTTGGTGGACAAGGACTGAAAATGGACTGACCAAGACTGAAAATGATCCTGATGTGCATCACATGGAGAATCATGTTATAGTATCATCATAACATCTTATTTGGTACCTGTTCTTAGCGTGCCATGTCTGAAGTAGGGCTGTAAATACTTCAAGATAGGACCTGCGTTCGTCTATCATGTGTTAGAATACAGCAAAATCCAGTTAGTTTTGAGAAGGCGAGTGGAGAGGTGGGCGAAAGGGCATACTATGCTTGACAAATATTCAGGTTCACAAAATAGAGTAAGACAATGTATACTTAAGAAACCAATGAGTGTGAGCTTTTGTTGAAGCAGTGTACTGTAGTAGCTGACATCTTTATGTAAAAGAGTATGTGAGGGAGCTTGAATGCTTTCTAGGTGTAAAAATGGTTCAGAAAAAGAAAGAAAAGAGTAGTTGAAGTGAAATGCCAGGAAAAGATAGAGTCAAAGGCAGATAGCAAGAGAGACCTTTCAGAAAAGGCAAAGACGTGGGGGACATGGAGGAGTTCTTGTAAGATAAAAGACAGCTGCAAAGATCATAGAGGTGTGTGTATATGCATGCAAAGTAGCAGTTTTAAGGAGTGAACTAAAGTTTGGAGAAGATCTGCGGAGTGATCACCCTTGAAACATAGATTTATATGCATAAAGAAGCTCAGTTAGGAAAGAGAAAAGTGGAGGAAGTTTGCATTGTTCCTCTTTTTTCTCTACAAGTGATTAGTGGTTTGGCAGAGAGGAACTTGAGGAGGTGGATGTGTGTGTGCCAGAAAACGGAAGAGATGGTTGATGGGATGAATTTGAAAGGGCTGACCTAATAGGAGAACTTGAGTTAAATGTAGTGACCACTGAATGAGCAGAGGAATAAAAGCCACTTGGAGAAATGGGGAGAATAAGAGCAGCAGGGTCAAACAAACTGATGGATTGGAGACCTAAAAAGAGCTGAAAGATGAAGTGGTTAGTGAGTTGTGGGGGAATGATTTATGTGCATGAGCAAGGATCAGAGTGTCAGACTAAGTGTCTAAGAAACAAAATCAAAAACAGGGCTTAGTAAAAACTTGTGAGAGATCTGCTAAAGCTGAGAAAGTAGCTGATGCTGTGACATGAAAGAAGTGACAGGGACGAAGGGACAGTGAGAGAGAAAACAAGCAGGAAATTTCACCTTAAATTGGCAAAAACTTAATGGCTTAGCTTAAGAACCACAGTAATTTCTGCAATATGGCTAGGATTATATTTGCAGCCAAGATGCAAAACAATTCCCTGTATTCCTAGTCTAAAAAATGCCCCCTACCATCAAAGGGCAAAGTCCTTTCTGAGCTCCTTAGTGGTAGGCTTACAGTGCTTTGGCACTATTGGCTGAGCTGAATCTACTAGGTCTCATATACTTACTCAGAGTATATACCATTTGAATAATAGGAGTTCTGCCCGGCTAAATAAATGAGGACAAAATCATTAGACCAGATAATTTAGAGCAGCCATGGATGATAAGCAGCTGATTATCATGAAATATGAACCTTTGTCAATGGTGAAATATGGACAATCTCTTCCCATTGTTCCTCAGAAGGTAATAAGTATTGTATTTAGGATAAGAGTGAAAAAGGGCAAATGAGATAAATTGTTACAAATTCTGGATGACACCAAGCCCTGTGCAGTTGGGTATCTGAACAACGTCAATTTTCCTAGGTGTGGTGATACACTGGAAATAAGAAACAGGAAAAACGTATAAAAAAGTATCATCCAGCCCCCAAACTGGCATTTCTGAATGGGAGTCCAATTCTTCCTGAGGAGAAAGAGCATCTATAAACTATTTTTCACTAAAGATGAAAAGGTAACATCGGATCAGATATTAAGACAAGGAAAGCAAGTAAATATAAGTAGGACTATTTTTTCTTCATTATCACTATATTACAGTACATTTTAAGATCCATTACCTTTTTTTATCAAATTAATTAAAATTTCAAAGTTTTCTGTGCATTTTAATTTTCCCATATAATCGGAATAAACCATCTTATCATGTTTTGAAATCTGTAATGTTAAAGTTAGTTCCCAGAGATGCCTTGATAAAATCTTTATTAAAATCTTACTATTAAACCTTAATTTAAAAAAATCGTTATTAAAATCTTTACTACACAAAGTAGTAAAGTGATCCCTGTTCTAAGAACGGTTCAAATTCACAAGGTCTGATTCGCTTCTCACTTACAGTGGTGTAACTGTGAAATTTCACTGAAATAAGTCATGTTAGATCCACTTCTGTTTTCCAGAAATGAGGGGAGAATCTGGCCTCATTATTTTAAATAACTACAAAGAAACATAAGGCACTTCTGTAAGTCAATCATAAAATGCTGGCATTTACTCTTGTTCCCCTTTTCCTCATTGTTATAAGAAAATTCTTGCCTAGCCCTATGCAACTGCGCTGACAATGTTAAGTGGGAGACGTATAAGATAAACTTTTTCTGTGAAAGCAGATAGTAAATGGAGGTATTGACAAACTTCTAAAGACAGAAKAGAACTACAGTTGTAAAAACACTATTTCTGTACCAAAAGCTAAGTACAAAATGCTATAGGAGTTTCTAATGAGAGAAAATCTATTCCCATTTTGAAGTAAAGAATTAGAAATCTTCTAGTGGCAGAATTTTAAATAACAGCTGCTCAGAATGTATTGTTTTCCATATTTATATATGGAAATGTACCCCCCCATACATTGGGAAATTAGCATAAACATGAAATTAATTTTTTTTCCTCAATGTCCACGGGTACAGCAAGTACACCTTACACGGATTCTGCTATTCCTTAAAATAAGTTACTATATCCCAGCAACCAGCATGTGCTTTTTAACTGAAGTGAAGTTGAAGGAAAGACTGTGGGGTGAGTGGTTTGGTGGGTAAGGACATAAAGGCTTCAGTTTTAGGAACACAGTCAGCTCGAAACCAAAGTCTCAGAATGAGCCTTTGTTTGCAGAACTAATACATATCATACAACCTCTACAAAGATTTCAGTGAGACTTAAAATAATTGTCACTTTTGCTGAGAATGAACAAACTTGAGTGTTGAATACAACTTTCTTCTCCTTCAAGAATGTTCATTGCTTTTTAGTTACCAGTGCACGTTTGTAAGTGTATTTACTGGGTAATACCTGTAATATGTTCAGCTGGTAGATAATTTTTATGATCCGAAGAACTCAGATATGCCAAATTACATGTCAAGTGATTCCATTGTGAATGAGACAACTGGAAAAGACAATTTCAATGATAACTACTACATTGAATAAAATTACTACATATGTAAAGAAAGTCATAAGATATTTGTTTAGACCATTAAACCAAAAGAGCTCAAAGAATAACACTAACTGAACTCAAAGAGTTTTAAATTTCTCTTAATATTAGCTACTCCATTTAAATCACTACAGTAATCAGTATCAAAATAGCTTTGCTCAAATTGCAGTCATACAGGTATTAAAATTCATTTCAAGACATTTTTCCCTTGAAAAACAGCATAATGCTTATTAGATGTATAACATTGTGTGTCTTCTTCTCTTTCAGATAATAAGTTGTGGCCTGAAGATTCATTTCTTCAGAAATGCTAAAGATAATTAATCCCAGTAAATAAATCTAAAATGTCTTATTAATAAAATTAACAAGTTTAACCAGAACTACAATAAAATTCATGTAATCTTTAGGTCTGAGTATCAGTGGATTAATTCAGAAGGAATTAAATACATATTAGAGATCTAAACTTTTGATTTTCTCTGAATAGAGATTGTTCAAAGAAGTTATACCGTATTCTAATGACTGATAACTCAGTTCTACAACAATCAAAAAAGTAAATAAATAGTTAATATTATGCAGAATGTGAACAGAAATTGGATTCTAAATTGAAGGCTAAGACTTTTATATGGCTGACAGTTGTATTTCAAAATTTCATAAGGCTACCTAAAAAAGTTTTCTTTCTATGATTCTGAACAGAAGTCTGTGAGCACAGCTATGTCTTTTTCTTCTGCTGAAATATAGCTATTGAACAGTTATTTAATTGAAAATGATCTGATTTAATAATACTGTCTGATCTTCGGCTGCTGTTGATTGCTCTGGAAGAACAAGATGAAAAACTTGTAAGTACGAAATCTAGCTGTCTGAAAGTGAAAAAAATGGACTCCTTACAAGGAAAATATGTGTAATGTAGTCAGTTTAACTGATCAACTTAAATATTTAAATGTGTGGCAGATTTATATCCTGTACCTAAAAATACATCCAAACTACACTAAGAGCCAAGCCATCTTGCAGATCACATACTTTTGTGGGCTTTCTTCCCCTATTGTACTAGTCACTGTTATGTTAATTATCAAGTAAAGGCATGATAATTACATGTCTTTTTTGCTAATATGGTACTCTTGTTCAAAACCTACACCCTGCACAAGTACTTCTTTGATCCTGAAACGGTACTGGCTTTAGTGTGGCTTAAGTATTTTGCCTTACAGGCAGAATACTGAAAACCATAGCACCAAAACAATCAAATGACTTAATTCAGAGATGACAATACATATGGAAAAAACATAAAAAATTGAACTTTGTTTGGCCTTTTCTGCTGTTTGTTAGATTACTCCATTTAAATAATATTCATTTCAGTTACCTACTTTTATTTAGCTGCCTAGAGAGGAGTGAAAAGAAAAGTGATGCCAACTGAATTTTGAGCGCACCCACAAAATTACACATTTGCATGCAAAATTGCCTGTCAGCCTGATCTAACTAGGCCGCTATTCCTGCAGGAAAAGGATTTTGCAGGTGCAGAGAGTGCTCTTTCTGAAAATCTAAAAGTTACAACAAAATAGACATTTAAAATTTTATGTTTTCATTCAAGTTGTTTGAAAAAACAGAGTCCTCATGATCGTAAGTCTTCATTCATTGTGAAGCATGTTATAAATCCCTAACTGGTGGCCTAATTACCCATTCCCACAAGAAAGCTTGCAGGAAAGAGTAAAGATATCACAGGAAGCTTTTCCTGCTAAGAATATTCTGGCTTTGTGCCACGAAAGGAGGGCAGGGGATTGTTTAGGGGATAGAATTTGTGTTCTGCAGAACAGGACATGGGTTGACCAGAGGTAACAGGGTTAAATCCCTAGGGTGACAGTAAAGGCTTGCTGTCTGTAAAGAGGATTTGAAGTGAGAGAGAAAAAGAGATGATGGAGAGGAGGAAGAAATTGCATATTTTTGTCTTAGTCCTAACTCACAGAAATGTTTGTACTTCTGTCAGAACCTCACCCTCTCCTCATGGTGGAGGATATCTGCTGGGAGATTGTAAAGGAAGCAAAACAGTATCATCCTATACGTTGAAACAGTATCATCCTATATGTTGAGATGAGGATGGACAGAAAAGCGATATATGTCCCTGGGTTACAATCTTTGTTGATCTATTGTGCTGTGACTGTGACATCTGGTAACAAGCATAACAATATCTATCAAACAGTATATTTTCTCCATCAGAAATATTTTACATGTAGCTTATAAACTTACTTTCTTCCATTGCTGGACTCAAATACATGATTAGCCCAGGTGAAGATTCCAAAAGCACCRGTCTCATTTTCAGCAATATCCAGATTATTTAAAAATCTGAAACTAACACTTTTTAAAAGATCTTAAGTAATTTAAGTGTATAGGCCAAGGCATTCAGTAGCATTTATGACTGAATTTTCATTGATTTCCATATCTTTAAGACAGGACCTCATTCTGCCAATGCTTTTTTATATGTTATCATTAGATACCTAATCACTTAGATGCTTTGAAAATGGGACTTACTTGCATAAGTCACGTAAGCTTTTTTTAAAATTTTACTCTGCGTGTTTTGCTATTGCAGCAAAAACCTTTAAAAGCTTCATTTATTTTGCATGGCTTGAGTCTTATTGTGATTGCATATTAAACTGACTTTTCTGTAAATATTAGAAGCTGACAATAAAAAAAATTAAATTTTAATTAATAATTTTCAGTAATTGCAAATACAACTTGCCCTATTTAACAGTGTATATTAATTTTTTTATAATTATAAGGTATTTCTAACATTCTGATAATAGTGTTTTGATACTGTTATTATACTTCTAGTAACAGCATTTTGTATGAGAGTTAAAGCATTTGTTAGATTGTGTAGCTTGTAAGTAAATTTTTCTTGCATTCTGTTAAACTGCCTATCTCTGTAAATAAACAAAAAACTTAAAAAAAWTTTCAATCAAATGCCTTAGAGTAGTGATTCTAAATCTTTTTCTTCCACGTCTTTTACACTGTATTTTTCCGTTCCTCCCAGTCTGAGAACATTCTAACTTTTGGAGTGAGGAGACAATGCATGCAATGTCCTCTGGGGAGCACAGCACCCGGAGCTGCGAGGAGGCAAGGGGGAGATTCAGCCAGGAGGTAGTGGCCAAGGCATGGAGAAGGCTAAGGGACAAAGCAGCGCAGAAAGCCAGACAACAGGGAGCCACTGATCCCATCTCAGGAGTTTCTGCTGAGCATGTTAGACTCAGAGGGATAAAATTTACAGTTCACAAAAAATATGAATCCCCTCCAACTTCTACTGCTCTTCCGCATGTCTCACACAACCTCAGACCCCCAAAGCGGTACCTTTTCCTCCCTGTTCTGTTCTCCTTCCATTATGTCACCTCTCAGATATGTTCTGAGACCCTCGAGAAAGCATGATCAGGCTCCTCGCTTTGAGTACCTCAATCTCGGAGCCAAGTCAAAACAGAATCCTCACAGAACGCAAAGTCTTACCTCAACAATATCTGAATTCGTTCGACTCTCATGTGGCTCATTGTACTCTGTGTACTTCAGCAACACTTTGTCCATGTCAGTGCTGGCATACTGGAACAGTTTGTTGGTGCTGTTGAAGATGATCAGAGCAATCTCACAGTCGCATAGCACACTCAGCTCATAAGCCTTCTTCATTAACCCAAATTTCCTCTTTGTAAATGTCACCTGGAAAAAAAAGAAAAAAGTCTGTCAAAAATCCCTAAGTCAGTCTTTGTAGCCCTTCTTCTTTTCTTGGAAATATAATGTGACTGCTGTAGTCTTTGATTAGAACAAGTTTAGAAGGGAAGTCCATAAATATAAATTTTGTTCCAAAATAGAATATAAGTATCCATCTGTGTGTGTTATGTAACTGAGGAAATATATGTCATTCTCATTGCACAAAACTCAAGCTACAAGTAAAAGGTACGGGGCATTTTCATTAAGTAGCACTGTGATCTTTTAATGCTGTATCTTTCTCTCTAACTTCTTAATTCTTAGAGTTTTGCCCTTCTTAGACACTGTATTTATACTGCATACATTTTTCCCATCAATATTTTAAAACTGCACCTCAGATCTGCAGTTGTAAAAAGTCTGAACAGAAAGTGCAGTCAATTCTTATTTTTGATAGTGACTGACTGATTCCATCCTGCCCCCCCAATCCTGGCTGACTAGATTTTTAGCAGGGGGAATTATTTCATGCAGACTTTTAAGTAGAGTAAAAGAGATGCGGTGTTTATATAAATATACTCTCGATAGTTTGGAACAAGTGTCTAGTTTAAAAGAGTCAAACACGTTTTATTTAACTTTCACGTTCTCATTTGAGAAACAAGAAATATAAAGCAAGAATGAAGAACAAATTCTAGCTGGCCAGCAACAAATATCCTCTTTGAGATAAGATCTTATCTATACACAGCTGTAGCATGCTTTATTTCATTTCAAAGTAGATGCTTAGAAATATGAACTGGCATTTTTTAGTACAAAGGACCCTGATCATATTATATAGGTAAAAATAGGAATGTGCTTAAAAGTTTTCAATAAGCCAGCTAATGCCCTGAAACTTTATGCAAAACCTAAGTGGTATGAAAATCATCTGTAATCTGTACGTAAGTATAATTTTCCACAGGGACTGTTTTGACAAAAAATGACCTGCACATCGAATAAATGTGGGTTTTTTTTTCCTTTTATGCACCAGCTTACAAGTTCCAATAAGATATGTGGCTTACAATAAGAAACTACCAAGCGATGTTTAAACTATTCGTACGGCTGAAATTGTTTCTGCTTTTTCTGTCTCTTCCTATACACGCTAAATGTATGCAACGACTGTTTGTGGGTTTTTAACATCCATTTTCTTTAGCAATTTTTATTAATATGAATGTTTAAGATAAAAAATATGGTTTTGCTAAGCCTATTTATTATTAATCAAATTTAACATCTAGTGAAGGTATTTGATATAGCAAGGACAGGCACTCAACCAAGTTTACAGGTTTGCCTAATCCCACACTTGCTGCTACTAGTTCCTTAATACCCGTAGGTAGTAAGTAGTACCTCTGCAATTGGTTTAACACTGAGGCAAGAAGATTCCTCTGTACACGGTTCGTTTAGCTGCTGTTTTATCTTGTCACATTCCTAATGCAAGTTAATGCTAACTGCAACCCCAGCCTACCTYAGAATCCCAGCAGGTCATGCCTTGGAAAATGTGACCTTTAAGTATTGCTAATCCCTATTTGCTAGTCCATCTCAAAAAGATGAGGCTCTGTGCCAATACTCCATACATTTATTCTCCCAAATGTATACTAAATGTTATTGCTCGCATTGCCATTTCAATCTCTTTAGCCTCTCTGTCAACATACTGTTAAGAAGAGATGGATTACCATTACATACAATTATTCAAGCATTTAAAAAAAACCACTTTCCACAGCACTGGTCTCAAATATATGTATTTGATAGTAAGTTCAATCTAAATTGGTCTCTGTCAATGGCTTTTGGCACTTGGAATGGATAATGAGATAGGTAACAAACTTCATTCAAATTCTGAAAAATAYACTAGTATTTCAAATACTCCATTAATATTTTCCCTGATTGCAGAAAATTGTGATGCATTTGTTCAGAAACATATATATATATACACATATACACACACACACACACAYACATACATATACATACACACACACATATATATACATATCTCAAGTTATATATCATGTTTTAGAAAAAGCTAAACACACAGAAAATAAAATGTACTAACTCAACATATTTTTCTGCATCTAAAACTCTTTTCAATCAACTTTTTGACCGCAGTGCTGTAGGTGGAGTGTCTCTATACAGTATGGTTTCTGTTGCACAGAAACCTCAGAATTTAGCATGTTACAGCTTCTTACCATCAAAGTACACTCCAGTACAGAAATATCTTTAAAGCCACTGTTTGTGTTTACTGTTAGGTGCTTCTGAACATTTAGAGTAACCACACAGCTGTGCTGCATAGCACATACTTATTTCATAACACTTATCACCAAAATGATACTGGTTAGAGTTCCTTTTTGTGGAAACTGAAAGAAAGGACAACAGATAAGATCTTTCTTTCTTTCTTTCTTTAAAGCATAATCTTAATTGCTCTGAATTCAGTTTGCTAATAGCTCCTTGATCTTTCTAGCATTTTCCAAATCTATTAGATAATGCATCCTGCCACTGTTCATAAATGCATGAAAAACAATTGTAACTATTACTGTTTCTACGGTGACCTGGAATATTACCATTCTTTTTAAATAGACTCATTGACAGCTTGCACTTTAGAGCATTTACATTTAAAGATAATAATGTATTTATATATATATATGTATATATATTTAAAAAAAAGTATCACACTTTTACAATAGTTTATAGTTAGGGTTGTAATTTGTGTTTTCAAATGTATGGTGAAAGGTCAGTATCCTCAGGAAAGATTAAAAATACCTTTCACGCCATTTAAAAACAAATGATTGTTGTGCATGATTTCTTTTTTGTGGTTTCATTAGGAATATGAATATACTTCTCTTCCATACTCCAAAATATTTAGGTGAGCAATAGAAGTAAACAACATCTTTATTATTTAACTTTTTTTGGTCTCAATCTATTATGTAAGCCATATTCATCTAAACTAAAAGCATCTAATAAATATCATCTAAGGTAACAGCGAATGTTCTAGTACTGCAGAAATTTTGCTGACTGGTAAAGATTAACATAAATTATTAAAAACATTTTGCCTCTTTTGTCTAGGTGTAAGGGAGCTTGAAAGCTACACTGAAGAAGCTCTGACTGCACTTTAACAATTTTACTTGTACTGAGTCAGCTCTGGGAGTGAACAAAACATGCACAATCCACTGAATACAAGCTTTTCAGTAACTGTAGCTACAGTACCAATAAATCCAGGTAGTCACACAGTCTTGCTATCATATACTGCATTTGAATTATTTGGTCATGATAGCATCATATATCAACATACAATCTGCCATTTTGTCAGGACAGTGTCTTTGGGAGGAAGATCCCTAATAACATAAAAAGCACTTCAGAGAATGAAAGAAAACATAAGGACAGTAAGCCAATTCATCAACATATTTTAGAAAGGATATCCAAAAATGTGCATGCATTTCAATGGAATTTGTTTAATATTTAACTTTTTTCAGCAGCAAGAATCAAATCAATACATATTCTTCCCTGCCAACTTTAGTCAAGATATGATTAATTATGCCTGCTGTCGAAACCAGATTTGTAAGATGTTATTCACTTCTAATTTGTAGGTCTCTTTCAGTTTACAAATTTTCTGCTTTTCTAGAGAAAGGTAGGCAATATATGAAGTCCTTCTCTCTTGGGCTATGATAATATTTTAGAATGATAGGGTGAGAACTGGGGGGAATGAAAGCAGAGTGGGGGGAGGAAGTAGAAGAGATAAGAGGCCAGCATTCAGCAGTCTTTAAAACCTTTCCAAGAAGGTATGTAAAATAGTAACACAGTTCCTAAATACTTTTATGAGGCTTTTTATGCATGGTTGTATATGTATTGCAAAAAAACAGAGTGCAGTGAGTACCACATTTACCTCTGAAACATACCAAAAAATAACCTAATTCCATCCCTGCGTATTATACCTAGTCAAAAAACCCCATTAGTCTACTACTATTTGACGCAACAGCACAGTTCTTTTACTTATTTAACTTTTACTTTTTCTACTCCTACTCTTTCCTTTTAATTCTTTTTACTTTTCAAAACTCTAGAGCTACACTGCTCTCATAATGGGAATGGTGGTACGTAGAAGATCAGATTCCTAAAGCCTGCTGCATTTTTTATGGGAAGAAGTATAAATGCTGATGACTATATAGGCTGTGTGTAAATCAGATGCTTCTTTCAAGTATTAGGAAACCAAACCAAAACAAAGTGAAAGAGCCAGTTTCCACCTTCACTGATAAAAATCGAGGTTAGCTTTTTGTGCATTTTGGATGAAATTCTGGCTAAAGGTGAACCCCCCTGTACGTGCTAGAGGAAGGACTGACAAAAGAGGATTGTCAAGAGGATATTCTTCCACTTCAACTCTGGCTCTTCTTCACTACCATGGAAAGACCACTCAGCTAGTTCTCCATGTGTAAAGCTGCCAGAGGTCTTTCTGAGGGATGGTTTAGGGACTTGTCATTGCAATGTCTGTGAATGGGGCTGTAGACAGCCAGAGTGCAAGTGTACACGAGTACACATTGTTACGTGCTCCAATTAGATGGTAATTTGGCCCAGAGCCAGACTTTCTTGTTTAATCTGTAGTAAGTAATGCTTATTTAAACTAAATACACTAGGAGATAATGTTTCTTGGTTTTGACTGTAGATCCTTTGACATGCCGAAATTTAAATATGTGTGTGTATGCACATATGTGAATAAGTCCATCCATTTTTTCAACCCAGATACTGTATTAGTAAATGGGGAGAGTAGCCACTGGCAGTAGTCTTTATTTAGCTAAATTTATAGCAAAAATGTGCTCCTTGTAGATGTTAATACATCAGTAGAGGAACAGATCAGACATAATATTCCCACTTGACTAGAACACCCTTCAGGACACATTATTTATCTTTGTGGCAATATAATCTTTCCTTCTTTCTGTATTGTTTCGGTGTGGGGGTGGTATGGGGTTTGGGGTTTCTTTATTTTTTGGTTCTTAATTTGTGTCCTTCTAGTCCTTTATTTTGAAATCTCACAGACTCTGATAGGCTGATATTGGGTGACTGAGCTGTAATAGTAGTGCCATTATGAGAACTCCGTATTTGTCACTGACAATCACAGTGTATATGCTTACATTTTCTGTTTAAAGTAGAGTCCTGTGCTCTTTCAAGCAATTCAGTCCAGCCAGTGGCAAAGTATCAGGGTTCCCCTTACTTCTTCCTATCCTAATTATAAAGAAATATAGTTGCTGACATAGGAAAATGAGAGAAATAGGGAATTTGCACATAATCCTTCCCACATACGTTTCCTGCCATTAAACATGTGTGAAAGGCTAGGGAAAACAGGGCCCACTATTTATCACAGTATCTGATACATACTGCCTGGTCAAAAAGAAATATTATTCGGTTTATCCACCTGAAATTTCAGACACAGGGACCAGAGCAGGCATGGTAGATAGAAGGTATCTGGCAAACAGGAGCTACCACATGAGGAATCACCTTTAGACATAGCAAAATCAAGTTGGCCATGTACAAACCAAGGGGCTTTGGGATGAAGTGCCATTGCCAGACACCTAATCCTATCATATGTTGAAACCCCAATAACTATTACAGAGGCAACAGCTCCTGTCATAGTGTCTCTTCTACTTCCTCCTATTTGATTTTGTTTAGCTCTGTTTGTCATACGAAGAGACTTGGCTGCAACAGCCTTTACAGTAACCCTCAGTGGAACTGGGAAGCAGAACCAGTGCAGGATTTGCTCTAGACAAACCTTCCTTTATGCAATGGCTGGGCATGTCATATTAAATGAAAGGCCCTTTAAAGTGCAGTGAAGGACTCTTCAGCAGCCTGCTTCCATGTTCCTACAACCCTCCAGCATAAYTTACAGCAATGAGACAGCAGTGATTTATGCTGGTAAAATAACTAYTGTCCTGGGAAGCCTCAAGCACACTGAGCTACAACTTGCTGAATAGTCCAGCTAAAGAGGAGTTCTGAGCAGGATGCCCTAAAATTATAGCTATAACAAATAAAATGTTCATGATTAATCAGTATAAAAAAGAAGGTTTTGTATTTCTTTGTTCCAACCTATTTTTAGTGTATCAGTACATAAATTACAGATCAAAAGCTTAAAATAGTGATATTATTCAGTCTATCCAAATCTTTAACATGATAGCGGATTTTTTTTCTTCATGAGTCAAGAGAGGAGGGATAATTTGAAGATGTGTTAATTAACAGATAATATAGCAACTCAGAAATTAGTAGGTTAGGTAGTATCAAGCATGCTTCACACTTTAAGTTATAAGATCTAAAGAACTGATAGGGATGCAAGAATAACGGCCAATCTCTGCTATTTCATTTCCTTTTGTTGAATCAGGCAGAGAGAATTAATCCATTATATATTGATGTATACATATACATATACATACATACACACACACACATACATATATATGTTCTAGGCAAAGACATCATAAAAATGAGAAAATTCATCTCTCTCAAATACACACTAGCTGATACAACATACGAGAAAGCTGACTTTTTTATTCTGTATCCTATCACTAGTTCTGGCAGGTACAAATAGATGTTTAGGGTAAAAAACATGTTTACTAGTTCTGTGCAGCTAAAATGTTCGCAAGGTAAAGGTCAAAGAATATTTCATTCCCTGCTGAGCAAATGGTCAGGAAGCACATTTGTCTGCATTTCCTGTCATAACAGGAAGAGTGTAACTTCTTCCTTTCCACAATGGCTTCAGTTCTGCTTCCCACCTCCAGCTCTTTCTCCCCCAGGGCTTTCCAGACCATTCCTTACAAGACAACAAGGTTATGCCTGTGTCTGCATTAGTTTTCAGCTGTACTATGTTGGCAGATGCCTCATTTACTATCGTGCTCTCTTTACTTAGGCTTCTTGCTCACACTTCAAATTAAAAGTAATTTGACCTAAATATTTACCTTACGCTAATTCACTCTAAATTATGCTCAAAACATACATTTGTAATACAGGCACACTTAACCTTAAATATAATACATTCTAGGAATTCATGATTCAATTCAGCATGTATTTTAAAACTTTAGCTTTCAGGTAGTCTGATGCAACATGAAAAGGGCTATCACAGCTGTACAGATCACTACAGTTTGAGAGGCATGGAAACTCAGGGTTTATACTTTGCCTACAGAAAATTAACTTCCCCTCTGACCAGGGCCAGCTGTAATGATATATTCCAAGGATATGGCTCATGACGTGCAACTGAATGTAAGCAAGAAGGAGGATTCTAATATGTAAAAGATAAAGAGAATATTATGTTTAAAACAAAGGTTCATTGAACAGAATGATGCTTAGCTGCATAGTTAAGCATTTATATTTTCATCTGAAAACATTTCCCTGGGGAGAAAAAAAAAATCCTAAAAGCTCAGATCTTGTATAAAATCAAGACATCTCATCAGGGAAGACTGAAAATATCAGGATACTGGTAGAAAAGGTTTTCTCTTTAACTTGCACTTGTGTTAGCACCAATATGCAAGGCTCTTTTCTGTTTCTACAGGGAAGGTTCTGATTCAGCCGACAGTCTTTTACTCTTTCCTTTTAAATAGTGCTGAAGCACAGATAAAAATAGATGGACATAAGTCTGAAATTAGTTTTGAAACTAGCAGCGCTCAGTATCGAAGTCAGTAGAACAAATCTAGGTCTTCCTGCAAACGGTCATTTCCCTCCAGGATATTCTTCCCCTGCCCCRTAACCTCACTTCACTCATCTGCTTTAATTTGTTCTCTGTTGAGCTGATAACTGCAGCGAGTCTTGCTTTACAGCTCTACAGATTTGCTGGAATCAAAGAATGATAAAAAATTCTATACATGAAAAAGTTAAGCAGCAAGTGTTTATTACTGTAATATCCGACAGAATTATAGAGACAAGCTACTTTCTAAAGGGTATCTTAATATTTAAGTGTCTTAATATTGAAGTATACACTTCCTGTGGCATTTAATAACAGTTAAGCCCCCAGCAGCTCATTACAAATTGAAAGAGATGTTTCAAACAAAGTATGCAGAATCATTAGCTAGGTCAACTGAGTTTAAACTGGGAATCTGACAACAGCATACTTCACAAGCAGAAAAATTAAAAAGAATGCAATGATCAGAGGGATAAATGGTGGATCACTGTATAAGACCAGATCTTTCTTGATTTTTACTAGAAAAATCAGCATATTAAAAGTAAGAGGGCATTCCAGACCTTCTTCCAGAATGTCACTGGGTCAATACGCCCTCTTTCCTGAGTCAATGTGCCTCTGAATTTAGCTCACAGACCATGGATTTAATGAGACATTTTTTGAGTGACCTTATATAACAGTAATACAATATCATTATGTCATTACACCTATTTATTTTAAGCCTGGGCAACCCTGCCTGAACTGGTATAAAGACAGTTTCTTGCCCGGATTGGTATAAAGACAGTTTCAGATGATCCCATCTACGGTAGACCACAAAAGGCCCTCATTAAAACTAACACAAATGTTTCAAACTGATGAAAAATAAATAGGAAAAATTAGAAGGACTTTTCTGAGGGGGATGAATGCAAATTTTCCTTCATGTGTTGGCCATAACAGAGCTAACTGAAAGTTTTTTGCACTTAAAGAAAAAAACATAAAAATAATTTTCAGCCATGTTTTTACAAATGTCCTTCCTCTTTTTTTCAAACAACCCAGAATTCTTCACAGCAGCCTTCACCAATCTGATAGCAATTCCTGCACAAGGAACTCATAGCCATTAGGAGTTTCTGACATCAGATGTCAGTGCTAGTATTTTTGGCTACCAGTTCTATTGCTGGTGCCACTAGTATCCAGTATGCAGCCTACTCTGAGGGGCTCTTGGCAAGGCTACCACACTCTCATGAGCTTGAGCAGCACTACCAAAGATGTCTTATTCATCCTGCATTTACCAAGACTATATTATCCAGCATCACAATAATAAAAAGAAAGTCTCCGGTCACATTGGCTGCTTATAACAGGATTCTCTTTAAAGTTTTAATTTACATTTAATACCATGATGGTAACCAAAATACACACTTAGTCTAACACTGGCAGTTATTTATACTCCTTCTCCCTGTGGCCTAAAGCAGAGCAAAAGGGAATTTTTTGGATGGCTATGGGCATTTCTGAAAGTTTCACAGTTAAAGAGAATTTGGGATCATGCACAGAAGACTCAAACATCCTCACCCCCTTTGTCACCACACAATAATTATGGGGCCAGGAAAATATAGCCAGTTGGCAGCCAGCATGAAACAACATTAAATGAATGGCACCTCCTAGGTAAAAGCCTGGATTTTGCACTCCCCAAAGTCAGTAACAGAGCTCTCATGCACTCCAAGGTAACAGGACTGGGCCTCTAATATCTAGGCAGCAGTAGTTTTCCTTTAACATATCCAAAGATTTCAAAGTTTCAATAGTTTCAGGAAAAGTACAGATGCCTATATTGCACATTTCTGTGAGATCTGCAGCCAGAGACATACCACTCTTTAGACTGTTTTAACTTGCATTTTATATCATGATGGTGAGTAAAGTACACAAGTCCAATGAACTAGACTTGCTCAGAAGAAATCCTCTTCTAGGGAGGGCAGCACTACTTCTGTCCTTCCTGATCTGCTCACACAAGCACTTTGAACAAGTCTCCTACCATAGCAGACAGTGGTGTGGAAGAAAACAGCTGTTTACTGATAGGACGAATACTCTGTCCGATGGTTAACCTAAACAGTTAGTCAGGACACTGGGCAGATGAGAGGAAGAGCAGGGGTAGAAATCATCTTCCACAGGCTTCCACAACTTCAACTCTTTTGCAGAAACTGTGTTAGCCAAACAGCTGCATCCTTGCAAGGGGAGAGGGCAGAAGAATTCAACTACTGCTATATTCCTGGTTCCGATTCATGCTCCATCTGTTTTCTCCTTGTATATGCTGCCCTGCAGAGAATTTATGTGCTTGAAAAAGCTGAGGCTGCATGAACCATGTACATCATATTCCCATCTAACATGCCTTGTACTGTAAAACCACACTATGTTTAAATATAAATAACAATAAGGCAGTTTCAAGTAAACAGATTTGCTGCTGTTCTTGCAAACACTTTCCGGTGAGCTAGTAAGAAGGAGAAAAAAACAGTCTTATAAACTGAACAGTCTTCCTTCCATGTCGTGGTAAATGGAGCTATGAATAAGCTTTGCAGAACTGTGCTTCAGTTRGGGTCTTGATTTTACTAATCAAAAACTTTTAACAGATTTTTCCTATGCAACCTTATAATCTAGTCTAAACATTCAAATAGATTTATGACATCAAATATGAAAAATAACACAGGAATATAAGCCAGTTATTATTTAAAGATTACTGTAAGTATATAAATTAGAAAACTAATCAAATGATGCAACTTCCACAGAAGCAGCAATAGCCCATGGGATATATTATATTATAAGAAACAGTAAGGCTTGTAAAAGAGCGCGTCTCATACAAACTGTTTAAAGAACAATCAGCTATTAGTGAAAATCCAGTTGTGTTTAATCATTTATAATGGTTAAAACTCAAAAGCCTGATCTCTCAGTCCAGCTGAATCAATGGAAATCTTTTCACTGACTTCTCCGGGCTTTAAATCAGGGCGCTAAATATAAAGAGGATGAAACCTAGTAGAAACACTTTCTAAATTATGTTTCAATATATTAGTAGAAATGGGAAGCAGAGTCAAGCCAATTATGTTATGTGGAGGCTAAAGCACAATAAATGGTACCTTCAGCTTCTCAGTGTATCTGGCTAATCAAAACTATGGAAATTATCAAACACTAGCAAGATAAGTGCTTTCTGCATTAATACTACAGTTGTTAATATTCCAGTGTTGTAGTTTTATTGATAATTATTCATTCTGAAATTTTGAAATTCTACAGTGAATGACTTAAATGCTTGCTGTATTCATTTTTAAAAGTAAACTTGCTCTTCTTAAAAGATAACTGATTGACAGAACTGGGGGCTTAAGTCCTCCATAGGTCTAATATTTGAGTAAACATGTCAACACTGAAACTATTGTATAAACKAATGTCACTAATAGCAAAATTTTATAGCTTTATTTACAAAATAATAATTTAGGTACACTTTGAAAAGAAACCATGGTAGTATGGAAG
This sequence comes from Apteryx rowi, assembly GCF_003343035.1. NCBI lineage: Eukaryota > Metazoa > Chordata > Aves > Apterygiformes > Apterygidae > Apteryx > Apteryx rowi. The sequence goes on from NW_020447242.1 coordinate 821,012, forward strand.
AGTTCAAAAAAACCAGTGTCTTAATGGTTAATGGTATATGCAGTTCAATATTTCACATCCAATTTCAATTCCAGGCTGTAAACCAATTAAAACAAATATGGTGGTGGTTTTACATTGACAGAACTATTGCTTTTTGGCTTGGCCTACAGCAATAAGCAAACTTTAGGGAGAATATAAACTGTATCCCCCATAAATCCTTGTATATTTTTTCCTTCAAACTTGGTTTTCTGCCATGAAGAATACAAGTTACTACCCATACTAGAGAATTTACAAATTCTAGGAAAGCACACTTAAAAATTACAATTTGTTGTTATATTAAATTGAGTTTATTCTGGCATTTTAAAATCCTTGAAATCTAACAACAACATAATCATTTCTTATAAAACAACTTGAATATATAAATGAATATAACTAATATATTAATAGTAACTCAGTATCAGGTGCTTAAGAAACAATTACAGAAAATTACTCCTAAATTGCAACCACATGTATGCAGAACACTGGACATAGTATTGAATAATTTTAATGAGAATTTCTCACACTTGTGAATCTCCAGTTTCAACAAAACATCCATCAGATACATCAGATGTAAACAACAATAGCTTTTCACTGATTTTGTTTTAAGATGACAATTGCTGAATTTTATTTTTCTGAAAATAGAAAAGCAGTTTCTCTAATTTATGATCATATTTTAACTATCAGAGGTAGTGTTGCTAATATGTGACGTTGAGCTACTCAGCCATTTCATTTAAAACAGTCATAATAATTAATTAACCAATCCTAGCAGACCTATTTAGCCATAGCTTTGGTAGGGGAAACTTTGTCTCATGACTGCAACATGCCAGTATTATTGGATGTTGGTTTTAGAATGTATTATAATGCACAAATTCTTTTTAAATTTCATGTTCAGACAAAAAATACAGATTTTTTATGAAGTACTGACATTTTTCTATGCAGGAGGTAAAAATAAAAATATTGCAAATGTGTAAAAACATGAGTAATTTGAATCTATGAATTTAAAAGAAAGTCCTGATGCAAATAAAGGCAGAGTATAATAGTTCACAAAATACAGTACTGTAAGTCCTAAACCTGTAACAACCTTCAGATGCACTTAACCATATATATTGTACCCTGAAGTGAAAGGAACTACAGAAAGGACCAAAAGTAAAGCATACACATCAGTCTTTATAGAATTAAAGTTTACATTAATATATTCCTAGCTACTCATGTTACTAGACTTGAAAAAACTATGTGTGAACTTTCTGGTTGTTTCCAAAAGTACCTATTCTTTGATAGTCTTCCATACATTGTGTATATGTATACACTTGCACATATACATATACACACACACACATATGTATATATGTATAACAAAGTTACCACCCTTTTAATCATTTCTAATAATGTCACCCTAGAAATACAATATGATCTTCAAATACAGTATTTTTGCTACTCACCTGTCTGTTACGTTCATCCATAATCCTTGTAATCTGAATCTTTTTTCTCCCCATAGTCCCCGTTTTTTTTCTCTCCTTCTTCCTTAAAATTATGTATTTTTCCCTTCTCTTTTCTTCCTCTTTCCCGTTTCCTCAAAACAAGTCTCCTTCTTCAGCACTTGCACTACTCAGTTCACAGTCCCCTGCATCCGTTCCTGCTAAACACACAAAGGAAATCAAATGTTACTACAAAATTGATAACCAGATGAAAGTCACTACAGGGAGTTGATCAAGTATCCTACTTATAATTTAGTGTACAAGTTAATTATAATAAATATTTACTGCATCTATAAAGTAGAGTAATGCATAGGGAAATATTTATAATATAATTCATAGGTTTCTTTTTATGAACAACCCTACAAATCTTTCAAGAAATGAGTAAAAGCACTGAAATGCACATTGCCAAAACTTTAACAGAATTAGGTATCTCTAGTTTTAAGTATCACTCACTGCACTAGTATGAAAAATTACCTAAATCAGAGAGTTAATGAACCTTTCTGTACCTATGTACGCTAAGTAGGCCAGCTAATTCATTTCTGAAGGGAAAACAATCTTGTGTTTTGACAGCAGAGGTGATAATGTCCCTCATTATGCAAATAGGATGGACCTTTATTAAAGTGTTATTTGATGTATGAAAAACATCAGCTAGTTTAAATCCAAAACTTTTAAACTTATTCTTTAGGAATATAGACTATGCAAGTATTACTCAAGATACTTCAAGAAAAAAGTTGTGTGTTTTCCCTCATTTCATTTCAAAGTAAGTTCCAAGTTGTTTTGGTGAGTGATTTATAACTAGCAGACACATCCATCTTTCCTTGTAAGGATTTTTGCACAAGAAGCCAAGCTACATAGTACAGAGTAATAAGGACAGATGATAAATGAAGAATTTTTTGAACAAATATTTTCATAGTTTTAGTAATGAACTGATATTAGCTCCCTGAGCCTTACGATAATAGCTGAATTGCAAAAGGACAGTTAGATGTAACACACAAAAATACATGCAGTGAGCCTTTCCTATTTCGCAAAATGTCACAAATCACAATTTTTAACATGTGCAAAATAATTTTAAGAAACAAAAGACTAGATAACATATAAGAAAATGCATAAATGATGTTCAATCCTACTAAAATAAAAGTAAGATGCTTACACTTTTCCGTTCTTAACTTTTTTTTTACCATATTTTTATATTTACATGTTTTGAACATAACAGGATAGAGTTCTTTTAAATACAGAAGAGAAAACTAATCTGAAAATGAATCACTTTAAATGATTTTTTAGATTTTTTGCTTGGTTCTACATTGTATTAAAAATACTTATTTGGTAACCAAAATTTAATAGTTTTAAAACAGAGGTTGGTGTTTCCTTACTTATTTTAAGCTATAGTCTCACAGACAACCTGCTAAATTCCCACAATATGTTACGTAACACTAAGCCGATGTCCTGGCCATTTAATCCATTATTTGGCTCTGACTCAAAGCTACTGAGGTAGAAAAGCTAGACTTCACTCATTCTGATCTTCAGTTGTCTGATTTTCTTTGCATATGTTAAACTTTAAGCTGCTCAGTGTTTTATCTCTCTAAGAAAAAATGAGATAATGAATAAGCAGTGAGCTGGAGTTTTAGAACTAGCCAGTATGCTATAATTAATTTTTGGGGTAAAACAAAATTTCATGTATAATATGCATTACCTTTCTCTACACGAATGTCTCTTTATATCACCCTAAGTCCTTACTGTAATGCAGGATATGGCATATAACATGTAACAATTCGTATTGTCAACATTATAAAGTGTAAAGACTGCAAAATTTTTTTGCTGCTTTTCACCTATTTGAAAACAGTTCAGCAACTTTTCACTGCTTAAAAAGACAGAACGGCTCTTGATCATATTTATCACAAAAATAAAAGTGCACGACTTTGAAATAAATTAAGTAGAATAAATGTATTTATACACATTTTTTTTCTAAAGAAAGCTAGGAGACAGTCTTATCTGATATTCAGTGTTGACAAACAAACCCAGGCTATTTTTAGAAACAGTTTTAAATTTCCTTGGATTGGGTTTCTTTCCTGTTTTTCCTATATTCTTACCTCTGATACAAAGAGCAAGTTAGAATGGTGTTTCCCATGCACATGCAGGACCCAAAAGAGTCTAACAGGCTTTCTCTGTAACAGTAAGCCAGTACGCTAATCCACAGCAAATGCATATGGAACAATTTCCTTTCCTTTCTTTCAGCTGAAGCCGGTGGCACTATCGGCTTACAGCACTATGCCTGCCTAAGCTCTTATTCACTTGAAGGTGGAAGGTCGGGGTGGACAGATTAGAGCAGTGGTGACAGGGTTAGCATGGATGAGAGTTGCTTTGCAGATCAAGATTCTGGTGCTGAATGAGTACAGAAAAATCACTGAATACTGAGAAAAAGTATCAGGAAGGGCACACGCAAATCTTAGTGGAGCAGCAATATGGTGAGTCCCTCCCACACACTTATTCAGTTCTACATTTAAGACACACACATCAGTTTCTACATTCCAGTCTTCAAACAACAAAAACTTTTATAGACAGTTTGGAGTCAGAACACTTAATTCCTATGACCTACACAAAATTATCTTAAACTAATCCATGCAACACTTGATGAGCTGAATTTTGCTCTTCATTACCTGGAGCAATCCACTAAGTACACTAATTTTACTCTTAAGTGGAAGAATAGATGAGCAGGAAAATAAAGGTGAGGGAGCAAGGATGATTTTGTTATTAAATTATTGTACAATCTAAGAGAAGCTGCAGGAGAAAAAAAATGTGTTAGATCATATATATCCAACATACAGTTTGTGAAAAAATATAATTCTACTTTTGAGAGGCAGCAGGTTACCTCTTCTGGAATTCATTGACAAAAAAAATAGTGCTCTCATTTGCTTTTTGCTTACTAGCCTAATTTTAAATAAAATCTATTCAGTTTGTCTAGCAAATTTATTTCCTTTTTTATAATTTATGCTATTTTTACTGCAGTTAGAAACAAGCTGGAAATGCTGTAGTACTCTATGTCTGTCTTACTATTTATACATATATATGCATACCAACACAGGCAGCTTCGTGTGCTTACTTGCGTTTGTCTATATTCTGCGCATTTCRTTAGTCTGGAGAGATACACATGTACACACACGAAAGCAGACAGCTGGATTAATTTCAAATTGATTGGATTCAGATGAGTGAATCATGACATCTGATTCAAGGGTGATAACCTTCAAAGGCAGGCAACTTCAGCATCAACTAGACTCTAAAGAACTATGGGGACCAACAGAGCTCCATGGCTGTTTTAGGACTTCAGCGAGGCTCCCAATACTTTTTCTGAAAGTTCTTGCAGGATTAAGGATTACAATATAAAAGTGTTTAAAGTTCCTGTTAACTGATTGAACTGTATTTCCCAAACACAAATAAAGCATACTAGCTAGAAAACTTGAAAGTATTACAAAACTTAAATAGTACTGCAGGCTTTCATTATGCAAGAGAATCTGAAAAAGAGCTTAAAATAATTCCAGAAGCTTTGTTGAACTCACTTTCCACATAAAAGAAACCTTCCAACATAATGACATGGTTACATGTAAACAATTTGCATTTAAAGAAATACATAGTTGCATGCTGTGGTGTTACAGTCTTCAGCATTTTTTCTTTTTGCAAACCCAAACATTACAAAAAATCAGACTGCTTACAAAAAGAGGAACTTCATTTTTGGCGGGCTTCTGTTCACTGTATGATTTGGCAGAGGCCGTGATAGCTGAAGGGAGATAGATCTGAGCCTTGAGAAGGGAAAAAAACGAATGGACAAGTGCTGCAGGTCATTCAGCCACTCCTCGCTCTCTCTCTTGTACATTCACACAGGACATGTGCATGCGGACCCTCCCCGCGCAGGCACACGGGCACGCGCACACACGCACCAGCCCTCTCTGCAGCACAGAAGAATCTCGACAGAATGGCAGGAAACACACACAGAGCGCTCGGGGAAGGATGTGATGTCAGCAACCACGAACAATAAAAGGTGTAAAGGTGCTTCCTTCCCTAAACTGTTCCAGAAGTGCAAAATGGGAACCAAAACTCTCCACTTCCTTCTCCGAGCAGAACTGTCTGAATCTGCTCTGCTGCAACACCCCAGACAGAGAGCTCTTTGAACGAGTCACACCAGGGGCAATAAGGAGTATCAAAACAGGAGAGTCAAAATATTTAATTTCTAAACAAGAAGGCAGCCAGAGCAAAACTAAGTTAAAATGTGCTGGGGATTAGTATTTTCATGGTTGCTTTACAAAAGAAACAAACTTGCCATAAAGATGTCTCTGTTCCGTTAGGCAGCTTGCATTCTGAGTGGATTAATTAGATCAAAACCAAAGAATCGAACCAACCCTTTTTTATTATCAAGATGTAAGGAAGCAAACAACAAATGCTGTCCCCATTCTCTTATCAATCTTATCTTGAAAAACAAAGTCAATTCAAAGATCAACGAAATCAGTGCACGCCTTTCTGTTTACTCCGAAGAATTTTGAATCAGATTCTAAATGAAAAACTAAACGTACGAAAAACTAAATTAGCTACTTGTTCGATGGAAAAATGGCCACAAAAACTATAACAAAACCACGAAAATCTACATCAGGTCATATGTATTCAAGAAAATTGTTGCTGAAATGTTATCTGTAAAAGCCCTAGCTGATGAAGTGCCATATACAGACAAAGACAGCTGCAGTAAACAGACAAGTGGGCAACCTGCATCAAATAAAGACACTGATCACTTCAAGTCTGTCACTTGATGCTGGATAAAGTTGCAATAAATACAGAAAAGGGTGAAAGTAACATTCATCTCTGATATTATCACACTGAGATCAGCTGACATTGCATTCAAGATAGAAGTGGTCCTTCACATTCAATGCAGTTTGGTTGCGTGGTCATTACAGAGGATACAGCTTGGCCCATTAACAGAAACTTTATGGCAAAATTACATATGTCATCACCACGGCAGTACATCAGGAACGCAGAAATGGCACAATGTGCAGTATGGTTATGCAGGCAGAAAGCCGCGCAACAAAGGAATTGGAGTCATCGCACGGTTTCAAACACCTTTCCACAACACTCTGATTTAAAAATTAAACATCACCTACTTTTACGTGTTTTGATCTTATGGCCAGACTGCCATATTAAAAGATGTGGAAGGGAGCTCATTTTAATGTCCTAAATTTAACTCTCAAGAGTTCATGCATTTTGCTACAGGAAGTATAAAACAAACATTTAAGTCATTATGGTTATAACATAATAGATGAAATACTACAGACTATTAGAATATGTCAAACTGGAAAAGGCTGAACATAAAGAAAATTTTCGTAATCTTTAGGTACTGAATTTCATTAATCTTATCCAAACTGAGACAAAACATATTTTGGAAAAGTAACATTCTCTACCTGCTAATTTGCAGAGCACATTTAATTTGTAACAGAGAGGACAATTCAAGGGTAATAAAGTTCTGCATCAAGCAAAGAGAATTAACTCACAATCTGCAAAAATCAATCTCTGAATTTAAATCATTAGTTTAATGTTTTAGAGAAAACTTTAATAATTTGATCTGAATTAATATTTCACTAATTTTACCACTGGTTTTGAAAGTATCTGTGAATTTGTAAGATTCTATTCCCTAACTGGTACTCCCTGTTTTTTGTTTTTTTTTKTGTGTGTGTGTATAAGGGAGAGCAGAATGTGTTTATTTTTAACAGTCTCAGCTCAGGGAGATACACTCTACTTGTTTTTCTCATTAATGTTTGACTATATTCCTATTATATTGATAATGTAGCAATGAATTTCAGAAAATTCCTGTCTTTCTTTTACAGATTCCTTACCTCTAATGTTTTTTTTTTCTTTTTGCTTTCTTTTTCCAGCTGAGAAGAGGACCAAGTTACTGTCTTCTTAATCAGTGCTATTATTTGTATGCATTAGGACGAAGTGGCATGAGAAGATCCAGCATTGGGAAATTTCTGCAATTTGGAGTCAAACACTTCTAAAACTGATGGTAAGAATATTTTCAGCTCCCTTGAATCAGACAACTGAAGTCACTGTAGCTTACAACTGAAGTACAGTACCAAGTTATCTCAGAGCAAGAACTTAAGCCAAGCGGGTGGAAGAGTTTCATTTGCTATTGTTTTGCAAAGTTTTCCCCTGAAGTTCGTTTGGACAAACAGAGCACCATTTCCAAAATACCTCAGAAGCTGGTACTTCCTAATAGTAGTCCTACTATCGTTGTACCACAGAAACTGCTTCTGAAAAGACTGAGTTATCCAGACTCTGAATATATAGTCTGTATGCACTTATCAATTTAAGCTGCTATATGCACTTATCAATTTAAGCTGCTATATGCACTTATCAATTTAAGCTGATCCACACCTACAGGAAAAGGAAAGGAGCAACTTCAGCTTACCTTGCAGATGATGAGCTGAGAGTTGTCTATCAGGCCTAATCAAGCAGTGTTTTCAAATAGCACAGATATATTATACTAAACCTGGATTTGCTGATAAAGATCCATTAAAAGAGGCCAAAGACCTTCCAAGGGACTGTGGAATTTGCCACAGCTGGTGAGTCATTCCTTGCAGTGGTGCACCAAAAGAGGAAGCAACCACTAGAAATCTAGATGAAAACTGTTTGTCTACAGCCCAATAAGAACAGATATGTACCTGCTATGCTTGATGAAGAAAGGAAGACTTGGCTAGTTTACAACATTTTTGACGATTAGATGAAGAAGAATATTTGATTTGTTAAGCAAAGAATGCAGGCAGTAATGCATATTTAAAGGGAAACAACTGAGTGAAATGCTAGTATACTAAAAAAATGTGSCCATCAGAAGTTGACTTTAAATCTACCATGATGAAAAAGTGATATTTCAATGTGTACCCATCACCTGGTCAAAAAATGGAAAGCAAATAGGCTGAGGGACAAAGTTTACGGGTTCAGGATTAGGCTCAGGATGTACCTATGGCAGTTAGACAGACATAATGGGAATCTGACAAATAAATATGGAATAGGATCCTTGAAATGCCTGGGAGACTGGCTCAAGCATAACACTTTATTGAATCAGACAAGCTAATAATACAAGGGAATAAGGGATTGAAAACTGAGTCACCTAATTGGTCTGAAATGGAGACAGTGACTAGGAATGTGAACCTATCTGAAAATGGAGCAGGGAAACTGGACCGCTGGAATTTCAGCTAGGAGTCTGGATAGTTTTGAGCTAATAATTGGACTGGATTTCATTATAGCTAATAGCTGTGTAATAAATGTCAGGAAAGGCATTTTACAAATTCAGTCTGTCATTTAATGGGCTGAAGGAAAAAGGGAACCATTTCAGTGGTCGACAGAGTATGGTTTAGCATTTACTGTGTTCAGAAAGTCTCTTGGAACTACTCTGGTCTTGGTCTAGCTATATTTAAAAACATATTTCATACGGGGTAAGATACTAGTGCTTATAGTTTGCAAGCGGTATTGCACACAAATACAAAGGACTTTGGATACTGTTGGCTTATTACGGGAAACGTCTAAGATCTCTAGACTTAAGTCATTGCATCACCTGAAAGCAGCTTCTGGCAGTGGTTACATCTAGATTTGCAGATTTGTTACTAGTGCTTGTATGTGAGGAAGTCTGTGGTCAGGAACATGAATCCCTGCAACGGCTTTTAAGAATCAGGAATCCTGAGGGGGAACTCCAAGTATGACTGGAAAAACTTATGCACTGCAATTTCAAATCATAGTTTGAGCCTGGGCACAAGTGTCTGGTAATGCTGATACCAGTGGCAGACAGTTTTAGATTCTGCTCTATTCAAGCAAATAAGGATTGCTTGCCAAAATGATTTTTCCTTATCACAAAAGATACCTGATTACCTTCCTCTCATAATTTACAGAAATGCAAGCAAACTTGATACATCCACTTAGACAAGAAAGCTTGAAATGGCAGTCTCTCAACTATGGTCAACAATCAGTCTTATAGCAGTAGACAGACATAGATGGAGAAGAGAATTGAATTTGGGGGAAAGCAGGTGGACCTGACCATTTCTACACAGACTATGTCTCCTTCCGCTTTATCCAATGTGTTCCAAAGGAATTTAATATCTTTTAATCCAGGATCCTCTGTTTTCTCACTCAGTGGGCACTGTAATTATATGTCTATGTTTAATAACAAAAGCTGAGTTCTGTTATTGTGAGTTTATGCTGTATCATCACTTCATCTTTGTGAGGAGGAAAAAAYATTTGTTTTGTAGAAACTCAGTAATCTTATTTTAAAAAGGATATCATACATATTTGCAGATTAAACATTTCAGGAAGTTTTTAGAAAATTTTAGGAATTTTGTGGCGCAATTCAACAGGACAAAGCATAAAAAGAACCCAAAGTCTCTAAAATACTGAGCAGGTAAGTGCTTGTGCACCGTGTTTGGTTCAAGGACTGAGCTGAAAATTACAAAAGATCATCCAAGGAAGTAGAACAGGGAGAGAATTCAGGATGAAAGAACCTTAAAACTGGGAACATAAACACAGAAATTAAGAGCAGAAAAACTGAGATATGAATAAGTGCCTCATTAAAAGAAAATGTATGGGCCTTTCCCTGACAGCAGATTCAATAGAAACATTGTGAAGAGGGCTGATGAAAGAAAACCGTTCCAACATGATCAAACTGAAAGTGGCAAAAATTGTCAAGCAAAAACTTGGATGCAAATAAAATTGTTTTGGGTTAGTGATGGAAATACATATTGACAGAAAAACTGTATGTTAAGATTGTATAACTTATTTTTTCTGACTGGGAATGTTGCTGATGGTGTTACCATTTTAAGATCTGTTGGAGTAATGGCTGGAAGATGAAATAAAATACAGGGGGTAGGGTTACTACTGATGAGCATAACTTCTATGTTCGTATGGACCTGGGTACTTGATAAAAGATAGCAAAGAACTTTGTTGGGTACTGTTTTATGGAGGTTTGTGATTTGTGACCATGAAAGAGAAGTACAAAATTGAGAGAAATTGTGAGAGTGCTCGGTTAAAAAAAATAGTGGGAGTAGAGCCCCAAAGTAAAGCTAAAAACAGAGAAACAAACACTTTTGAGCTTGTGAGAAAGGGACTCAGACTGTGAGCTGCACATTAATACCTAATATTGCACATTAATTAATGTTCGTGTCTTATTATGTTCAGAGATGCACAAAATTTTTGTAAACAAACAGTGTTAAAAAAGGAGTCCCTTGTCTGTTCCCCTGCCCCAGTGGAAACAACCTGTAACACCCTGAATTTGGCTAGCTGTTCAAGCCAAAAGGGGGCAATATCTCTTAAGGATCTGACCTAATACGGGTGCTGGCTGCACAGTTCAGCATCCAGTCAGGAAACTAAAACAAGCAAATATGAAAGCCTTCAAGTGGATATCTCTGAGCCACAGAAATTCCTCAAAAGATGACCAAATCTTGGGAGACCCACGGAGACTGTGAAACCTGCATGTGCCAATCTGTCAAGCTAAATAGCTAATAGTTGCAGTTACCCTTTCCAGGCTTGAAAATTTTGATTCAGAATGAATCGAATATTATTAATGTGTCAGACTTTTATTTATTTTGTTTTAGTGTTTATTTTTTTTGCATCAATACACTTTATTTTATGTGACTCATCCAGACACCCACAGCAATCACCGACATGTCGAAGATGGACTGACTCTCAGCTAGATATGATTTTAAATTCAGATAATTTCTGATTTCTATGAAGCTATTCCTTTATACTAATGCAAACATGAGAACAGATCCATCACTAGCACTGAAAGAGAAGTTAGACAAGCTTTGTAGGCAGAGGTAATATTGAATATAGATTAACTGAGTTGGAAAAAATAAATGGTCTTTTGGGTGCACAAACCCTTCTTTGGATCCACAGTGTACCCAAAAGCTCATCTTTTTTTCCAGCTATAGAGACTGGTCTAATAAATTATATTACCTCTGCCCAGAAACCTTCTCTTGTTTATACCATTAGACCATCTCAGCTACAACTATACTGTCACAGAAACAGATGCTGGCTTTCCTACAGCATAGACCTAAACGCATAACTTTCATATACGTACATTTATTAGTTTTCTAAAGCAGCCTAAGACCACTAAGACATCCTTCTTCTGGCAATCATTTCTTAGAGAGGAATGATCATACACAAAGATGTCCTGCTTCTCTCTTCTCTTGTATACACAATTCTAGAAACACACTCTTTTCCTTTTAATTCCTGACCTTCCCAGAAATGTCAAGAGTTAAATATAGTTATTCTGTAATGTAAAGTAGACTGCACAACATGGTGGAGTGTTGCTGAGCCACTAACTGTTCATTCATTCAGTGTAAATGTTAATATGATAAATATGAGTATAAAAACTATGACTTTCCCTGAACTCACTGCTTGCCCAGAGACAGCTGCAGGCTTAAAATGAAAAAAAAAAAAAAAAAAAAAAGGACAAGGGAAATATATCAATCTTCCCAATGACCATGACAGCTGAAAAGTCTACACTAATGCTTCCATTCCACACTTAGGCATTTTTTCCCAGGGACAAAAGGAGATGAAATCTATGTCAGGTACATAATAAGGCTAATAAAAAAAATGAAAACACCTGCATTTCGCTAAATAGGGGTGAGGAATTGCCTCGCTCTGTGAAATATATGTCTTTTTCTACTGACAAAGCTCAGAAATTAGGACAGGTTGCTGCTTTTAAATACACATAATGTATACACATTTTAAATAGCAACACATGAACTCAGAATACATCTGTTCTAAAGAAACGAAAAGGAAAGAAAGAAAAGGATGCTGGCACCAGTATAAAAAAAGCAATATTTATATTGTGATTACGAAGTTCTGATATCCCTTTTAAGCCCCAGGACAGAAAGTAATCCTTGCGTGTATATTATGTCTCACGTGGAGAATTTTGCCTGTTCAGGATGAGGTATCTCTTACAAAAACGGAAGGTTCAGGCTACTGAGAAACAAAGTGCACTGCCATATTTGATGGCACTAGCACACCATCATTCATTTGCCAAAGCTACTTGATTTCTCCCTCCTAGCTATATCTTGACAAGAGGCATCTCTATGTGCTGGAAGATCCAAATACTCCCCCCAGTTTGGAACTAAAAAAGATGCACAAACAGACAATGCTACAAGAAAGAAAAGATAACATCAAAATTTCTACAAAGGAGAAAAAGGAAAAAGAAGCCGAGTGGAAGACGAAATGGGCCTGAACAACTGAAACAACTAGCTTTTTTTGTCTGTCAAGGCAGGAATTTTCTGTTGTGGCCTACTGGGATATTCTACAGATTTCTTTGTCCTTGTTGGTGGAGGAAGGGGCAGGCAATAAATATATTTGTATTAACAATATTCATGAGAAAGAGAGAGAACTGGAAGAATGTAAGATGTACAACACACTGGTGATTTATGCTTTGACATGATAAAGAGCTTAAAGAGCTGTGCTTTAGATACGAAAGACCCATCTTGAATCACTTAGAAAAGCATAAAAAGCCCCACCTAATTTAGCGTGCTGTTCAACCACATCACAGTTCACATTCAGTTTTTGAAAATTATGTTAGGTAACTAATACATATTTTCCACAGGAGGATTTTTGCTTCTAATTTTTCACAGAATTGGAGCCTAATAGCTCTCATCTCAAGCCCTGTAGAAGCAAATTTTCTACAGAAACAGAAGGTGTTTACCACAGAGGTAAACCCAACACTGTTTGGAACTACAAAAGCCACAAGTGAGCATTATGGCCTGCCTACTGAACCCCAGCTGTAACCACTCCATTAGCACATGCAGCTGGATTTATTTATTTTATTTCTTACACATACAAAACACATTGCATTTGGCAGTACCAATGCAAAAAGTCAGCATCCCTGACAAATGTCAGTAGAAAACAGACATACAAAATGTGCTTAATTTGCACAAGGAAATACTGCGCAATTTGCTTGACAGTCTCTGTTCTGTCTTGAATGAGCATTTTTTTAAAAACGGATCATTGCCAACATTGCTCATTTTATTATTGTCCTATAAGCATGCCGAAAAAAACCCAAAACAAAACACAATCAATACAAAGATACAGTAGCTAAATCTTTTCTGTGGCCTTGAATGTACATTATGTTTTCTCAGAAATGACTCCTTTCTAGCTCTATTGATATGCAAGGTGATTTCTGGCAAAATATTCTTAGAAGCAGAAAGTTGTGGCAAAATTAGTAGGCTGTGTACTGTAAAGAATTGAATTTGTGGTTGGGATGCAAACCTGGCTGAGATCTGCTCCTTTCTCCACCAGTTATATTTCATGCCACATTCATTTTTGACTGTTTCTCTGCTGGAAACCTGGAGATAAGAAACCTGGGAATTTGCTCAAGAAAATGTTCTGAGAGGTAATTAAGGTGAATATTTATTACACAGTACTGAAATTCTGAGTCCTGTTGGTAAATATACTATAACTCTCATCTGGTATAGTCAGTGAGTAAGTAAACAATTACAGAACATCATTTAGTAGGTTTAAAATCTATGAAAGTAATGTCAAGGGCAAGATTATGATCATAAAAATGTTAGTATCTGTGTTTAAAATCACCGATTTTAGAAAGTTATAATTATCTTATACATTTAAAGCATTTACATACACATGTTGTTCTAGCACTATAGCCCTTTATGCTAACATATATCTTCTTGAAATAAAGATATTTGACAGTACTGTCATATAAAGTCCAACATGGTACACAGCAGATTCATCAATTTCCTGTTTCTTACTCTCTCTCTCTTACAGCATCCTAATCAACCTAATTAAAGCTTTGTTCATTTGAAACCTCAGATGACAATTTGTTTAACTCTATCCCACTGTGGTCTTTTTATAAAGAGAATTAAATTTGATCTTCTGACAGCAATTATTAAATGATCCCAGTTGGCCCCAATTAAGACACATGGCTCACAGGCCTCAAAATCCAATAAGGTGCCAAGCCCTCTCTTTCATTTGTACATCTTCCTTTACCTTGCTTTATTTTCTTAACGCCAGTTAAGCTAATCTTATCAAGTAGAACTGAATGCCTTGCGCAGCCTAATTCAAGATACAATATATCAGTTTACTGCTACAGAGGATCCCAGGTAGGGACAACATTGCCGCAGCCATCTTCTGAACTCCCTCCCTGCTTCAATTCACCCAGCTTCTAGCAAAGTGCTTTAATGCGTTCACTGTGCTGCACATGACCTACATATGCCTACTTTTAAAACTCTGCATTGAAGGAGCAGTGATGAGAGAAAGATATTAAATATCCATAGTGTAAGTTTTACACTACTTACAATTCTCCTTATAATAATGCTTTTCTTTAAGTGTTTCCACTTGGGTATCATCTCTTCAGAGATTCAAAGACAAGTGACAGTCATGTGTAACTCCTGAAGTTAACCTTTTTCTACCTTAATTTTGGCTCTAATTTTTCCACATACGTTCAGTGGTATGCTGTGAAGAAATGTTCCCTTGATTTCACGTAAAGGCAGGTAGCCCCAGGATTTGGAGCTCATTGATTGCGTGGTACTCCAGGGACATAGCTGAATTAAAACCAGCCTCATGAGACTGAAGTAGCTTCCATACACATCTGGCTCTTCTTATTCTAAACTCTAACACCTGCCTGGAAATTTAACCCCCATCATTTCTCTGAAGAACAAACGGGACAGATTTATCTACTGCCATTTGGTTTAGGTCAAAGCTTAGCCGTGTGATGTTCTGCTAAATTAATTGCAGTGTAATTGATATTGTTTGACACAGTTTTCAGAAAGATGATGCTCTATCCACTTTATGACCAGACTGCTTTCCTTATATTAAAATACACAAGATCTTGTATTTCTGCACATTCACCCTAAATACAGCTTTGAGTAACAGCTTATTAAAATACAGCATACATTTTCTATTTCAGTATTTGTAATTAAGTGCTATAAAAGACAAGATCATGCACACAGTCATCATCAAAAAAGTATGCAAAAAGTAAAAAGACTCAAAACAACACTGCTTCCATGTCTTTTAAGTCATTAAACATTGTGGAAAATATTTTCTACGTATTTCTGCCATTCACATGCTTTACAAATGCAATCATGATATTCCTTAAACACAAAGGAGACAGAAAAGACACTAAATTTCAATGCAGTATTTCCTTTATCAGCAGGAAGATGTTCAAGTTTATGTAAAACAAAATTAGACACGTTTCCTGTCCAGCAGGGAAACACACTTTCTTTTATAAAATTTTTAGAAATTAAATTGATGCCAACCACTTTTCAAAAAGTGAAATAAATCTGTTGCTAAATAATCACAAATGTTATATTTAGGAAAATTATAAAAATACTGACTTTAAAAGGGAGGCAATACTTCTACTCCCACAAATTCTATATGGCTCCATTAATTTTTAACTGTAATGTACAATAACAACTGACACATAATTTCTAATACTGCATTCAAATTTCAGAAAACTAATAGATTTTCAGTATGCTGTGCTGTAAATTATTTCTCATTGTATTCTGATAATCCCATAAAAGATGTTAATTTTAGATCATTCTCTTGCTAAAAACAGCAAACCTTGAAAAAGATTTAGTGCAAAGAGCTGAAAATATCCTGTGGAAAAAGGTCTGTGCAGAAACCAGATCAACCCAAATCCTGCCATTACTCAGCACTGCAGTGACGTGCAGATGTTTGTAGTGGTTTAAGGAGCCAGCGGGGGCTGGAAACTCTACGTACTCAACTCCAACATGATTGCAATTGAACCTCATCAAAGTAAGAGCTCATAATTTGTCACAGAAAACAGCCAATTAACATATGTTAGAAAAAGGCTCCTATAAAGATAATATATGATTAAAGATCCAATGCAGCTGTCACAAATCAAAATTCTGCATTTTAAAAAGAAATATCAGGCTGTGTTTCTGAATGTTTACATTGATAATGGATACTATGTTTTAAAAAATCTAKGGGGAAAAAAAACCCTAATTATAGTATTTCCTCAAGGTTTGGGGTTACGACTTAAGGAGATCCAGGTCCTGAAGCACTATTTACTTTCTGACTGTTGTGCTGTAAATAGATAAGACCCTCATTAAAACACAGCAGTTATTTTGTTTTAGTGCTATTTTAAAAGACAGACCTTCATTGTGAGTGAGGTGGCCTTCATTGACACACTTTGTTGTCAAGACATTCCTCTGAAAACACAGCATGCCCTTATCTCTACAAAAGATACAGTACTGTAAAACTGTGTACTATAGCCCCAGGGCCAGCACTGTGATCGTAGTTATTCAAATGCACAACCATGAGTAAAACTACACTGCAGCCAGTTCCATTATTTGGCATCCACATTGGTGAAAATAAAATATGAACCTAGCCTGTAGCCATTTTTTGAGTAAATATATCAATAAAAAATAGTTCTCGTATATGTGTGGACAGAAAATGAAGCCTGTTGCTTTATTAACACGTAACTCTGACTGTGATGCTGACTGCTATCTATCCTGAACGGTAATCTTTGTTCCTTATATTTTGTACACCAAAATTTTAATTATTGAAACACCGCCTAATTAGGCTGCTATCTTTTTTACAAATATTGTCCATCTTTTCCTGCAATCATTTACATCCCTTACATTCAGTCAGTAAACTCTCAAATTATTTGAATAGTACTTTTTTGTATGTGTGTGCATGTGTGAGCATGTGTGTCCTTATCTTGACATCGTGTTGTAAAAGGAAGTGCTTCCTCTTTCCTATTTGAAAGAAACCCAACAAAAACAAAGTTTTGAAACTCAGTAGTTTGACTGGACATGAGTCAATTTATTTTTAAAAATGCTTTAACTCATATTCAGTCAAATATAAATCTCATGGTGATGGATAAAATTAGGCACAAATTTTAATCAATGCTAGCAGAGAATAATATAGTGGAGATACAACTCTCCATAAGTGGAGAATGTGATGATTTTTAAGGGCCTTTTCTACCCTCTAAATCTCTTTAAAGTTTTCAGAAATGCTGTTTCCATTAGTGCTAGAAACTACAGGACGTGTCATCATGACAAAGTCAAAACATCACTTACTACACTGGTACTGAACCATCTGTTGACTTTAAAGCTATGGTTTCAAAGGCACTGAATAGGCATGGAGTTTTTATATGCTAAAACTTAAGATGCTGAGAGGTCGATAAGATAACTCAGAAGTGTTTAAAGCTACTCTCATGTGCAAGACTGTCTGAAAAAGAACAAAAGCACTCCACATTTCTGACCTATTTACATGATGCAAAATTTCCTAATATTCTTTAATATTCTTCACTACATTATATTAAGGTAGAACAAAGTATTCATTATGAATCACTGCACTTTTTAACAAAACAGTGTGAATAATGGTAAGGTTATGCTGCCTTTTTTTTTCTCAGGAGTGTGTTCATTGATTCCCAAGCAATCAGTAACATTTTTGATTAAGATCTCAGAAATAGCTGAAAATCCCAAAGCTTCTCTGCTGTTGAAACACTCACATATCATTGACTGTCCCCAACTAATGACAGTAAACTATGCAGCCTCAAGCTAAAGAGATTAATTTCCATTCTGCAATGAATAGACAAAAAGACTGGACAAAATCCATTTTAATACCAACTACATTGTTACAGCTATTAAAGAAAATACACTTTTGGCTCTAGAGATATTTTGAGTTGGAAAGAATAAAATTCAAGGTGCAAAATCAAGTATTACTTCATAAATGATACAATAAACAAGAGTCAGACAAAAAACAAATTTTTTTTCTTGTAATTTTTTGTGGAACAGTACTCACTTTAAAGAAGCCAGCTTCAAATTTAGCATTTATTACTGATAATAAAACCGCTTTACAAATCTGCTGCCAATGGTAACAGCAGAATAATAAAAAGTAAGTTCCTCATGGTAAGGAAATATTGTGTCAGAGTGATTTCCTATTCTGTAAACCTGAATTTCCTTTCTCCATAGCTAAAATCAGATAAGTTTACAACTAGATCAAACATAAATAAAAAGTAAGTATCAGTCCATTGCTCTTAAGCAATGTTTTCCAAGCATGATTATCAAATTGATGTGTTGTTTACTTATCACAATATCTCTAGCTGAGAAAGCTCCAGCATCCTTTTTTTACTTCAGATTTAACAAACTCTGCATAACGAAATATTTTTAAAATGTTCACCCTCCTATCTATCCAAGTTGTGCTACAGAAAATTAAGTGAAAACCATCAGCATCAGTAATGGTTTCAAGAAGACATTATAGTTTTTTTCCTCAATTATTTTAAAAATCTGATTGTTGAACTTGGAAACAGAATTCCTGAGGGTAGGAAATGCAGCGTCACACTTGCTGATCATTCTGTGCATATTTAAGTCAGCGGTAGTTTTTTAATTCACTTTAACAATAGTAGTGCTGAGGCTTTGGATGACAACAGACATCCAAATGTCTGAGACCACTCTAGTTCCAAGGATGCTGACTCTATACTGTTTCCTCTGCACATCTCTATAGCACTATCCTTTTTAAATAAAAGAAAATTCTGCTAATGTTTCTTGACCTCTCTTTTGAGCAAGTTAGGCAGT
This sequence comes from Apteryx rowi, assembly GCF_003343035.1. Lineage (NCBI taxonomy): Eukaryota > Metazoa > Chordata > Aves > Apterygiformes > Apterygidae > Apteryx > Apteryx rowi. The sequence continues at coordinate 840,072 of NW_020447242.1, forward strand.
TCTGCAGAGGAAAGATGTGTTACCATGGTGTGGAAGGCTCTAGATCCTCTTAGTACTGGCTACGGCAATGCTGTACGGTAACAAAGCATCATAAAAACGAAGAGGAAAACTGTCAAAGTGCTTCTTATGGTAAAAAAAAATAAAAATCCTTACCAGCCATGGAAATAATACAAAACTGTTAGTCTGGTATATTAGCTACAGAGGAGCACAGAGGAACTGAGGGCTCCATTTTGCAGTTTTGCAGGAGACAACTGCGGAATATGTAGAAAATGCTCAAGTATAAATTAGAAATTTTAACTACAACTACAATCTTTACTGTTAAAAATTCTAAGTTACTGAAAACTTAAAGGGATACTTTCAAGACATTTTAATCACCCAGCATTCTCCTATGCCAGCTCATAGATTTACTTTTCAACACCTGCAGATCAAGACAAGAACAAACTAATTTATAGCCTACGTTAGAGGTGCTTGCTGTTCAGTTGTCATTTGTTTCTTGGCTCCAGTAGATGGAAGCAACTCTCTTGCTGAGTTTTAAGTTTAGTGCGGTTTCTGGGCTGTTTTTTAGGCCCAAATCTTTATTTTTATATTTATTTTGTTGTCTGTTGCTCCTTTGAAGTTAGATTCCCAGATAATTTGTTCCAGTTCCCAGAGCAGTTTCTTCAGATGACAGCCATGCGTTAGTAAGTCTGTAATTCCTGCTGAAACCTCTTGCAGGGATAAACAGATCCTGTTGCAAATCCACACGAGCTTGTTTCTGGAAACCTCCCTGCTGCATGTTTTGCAGAAATAACCACTGATAAGACACATGCAAGAAAGTGTCTGTGGTCTGGATTCATGTATGTACAGATTGGTACTCGGCAATCTAATGGTATAATGACTTGCCAGATAAAAAAACATGGAAGGTCAAAATCCTGCATTGTTTTAATGGTTTGGTTAAGATAGTGCACTACTTCCTTCCCTTCACCAGTCAAAAGTATGTTGTCCATGACATGCAGCATCATGCCCATGGTGGGCAGATGTTAGAAGAAGTTTAAATTTAGCGTTAGACTGCAGGCCACTCTGCTCAACCTGACTTGTCGGACAAAAAGCAGAAGAGCAGCAAGAACAAATGGTCTGACACCACCTGAGCAGACTCAGAAGGTTCCATTAAAATGAAGCAGACTTTGAACCTGCCACACATAAAACATATTCCATATCAAGGCAGATATGCACACAGAAGAGTAGAAATATCTACCCCTGTTTCCTCAGACCATAAGTCAGTGCCATGGTCTCCTGCCRTGTAAGAAGGAGAGATTAGATGTTCATCTTTTTAAAGACCTGTCAGCCTCAATTAAATGGGTGTCAGCTACTCTTAACCTGTGTGACATATGGTCACCCTGGTTAATGACAAATACACTTTCCTGGGTCTCTGCAGTCAAACCAGCATGTGCGGTGATTCTATCAATTCCCACAAGCTAATCAGGGTCAGGTTGGATCAGACTTATGTACTGCAAGTTCTTTAGGTCTCGGACAGACTCTTCCTGCAAATGCCTATGGTACATAAAATAATGGCCCTTCAATCAAAACTGGAACATCTGAATATTACTGTATTCCTTCATACACTTGTTTACCAGTAGTTGAACAAAAGGCCTCCAAAAACATACAGGCAATGAATGTATGAAGTGGGACAGTTCTCAGTCGGTGTTAGAAAACTATGCTGAGAGAAATGAGCATGTTTCAAATTAACTGCAAAATCAAGACTCTGATCATTGTGAACTTTAAAGATTTCACGATAATCTTTATAAAATGAATTATGTTTAAAGTCCTGGCTAAATTCCATCTTGGATCATTATCCTGTCCATATAAATTCTAATGCAGTTGAACAAGGCATTCTTTGCTTTTTGTTTTAGACATATTTGGTGTTGTTTTGTATTCTTACAAGTGGTGGCATTTCACCGTGGCTGTTCTTTCAGATTCAGGTAGAATAATCACGCCCCTGGCATCCTTTGCCTTCAACAGGTTGTTTTGAGGCCTAATTCATACTACACAATTAGAAAGCATTTTTATTAATAGGAATTTCATCACATCTGAAGTGAGCAAAGCCTTTCTCTCTTATCATCTTTTCCAGAAAAGTAACACAGAAAGAAGAAAATACTTATAAGAATCTCCTTTTAGATTAAGGAAGATTAATGAAGACGTGAACATTTCACACCCCAAAAAACCCAATGAAATTAATATCTATATTTCCTCTTCTCAAATATAATTAATTGCAACATGAAGCATTTGGAAATAACATTTTATGGATGAACTACAACAATGTCATGACAGAAAACAATGAAATAAACCTAAAAGAATGATAGTACTCAATTCTTGAGTGCTCTCTGAAAAAATCTAACCTGATGATTTTTTCTTAACAACAATACTTTTTATGTGGACGTATCTAATAGATCAGAGGAAGAACAGCTTCATTCCACTCAGTTCAGCTCTTTCCATCAGAATGACAGAAAAAAACACTCCTGTAAAATTGTTATATCCTACATTCTTCCCTGGATTGATTTCCATAGAGAGTGGTACAGATCAAACTGATGGATATAATTCAGACTTGAGTTGCCCAAAGGATAAATTATGGCATAATCCCTGGAGTGTGTAGATCCTTCTTCATATATTTTTTACYGTTTTTGTTCTTTTTTAAAATAAGGTCAACTTTTGCATTTTGGAAAAAAGGAAAGGTGTTTACATTTCGTGGCAAACATACCACTTGTTTATTAACAAACCTATGCCCCAGTTCCATCTGAACCTGGAGACCTCACTATTTGTTAGAATATTGTTAGAATGTCCAACTTCCAAGACCAGGAAGGAGAGGCTTCATTGTGTGGCTAGTAAAAAGGACCACTGAGATCTACCAGAAAACACTTTTTTTTGACCAGAAGGCCAGATCCGTTATTTGCTCAGAAACAGGAGTGGCAGTCGCCAAGAAAACAGCTTCTTAGTAATATAAGAAAGTATTAACAAGAGACATACACAGACTGAGTTAATAGCGGATATGAAAGTCCATTCCATGCTGCTGGCTTGACATCATGCAAAAGACAGAATAGGAAGTTCTCCACACAAAAAAATATTATGTAGGAAGGGAAGGAGAAGATTCCCTCTCTCCTCATATGTGATTATATAGTTTGACACAGCCAGTCTAAGAGGGAGGTTCCTGCATAGCGTGTACCAAATATTTTTTTATACCCAATTATTATGTTTTATAGGTGAAATTCAATTTCTCTAGACTGTTTTGAGATGGAGAGACCAAACAGAGACAAAATAGGTCTGAAAAGTAAAAAACTCCCTCTATCATGAATTCTTCTGACAAAAACTTCTTAGAACAGAATTTCTCACATTGTGGTAGATCAGAAATCTGTGATTTACAGAAATGTTGCTAGTGGACAAATATACTATACTATGCTATAATATGATAAAATAGTTGGAGGTACTTTTATTATTGATACTAATGTGCAGTGTTTGCTAACATTATGCTGTCACATATGCTATAGCTATTCTTGTTGTAGAGATTTTATTCTCTTGTCAGTGACAAGGGATGAGGTGATTTAGGTATTGCCCATTTTATTAAATAGGGCAATTAATATACTACAATTAATAATAGGGCAATTTAATTTACTACAAATTCTATCATTTGAAAAATGTTTAGAAGAAATTTTTTTCTACACATGCATAGCTTCTTATTGAAGTTCTGTGGGTATGAAATTTGCTTACCTACTATCCCTGTCATGTTGTAACCTCTGTTATACAGAAGAGTTGTTGTATATTACACACAAATGGAAATGAACCAAATCTGAAGCACAATTCAATAATATACTATTATACTATCAGAGACTATTATATACTATTACTATTATATTATACTGTACTTAAAAAAGGTTAAATTCAAGAAGTGCAAAAACTAATAGCTTTTAGCCTTGCTGAATTAAAATATTTGGATTTGATATAAAAAACAGAATTACTTGATTCCTCTTGTTATGTGTCACATGAGGAAACACAAGTGACACAGTTATGGACAGAAAACAGCATAAACTAAGTTTGAATAAGAGAGAAGGATGGCCATCAGCAACTCTGAACACATTCTTATATATCTGGATAGGCAGTCCTTCAGCCTTAGCTAAGAATTAGTCTTTAGCAAACAGTATCTGTAATGTATCAAATTCCTCTGAACACTTCTGACAAAATGTCGGAAGCTTCTTTGGTGTTTAAATGTCTGCCACAAAAAATATGAGACCACCAGCCTTGGGTGTGGTGAAATTTTGTTTGAAATTGGAACAAAAGAGTAGAAGGACCTCAAAAATTCCTTAGTTACAGTTGCAACTCTGCAATTCTGGGACAGACACAAGGGTCAGAACTTTCAATGGGTTGTGAAAGAAGTCAAGACTAATCTGAAGAACAATTATAGCACACTTAACCAATTTAGTTTCTTTAGAACCATATAAAATAAACTTCAAATTTTAAATCAGACTGTACTTTAGTAGGTTACTTTTCTCTGGTTGATCGGACTCAACCATCTTTTAAACGCATTTGAAAAAAAAAGCAGTTAAGATAAAGATGGTGCTTCATCACAAGCTTGACTTTCTTAGCATTCTATTTACAACAGTTCCAAGGGAAAATCCTCTTTCCAAGGCTGAGTCTCAATCTATTTTTGCCAAATGCCAACACTGACATGGAGTAGATTATTTAATATTTACTACCAGCACTAAGATATGTTTTAAGCCTGAAATTATAGCTTATAATTAAACAATTTAATCTTAAATATTCCAAGGTACATACTGCAATATTCACTCAAATAAAATCATTTGTCATTAAATTTGGGAAAAACACTTTTGATTCCAGTTTGCTATGTTAAATCTGCATAGTAGTATAAGGTAATACATTTCAAATATTTACTTATATTTTTATGTTTTTTCCCCAATTTTTGGTCATATTCTGAAATGCATGGAGATTTTCATATGTCAAGGTAAAAATCATTGTAGAATATAGTAAGACCTAAAATCAGGTGTAAGCAGGGCGTAACTGGGGCCTATTCTTACTGAAAAAGAAGCACATTGAGAAAAATATAAAACAATATACTCAGTACATTAAGGTCATTAGCAAGTAATTACATGCATTTTATCCATATCTATTGTGAGATTTGCTTTTTTTTTTTTTATAAGCATTGCAAACTTGAGTCCTTTATAAAGTACAGGATGAATATTAATGTAAACTGTCACATAGCTTTTCACTAACTGCATCTCTTTTTACTTTTTACTGAAGAAAATCAGCCCACTGTTGTGGCTGTGGGGTTTGTATCTGCATAGCAGGATTATATGTCTTGCACATTATGAAACCAAGAAGTGAGGGGGAAATATATGCATTGCATAGAAATGGTGGCTAATCTCAGCAATGCTGCATACTTGTTGCACTGCGCTGTGACTCCTTTTAATTCTCACCTGTTCAAGGAATAATGATCAGTAATGATAAATAATATAGTTCTACATTCTTCAGAAAATACATGGTACAACTTCAGCTCACTCTGTCTCTTGCTCTCATCAATGATTCAGTCTGAGATTATGAACAGATTCCCTTGACTGAATTATAGCCTAAAGTCCCTGCTCTGACTTTTTGCATGCATGCACATATTTCCCTCTTGCTGTCTGTGAAAGGTAAATGCATTAGTTACACAGAATTGATTGGAGAGGACAACACATTGAAAATGTGTAATAATGTTCCAACTTTTGTGTATATAAATTTAAGAAACATTGCAATGTAAATAAATGTTATATGTAGTATCTTAAGGAGATGAAGCCTCCCTTAGATTCAAACACACAGATATTTTTGAATAACAGAGGAGGAGCTCTAACTTGGTCAGTCATCTAATTTCTTTGTAACATCAAGTGTCTTCCACCTTAGTATCTGAATTTGTGGTAATGCCCATGACATCACTCCTTTTACCTCTACCTTCTGTTTTTGCAGTAGTGCATCTCCTTTGATGATGGGCAAAATTCACTTTTTTGGCTCTTCTTACACCAAAAGATGAAAAAACCACCCCCCTCTCCCCAATTCATGTGTAGTACTGCAGATTTAGGTCACTAAACACCACCATGTGAACTTGTTAAAAATAATGATAGAAAAAGACTCCGGAAGTAACCTTCACTGATGCACTCCATCAAATCCCATGGTACTATGAAAAGCACTAAGAGAGATCAAAAGAGAAACAGAGAATTGAAGGTCCTGAGCAATCGTTTGTTTGAATACATTTGTTCCAGATAAGAAGGAAGAGGAACAAGAAAACATGCATGCTGTTGTTAAAGGGAAAACCTTTTTCTGTCTAATATGCTAGAGAAATTGTTCAAGAACAGTTCATCCTTATACAAAGATTACTCATGTAATGCTGCCAAGGTCAGGGTCAGCCTGGGTTATCAGACATGGACTATTAAGTGCCAGACAAGCAAGTTAAGCTGCCTTCATTCCCCTTTCTGTGCTGCATAGCAGCCAATTTCTAATTTCATGCTGAGAAATACAGGTGAGTGAATAACAATTTCCTAGAATTTAGATATAAGAAGTGTTGCATTCTGACACACTTCTTTTTCAGCTGTATAAATTCAGACATATGTAGGACATAAATCCCTGAAGAACAGTGTCCTAAGTATTCAATCAAGAGGGAAAAATCATACAAAATATTGTCATTTTTAAGAATAATTTTGAGTTAGCTCACTGTGAATATTTTTCTAGTATTTATTTACAAACAATGACATTGAAGCATATTATCTATTATTTAATGTAGCAATTTCACGCTTTTTACTTACAACAGTGTTTTGGAAAACAGTCTGGGCCAGAACAACACATTATTTAGAAATGCTCTGTAAATTATGCTGCATATCTGTATCTGTAATTTATCAATATCCTTCATTGTGAGCATTGGGTACAGCACGACTAATAATGAGTAGTGTATTCATACTGGTTATTCAATCCCTAAATTGTAACAGAGCTATTTCTGTACTTTGAGTAAAAATAGATTAACATATCTCTTTTACAGTTTTGTATCTAGGGAGAATAAATCATAAAGCAAAATAATACACGACATTCCATGATGCGACAATAAAATTTGCACATAGGAACCTGTGCTATTAAAAAAACACCACATTCTTTCGGGATTGTGGTTCAAGGCCTAATGATTAAGAACAAGTTACCCTGAAGACTATCCAGTAATGAGGAATTGTGAATTCCCAGATTAATAATGTGCAGTACTTTTGGATTGTTTTATGAAATATTTGGGCTAAAAAGTTCCCTGGTATTCTCTCTGACTGTAATCCTTTAGAACACTACTAAAAATAACAGGACAAAAAACATGTAAAAAAAATAATCTATTCAGCTGACCGAGCTGGACAAGAATGCTGCATTGAAGTTAAAATTAGAAACATCTAAATATAATGAAGTTAGCTGCAGGTATGCATGTCAACATCCTCTATTTCCTTGTTTTTTCTGGAAATTACTAATTTGTAAAATTTGAGTTAAAAAACAACAGTGGTTTTTTTCCTCTTAAGAATAGCTTGCACTTTGCATTAATATGTACAGTCTAGAAAATGTTCTGAATTCTGACAATTTTAAGCAAACTATTTAAATAACTTGCATCCATAGAGTACCTTTAAACTGAAAGGATTTCAAACGATTTACAAACACACCATCCCACCATCCAATCATGTGAAGGCCTGGGGGGGGGGGGCATTTTACTTGATGCAAATAAATCTGACATCGATAGAACTTCCAAAAATAGTAAAGTTGAACAAATGTGTAAGTCTTTGCAGTATTATGGCTTGTAGCCCCAAACCCACAAACATAAATGCATGTGCTTAATTTGAAACACTTGAATAGTTCACTGAAAGCTGCAGAACTGTTCATGTAACTAAAATTAAGTACACATGTAACGGTTAATATGAATGAAATCACAGAGGTTATTCTTGTATCCCAATGAGTGAAGTGAGGCAGTGAGAATCTGAAATCGAGTGCATTAGAGATGCAAGATCAAATTTTTGATGTAGTTCATAAACCTTTGGTGGGTACAAGTCACAGACATCTGAAATGCAGGCACTACTGAGGTGATTATCAGTGTATGGAACAGTTTTTAGAGCAATATGGTAAAAAAAAATGTACCAGTTGATTCCACAGTGGAATTCAGGGGGATGAAATGCAATCATTAGACTGAAAATGTAGACACAATACTGAAGAAAAAAACCCTCATTTGTTGCACGAAGTACAGTGTGAATGCCCACAACAGTAGGATCTATCTAATTTCATTGCAGCCATCTACATTTGGCACCCAATCTAAGCTTCCTCAAATGTAGGCCTTCTTTATCATCGGTGGAGAAAATTAGGCACCGTATAGACATAGCCGTAGACATCTCACCAAAATTACACAGACTGTAATAGAAGTAGCAAGACAAACAAAGAGGATTCCTTTCCATCCAAAGCTTAGCACAGCTCAAGCCCTAGTGACTTACACTGCACAATGGGAACATGAAAGGAACAAACCCTTACACAGAAAAGGAATAAATATTCAAACACATTTTTTTTTAGATATTAAATATAATAATGGCCAATGTGTCCTGTTTAGGTTACCAATTATATTTACTTACTGTGTGTCTTAACATGGAAAAATTTGTACCCTTATTATGCAATATGAAACTCATCATTAAGAAGTCACTATCAATAATATTCATTGTGATATTTTTTAAAGTCTTCCCACATTACACCACTAATGTGTTTAGGTTACTCTACAAATAAGGAAATGAAAAATCTTTTGAAATTAAAACCCCAACAAAAATTACTGAGGGCAATCGTAATAAATATGGTCCTATTAGGAATTATGCTGAAAAATAATAGTGAAGAAAAAATAAGTAGCCAAAAATTTAAATTTAATTTTAGTGTTTTCTGATAAGGAGATATGGTTCAAGACAGATTTCCTGGGGGAGTTCCTTAACTGAAGGCCTATCACAGCAAAGGACATAACTTGCCAACCTAAGATGTGATGCTGAGATTCCTAAAATGTGCTATGGGGGTGGTGATATCTGTCAAGATGATATTTGTGGAGGAGTTCTTGAAAATAGCCAGGATCTAAACCATTAAGGTTTTCAAAACTAAGAGAGCAAACTTTAAAATCAAACAGCTACTTCACAGCAGACAAAGTAAATGAGTTAGGGTACAAGGAGGGTGATCATATTTGCTCCAGACAGGAAGGGAGTGTGTCAGTACGTTCTGAGCAGGCAGCAATGAACAGAGCTGAGCTGCTGGAAGCCTTTCTAGGAGGGAATTACAATAATCCTCTCCATCAAGAGGGCATGTGCTGCTGTTATGAGGTCGTCACAGGATAAATAAGGGCACTGTCTGCATCAAACGCACAGCTAAAAAGACAGTTTTCAGTCTCATTCACTGCACAGATCTCCACAGAGGAGAGGGGAATGAACTGGACATCACAGTTTTTAGCACAGTTCCCTACTGCACTCACATCCCCTCAGTCAGTAGCGACACGTGAAAACAGAGAGCAGTCTCCTAAAGATGACAAACACACACCGGTAAGATTTGTGCTTTTGCTGGGGCCAAGACAGAGGAAGCTGGCAATATTGCCTGCACTGAAACAGAGCTGCGTTTGTGGAATCCCGGGAGCGAGAGACATACGGTTCCTTATCACTAGGACTGTGCCGAAGTCTTTGATATTTAGCATTCCTGCGATGCCCACCGAAAGCACATGCACTTCATGACATGATTCTGGTGCCTGCCAAGCTAACCTTGAACTTCAGCACTGTTCTAAAGAGCCACAAAATATTTTTATCATTAATCTGATATTCTGCATAACAAAATAGTTAGCTAATGCAGGCATGAGGCTTGGCATTTGTACTGTAATGTATTTGATTTCCCCACACATGTGCAAGCACAGATTTCCTTGCATTTGTGCATGTTGAATTGGACTATAAGCTGAAAAACGTATTGTAAGTAATAGCATACCAAAACTCCTTGTAATCTTAAATCATAAAAACATTAAAATATTATCATTATTACATAAATTTTCTAGTACATTTTATGAAACAGTCACATCTTGAAAGCATGTCAAATTATTCACATTACCAGTGAAATAAAGTATTCAAACTTACACATTCATTGGCCCCCAATGAGCAATAAATCACTTTCTTAAAAGAGAAAGCTTATGTGATGTACATGTTGTTGGAAACTTCTAGTAGCATAATTATTAAAAGTAACAGCTTGTACCCCTACAGCCTGACCGAGTTTGAAAGAAAGTTCAGAATGGAGTGGGGGAATTAGCTGATGAACTTCTGTCAACTATAGCAGTAGYCTTCATGAATAATTCAATATATGCCCCATTCCCTCTATGTCTCAACAGACTACCAGCTGCAGCTCTCAAATGACAAGTGGGTTTTTTTTTCAGAAGCTTCCGAAAATAGTATACTGATTATAAAATAACATATATAATATAATATAATAAAGTTTTTCACTCCCTGCTTTTCACTTCTTGCTTCTGACTTACCGTAACTAGTGAAGTTTGACAGCAAAAGGAGGAGTTTTCTGAATGGATTTGTATGCATTATGCAGGAAGTATACAGAATCATCTGGGAAAAGAATTGAGGTCCTGTACTAAGGATATGGTGCTTTGCCTTCAAAACAACCCCTAACAAAACCACATAATTCACCCAGACTAGTGTGACCCCAAAAATTCACAAAGAATTTTTTGCTTTGTACATAAAAGCTACAAATAAGCACTTTCATAACATCAGTCTTCATGCTGGTTTGGTACAAACAGGAAGAAACTTTCTGGTCCAAAGCTGTTGTGCAGAATTAGATATTTTCCATAATGTTCTGTATTTCATACTGAAAATTTGGCACTTCAGGATGTCAGGAAATTCACAGAACATGTTCAGTGAATTCTCTGACATGGAACAGATTTTCTCTTGAGCTAACAAGGCTTCAGCAAAAGAGAAAATCTTAAGGAGATTGTAGCACAATTTCACTGATGACATTGCAATAATGTACCGGTACTGCCAGTACCATCAGTCCAGCTTAGGTGGAGAAATGGCCTTCACTGAATATCTTCTCAGACTTCAACAGTTTAGAAAAGAAACTGAACAACTGTATTGTATTGCAACTGTATTGAAACTGTATTACGCAGAACTGGCAAAGGAACCAACACTAGGCAAAACTCTAATCACTTGGTCACTCAGAAAGAGACCTTCCACCATCGTCAGGCCTTATAACTTAAAGAAGGGGATCTCTCAGATAAGTATGCTTAAATAATTTGAATATTTTTCAGTACAGTGAAAAGACTCTTCAGTGGCATTATGTAACAGTGTGTATTTAGGGAAGGAAAACACTAGCTTAATATAATGTTGAAATAGCTATGCACATAGCTGTTTCCTGATTTACTGAGAAGCTACTGTGTGCAGCACTTCTGTGGGCAAAATCTTTTTGATGATACGGGCTGAAGGATCAGCTTGTTGCTTTGCAATTTTTTTATATAAATAGTATATAATCCTTCTGTCCATGAGCCAGCTTCTGTTCATAGGAAGTGTGCTCTAAGCACAAAAGAAAAACTTTGCCTTGCATGCCCTGGATATACGCCATAAAAACTGAGCAGATAGTGAAGATTTGAAGGTGATCTTGTTGCCAAGAGATAAACGGAAAGGTTTCTTTAGCTTCTGTTTTCCCTCCTTGTAATGAACTGTTTCTATTCTCAGCTCCAGAAATGCCTTGGCTCTTCTGKTTCATCATAATGACAAGATCCTTCCGTGGTTGAGTTGCCCAGTGGGTCTTGTCTAGGCATCACTTTAAGTGGGATGCAAATTATTGAACTGCTCATTTGAGTAAGAGTTTCATGCACTTAATTTTTTTCAGAATTGGAGTCCTGTCCCCTACTCATACCTTTTCATAAAAACATAAATTAGATTATATGATGAATTGCAATTCATATTGTTAATCATAACACAAAATACTGAAGAGAAAGGTGTTGTTTTACTCCATCAAAATAACATTTTCTGTACAGTGGGAATCTGTACAGAGAGTTACAATGTGCATTACAGTTTCAACTGCTTACATTTCATTTTCAACAGTTTAGTTTTCAAACAATCTAAAACAGAATTATAAGACTTTGGAAACAACAAAGCTATCTGTCTGTTCTTATTTTCATATTTTTTAGCTAACAGAAATCAAAATTTGGAACAGCTATTGAGACAGTGTATTTTTAAGCTTAATAACACTGCCAATTTCAAAAAATGTCAACACGATATTAGATAGCTTAAGAAATCTCTGTCATTTATGCACTTTTCAAGATAACTTAGAAGCCCTCATACCAAAGCGCTACTTTGTCCATAGCCATCTTAACACAGTTAATACAATTAACTGTTCTGAATACTATGAAAAATATATTCAAAAATAATGTTAAGACTCAGTGGTCAATTCCGACTCCAACCAGACAGCCCCTTTCTCTCCTAGATTATGGATGAGCATAAGTTCTTCTAGACTGACATGTAGGTAAGACATACTGGGGCACACAGATAAAAAAAGATACGGGCATTTTTAAAGACAAAAAAGTCCCAAAACAAATAGTGCCTTCGGTAGGGGCAGTACCAGCCTAGGATATACAAGCTATCATTATTAGAGTCACAAGTCTCTTTGAAGAGCCCTAGTCATGACGAATACATTTTGGGGGACAGATCACATCACAAAAATAGGTTGCCTCTGCTCACGAAAGGTCCACATCTAAGCTGATACAGAGAAAAAAATGCTTCATACCACTACGGACAGTAGTCCCCTGAATCAGAAACAGGCTACTGTCAAGCCATTGGAAAGTATTTTTAAGTGAAAAAGCTCACACTGTCCATACCCTGTGAACTGCAAGAAAATTTAATTTATCAGTGTTGCTTCTACCTTAATTTTCTAAAGCATAATTATACAACACACTAATCCCTTTCATGAGATTTTTAGCTCTTTTGAAGTTACTGTTAACTGTGTAAGAAAGCATAGAATGTAAATACGTACATGTGTATATTTTTCTTATACTCAAGCTCAAGACCTACCTACCTATCCTATGTATCTGTTTATACAGATATCTCCACCCAAAACAACACTGGGAGACTGAAAATATTATTCCCTGTTCTAGAAAGATGAAAGTAAGGAATGGAAAGCTGAGCTACCTAAAACTGATAGCATCTATGGAAAAGCAGCTCCCAACCTAGTTATTTCTGCTAATCACTTGATCAGCTTTCCAATGGATTTTTTTTTAAGATGGAAGTTATTAACTACGTATAAAATGTGGGGAAAAAAAAAATCATCTTGACTGTTTTCTTCTTCGTGATACATCTACAGCTAAGTTCAGCAGTGATGTCTGAAACAGATTCTGAAACCAGTAAATTTATGGAAGGGAGTGCTATAAAATAAATCCTCAGCTTTAGAATTTATCATCTGGTTTGTCCAATCTGGAGGTGCATAAGTTTCATCTTTTTTACTATATCAGGTTCCAAGTAGGATCACGAAGTACCAGGCAAACAGATTTGAGATTCTTGTACTTAGCATTTGGATCCAAAAAGAATGTATTGCTATGCTAAACTGCAGTTCAATTTATAGATTGKTTTTTTTTTACAACAAAGTATAATTAATATGCTTAAGTTTAAAAGAAAGTGCTTTAAAAGAAAACAAGATAAATAAATGTTGACATAAGGATAGGGGGTTATTTTCCACAGTCTTTCATTTGGTTTTTGGCCTTTTTCCTGAAACTTTGTAAAGGGATGTCAATTCTCATAACATATATTAGGATATAAAATCTATCGTTTTAGTAATGTATTAAATTCTAACATTCATTTTACATAGGCCAACCTACTAAAAGGTGTGCTAATCCTACTGTAATCTTGGTCTTAAAAGTGTAATAGCTAAGTGGTAACTATTAACATTTTTGGAGCTGAGCTAACAACCTAGTAATCAAGGCAGAGATGAGCATAAGCAACCTTCTGAGCAACCTACTTCCCCTTAACTTTCTTTTTACTTTATGTGTGATAACTGATACACTGAAAATATTCAAGTCTCATGGAGAAAAATATATTAATGATTTTGATCCAAAAAAATTTTTAGGACTAATTTAAAAAGTCAGAATTATTTGCAGAAACTCTAGAAAGTTCCAGCTTGTAAAAAAAATAGTATTAAAAATATCAGCAATAGAATCTGGAAGCAGCTTACAGTCATCTTTTAGTCCAACCTGTCTATAAAACCAAGGAAAAAAATGTTTGGGATACTTACGTATATCATTCCCATAGACACGCACACCAAATATAAAATTACATACAACGAAAATACTAAAAATCATGAATTATATTTCTATGCCACGATATAGAAGGACCACAAGTCTAGAACAACAGAAGAAAGACTTTCATTTTATAAAGTAACTGTATACATGCGAATAAAGAGCACCATGTGTTTATGGACTGATTATTTTTATGAAGTCTAACTGTGGAGAGACATTTTGACAGTTTTATTTACAGTCAAAGGCATGCCCAGAGGCATGCAAGCATAGTTTGAAAACCGTATATACACATACACATATATATACACATACATACACGTATTATATATAAAGCACGCATCTATATATGTATGTGTACATATGTATAAATATATACGCATGCTCATAGGAAGTGATTTTAAGAAAAAACACAAGCCTAACTAACATGATGGTCAGCCCACCACTGCATATTTCTGGATAGCCTTTTCAACATTTATATGCCACCAAGAACACAAAATCTGAAATGTGATACCCAGGATTCAGTGTTTTAAGTATACAAAAGTATATAAAGGCACTCCCCCAAAAGAAATAGTGTATAAAAATATCTTCTTAAAATAGAGATAAAAATTCTTTAAATATATTTAATTTATGTTAATGTATATATGAAGCTACTTCAGATGCAGCCAAGTCACTAAGCTCATTAAATCAGTCTTTGATTTTGGGAATTAATGAAGATTTCCACTGTTGAAGAATTAATTTTTTAGCTATCAAGAAAAAAAAAAAGAAATCCACAGACATCATTCCCTCTGAACAAAGTGTAGTTCAAAGATGGAAGTTAGATCATTAAGGACGAAAATAATAGGATTACAGACAAAATCAACTTGTAAAACAAATTCTATTCTTTAATAAACATCTAGCATGCCCATACATATTTAATGTTAGCAGTTTTTTTAACAGCTGGAGCTGTAACCTTAGCAGCCCAGTGTGGAATTTACTACTGTTATCCATGTTCTCGTAGTGGTAGAGGTAGAAAGCAGCAAAGCACTAATTCAAAGTTACCTTTACCACATTTGAGCTGTTGATTTATTTTCCACTGGCAAAGACATAATGGGAGCATCCCATCACACCATAAACACTATTATTCTGGTTAGACACCTTCCATAAAGTTTAACTAACACACTAACTCTTGCTACTGAACAATGAGAACAATTGCAGGACATTCTTAATAGCAAAACTATCTGTATTTCTTTTTCTTCCACCTTCTTTGTTTACCTTGTTTGTTTATACTGTTAATTCTTTAAGACAGAAGCTGTCCATTAAAGCGTATTTGCACAGCACCCTAAACTATAGGCCCTGATCTCTGTTAGGACCTGTAGCTGTTACCACAATATGACAATAAGTGGCAATGATAATAGTTTTTAAAGATTTTTTTCTTCAGGCAACCAAGTATAAAATTTTACAGACAGACAGAGAGGTTTGTTGACTGTAGTGTGATGATTTTCTATATACATTACTGGCAATCTATAATTCATAAAGTAGGAATTTATAAAAGTTAAGACATTAAACAAATGCCCAATTTAACTTGATGCAGAGTAGCCTGGATAAAACCCTATGACTGTACCATATGTAAAAAATAAAAAGAATGCATTTATTCTCAGTTACTTTTTAGAAAAGAGAACCCTGTACAAGCGACTACAGCAGCATGTTCTGTCACATTCTTTCTATAAACTGAGCCCTGTCAGTGACAGCTAAACAGATTGTGTGCATCTGCTGGGAAGGAGCCAGATGACAGTGGAAGAAACACACATGGATGCCTTGGCACAACAACTAAAGAAGAAGAAAATGGACAGAAAGAAGCAGAAAGTTCTAAACTTTAATTAAAATAGTCTCTCTAACAAAAGTGAAGTTATCTAAGAGTCTGTTGCAGACTGCACGCTTTACTTGGTAGTGTAACTTTGTAAAAGAAACTACATATTTATACTGTACATTGTCTTGTTTACTCCCTACAGTACTCATATGGCCACCATTCCCATAGTGTCTGGGTGCCGTAGAATTTGCTTCAGGGAAATAGCACCCTCATTTAACAGTCAAGGATTTGACGCATCCACAAAGTGAACTCCTCATAGTCATATAAAATATGTTCTGGAAGAAGGAGTTAAATCCACACCGCCCAAATCCAGGCTGCCATCCTAAATGCTAGAATATCCTTCCTGCGCTTAGTTATGCTTTCAGCCAAAAATGTTGTTATAGTTAAAACTGACATTAAACAAATTCCCTTCTAGTACTCTAGCATTACAGAACTAGTGAGCCTGACAAATTAAATTAGCACAAATGGTGGCTGAGTCAGCTTTGCTGTTCCTGCTTGTAGCCTCTCAAGTTTTACTGTTGAATATATGGATTGAGAGCCCAAGACGGCTCTAAAATGGATCAATGAGTTACGGTCTTCAGTACAGAACTTCCACTACAAATAATGATAACTGTGTAAGCTCATGAAAAAGCAGAATCTGTTCTTCACTAATGGTTAAAAAACAATCCCAGATATTGACTCATCATGTCAGCAGAACTGCGTACTTATACTCAGGAATGAATTTAGGAATTCCGCTGAGTCTCCAAAATCAATCTTTTATTCTAGGTATTATGGGAAAGTCACATCATTCCCCTTTGGTCAATCCCTTGAAGRTAGAATAAATAGACATGGAATGTTTGGATTTTTTTGTTTGTTTGTTTGTTTTAAAGAAAATAGTATTCTAATTACAAGGACATATAAACTCTTCTGAATTTTACACTGATACCCAGTTTTGCCTTATATATCAGCAATAAGATGTGACTGCCAGCTGAGTAAAGATTAGTATAGCACCTAATGGTCTGAACAGCAAAAGTCATCTATTTAGAGCATCTGGAAGCCTCATGAGGCCAACAGTTTCAGCCTGTTATGTATTCCATATGCAGTGATTGTCTAATATTCTCATGGTATTTCAGAATCACATTAGCAAAATGGAATGATTTGATATGTTTGAAACTCATATATATCATTACATAGTAAAATTACCATCCAGCCAAGAGAAGTCTATACTCCCCTAGCCTGCGAGAAGGTCTAGAAGAGCACCTTGAAGTTCCAGCTCATTTCAGGAGGTGTGAATGGCAACCACAAATGTACAGGCTATAATCCTCAAATGGGAACTTTAAAAACTTTCTAAGTCTGCTTATGATGCTCTTGATTAAAGAAATAGTAGACCTCTACATATTCTCCTCAGTACCGTAAGTGTGGTCTGGAAGAGAAGATAAGGAGATCTTGTTTTGAAAAGTTCTATTCAAGTGGTACTTCTGTTTCTAATGAGTTTGGAAATGGAGTCAGAGTGGAACTGAGAAAAAGAGGTGGATATTAATTAACAGAATGAATGATAATTCTGTATAAAAAGCAGCTTTTAGTAGGTCATCACATCAAGTCAGAATACATGAGCAAAGGACATAGTTTCATGTATTCGATTACATCTGTAATACTGTTAAATAAACATATTAATATTTGTGTATGTAAGTTCTCTTTGTGAAACCAGAATTTCACTATTATAGTGGAAAGAAAAGGGAAAAGCAGCACAATTTTACTGCCAATAAGCTATTTCAAGATCATGTAGCTCTTAGACAAATACTAGGCAATAATGAATATCTGCACAACTTTTTAACCAAAGTTGTTATTCTTCTTCACTTATTCAAGCAAAATAATGCAGTCAGGAAGTCAGGTTTGGATTCACACACATATATTCAACACAGTAACATTAACTGTCCAAGAAACTGGCTGAAGAGGCATGTGTGCTAGGCCACAAGGTCTTTCCTAAAGGACCACCCAAGCTCCACTGCAGATGACCAAGATCGGCCATGTAACGGCTATTTTTGAACTATTTGTTCTCATAAAGGTTTATTTAACATTCTTGGATACCCTGAACAATTTATCTCACCTTGAAAATGTGCTTCTGACTCAAACAACCTATAATCAATCTGTTAGTCATTTATAGTATGCTCATTGTCCTCATATCCAAGCTCCCCTTCATGTTCTTAACTCCTATCCCTAGATTTCACAGCTCTGCTAGGCATAGTATGTCTCAGTTCAAGAAACAAACTCAAATGAAAGAATGAGACTACTAAAAATTACCAAAGGCTGACACTGAAGTATTTGTAAAAGAAGGAATTTCACATATTTAGATGAGTACATGCCTAAATGCAAAGATAAAACAAAAGGCACTTTCTTCCTTATGCATTACGTTTTACAAAGAAAAATCAGACTTTTCAGACAATGTAATAGGAATTAATGCACGGAAATTAGGCGCTTAAACTAGTTTTAAGCTGTATTACAGACTAGAAACACAGAAGGACTTGTATTTTTGAGTATGAGTGAGAAAAGATCACAAGAGACCAACTCGATAGCTAAGGAGCTTTGGCATTCCAGTGGAACATGATTCAATTACAGCACTTCATTTGATGAGTATTTAATTATCTATGCAAAAATGGGATGACATCAAAATGGGAAAGGAAGAGCTTTCTTCCAGAATACTCTAAAGCCAGCAGATTAAGGCACTTTCCAGAAAGAGAGAATTGTATTTTCTGTGAACTGCTCCAAAGAGTAGGAAGGATTTCAAATCAGGTTTTTCAAATCCTGAATTTTTGCTGTAGAAGTTAAACCAGCGGTTATTAAGAATTTATACACTTTATCTGGAGACATGGATTCCAGTAGACAAGAGGACATGTAGCAAAGTAAAACTTAAAATCATTTTTTCATCTAGCCCTAAGTCCTTTCTAATCTATGTAGGTACATCCTGGCACCCTAAATAGCTTCTACAGCATCTCAGTGAAGTTGCCAGTTTTCATCCCTGTTTTGCCCGTGGAGAACTGAGACTCATTGCATAACAGATTTGCACAAAATAAGTTTGTAGCTGAATATAAAATTAAATTTAAAGGTTTGAGTCACTGTCTTGCATCCTATGCACTGGACTATTGTGCAGCTTCTGCACTTTGCACACTTTTTCGCTTTGCTTCTCTTGCCTCAAATACAGTAGATGAAGCTTTTCAGGGATGAAAATTAGTGAATTCACAAGTTCAAGATATGCAATATATTGTTAAAATCTGCCTTTTATTGTGAAGTTTGGTAACTCATATTAAAGGATTCCTTTTCCCAGTCTTTCTGGAAATCATCACTGATGGGTTGCATGTGGCACTGGGTATTATCACATTCAAAAACGTTGTTTAAAATTTGGAGCACATTTTCAGAACTGAATTTATGGAATGTTCACTTTGTCAATAAAAAAGCTGTATTTTAATCTCAGATATATAGTTGAGATCACTGTATATTTAAAATGTACTCTGTGTGCACACACGGTAGTAGATTTTTGTTTAATCATTTTGCATTTAAGATTAGCATTTAGATCAACATATGAAAATAGAATGCTGCTGCAAGTCTTTCTTTGCAAGTATCAGCAGAGGAATCTTCACAAAACTATACTGCTCCAGTTTTCTTTGTGATTTTAAAGAGATCTCTGAAATATCTACTTTGTATTTTGAACTAATATCTATCAAACATGGAAGCTCTATTTTTAGGATGATGTTTAAATTATAGAGCAATCTTCTGATGCATTAGTGGAACAGCTTCCTCTTTCCAATCACATCTGGAAAACAATAGAGTGAAAGGAGAGAACAAATACTTTCTTCCTGAGCATCCTCAAAGTTACTTTTTATCAGAAATCTGCAGAACTACTCTACCATGTCCTGTTTGGGGTAGTCAAAGAACTGATGGTCTCACGACAGGTTTCTCTTTAATCTTATACGGAAAAATGTGGTAGAACATAGTGCTACTACTTTTCAGACAACATTTAGTGACTTGTAACAGAAGGCAGCACCAGAAAATCACCACTTGTCCAGACACATGACAAGTACTGCTTTTCAAAACAGACCAGAATATTTTTGTGTCATGCCTCTTTGCTGCATCATGTATTGTTTCATTTTATTATTCATTTTATTATTTTTATTTATTTTATTAAGTGATAGAAAAAAATGTTAAACAAGGAAGACACTCTGCTTCCATCGAGAAATCCAGGTGCACTCAGAGAAGTATTCTTCTGCAGGGTTAGAAGTAGGAAAAAATCCTAACAGTAAAAAAACTCCATGCAAAAATAGCATTTCTTCTATTACCCTCTCTGCATCTGTCATAAGGATTCACATTACAACTATGGCCACTGTATCTTATTCCTCATACATTTTTTTAAAATATGAACTTTCCAGAAAGATAACACTCAGTAAGCCATGCATTCAAGAYGGACCATTCTGCTGATCATCAAAGAACGTAATACTAAGCCCATGACAAATAACTACTAGAAGCATAACTGAACTAATCATAATTTTTTTGGATGGGGATTTAAGCACTGGAACTTGTACTGAATATAGACCCTCATTTTGCCTTGTCAATAGCAAGTTTAAGAAAAAAACACAAAAATATTACCCCGATTTTCAACTTGCATACCAAGAATGTTATAAAAAAGGTAGAGGAATATTCTTCTGTTTGTCCTGTACATATTTTTTTTTAATTGTAGCATCAACAATAAAACAGAAGCACCAGATACGTAGCTGGAATAAGTCTATTCTGTTATCCCAGTGAAGATATGCAGATTTCTGCCTACCACGGATAAAGGTAGGCATTCTCCATCTCTGTACATAAAATCACAGGCAGTTCTGCTTTAATTAGGGAGCTTGCCAATCATTCCATCATGCTTCCTTTTAAGAAAAACCTGGAATATTATTTTCTAGTTAATACACATTTTCAAAATACAATTCTAAATTATTTCCAATTGCTAACAACATGTCACATGTAAATAAAAGCACTAGTAATTCATCTGCCCTGGATTACTTTTTTTAATGTTCACTTTTAAGAACTTTAATGAAATTCTGTTTCATTCTACTTAGTTTCAAATGAGTCTACCAGTCTGTAGGCTCTTACTAATATTTAGGGTCATATTTCTGATCTCTAAAATTTATGTATGTGTGTTTTGGATAAAGCTGTATTTTTTGTGTGCCACTGCAAGGATGCATTCTCTGGTTCAGTATTATAACATATAAAATATGTGTTGTGTAGAGGTTTGGATAAGTGTGCAGTTTCACACATTTCATATATTACAGCGAGGTAATAAGCTGACTTTTTCTCATTATACTGTTTCAGCAATCCTTATCCGCATCTTATACATAAGATAAAAGAAAAACAGACTACTTTTTCATCAGTCTGTGGGCAAAACAGGATTTCATCAAATACTGCTTCAAAGATCAGTTCCTCATATGTATAAAACACATTTAAGCAATCATTATTATTATTTTGTTAAAACTGTTGCCCTATGTCTGCTATAATTAAGGCTTATTCGTAGCAAGCCGAATTCTATACACTTCAATAGGAAATATGTTTGAAGAAAGTCTGCAAGATTAAGGTTTCAAGTTTGACTACAGTTTATTGTCCACTCTCCTCCGCTTGGATACCATCTTTCCAAACACTGCAGAGCAACATCCGTCCTCATCTTCCTAAGAGCCTTCCTCCTTCACGTTCATTCTCCTGCTCCTCATATTCAGTACAGACAGGAGCTACATTCAAGACATAGATGGATAGAGATAAAGCAGACCTGAGAATGAGTGAACAGAATATACTGTCTCCTGGTAGTTTCTCCAAGTATTCTCAAAGTGTACTAACTTTTCTGCAAGCAGAGGGGAGCTCCTGGCAGCACGCACCCAAGGCTAAGCTGCCAGGATGAAAGGGTCGCAGGGCCAGTGCTGTCGGAGGGTTACAAAACCTCAGTTTCCTGTGGTTTCCCTGAGACCCACCATCTTTAGGGACAGCTTTTACACCTAGCTCCAATGAAATGATTTAAAATAATCTCCAGTGGGAATTCCATATGGAATTTTTAAATGAAAGGTGCCCTTCTCAAGCATCTTGCACTGGTAGATACATTCTGGAACACATCTATGCTGATCGTTCAACAACTAAGAGTTACTGGGATTAAAATAATGCACCATTATTTCAAATAGAATGACATACCACAATGCCTTTGTCATAGGAGGAAGAATTTATTAGAAATTAAATAAATAGCACGTGCTAGTATGTTACTTGTTATTTATATTACTAAAAGTAACATTTCACGTGGACACTGTTCTGCATTATGTTTACTTTTGCAGATGTGTTTTATAAACAATTTCACAATCCTTCCTCCTTGTCCTTTGTACATATTTTGCTAACAGCTATTGATTGACTGCTTAAAAGTAAATACTGAAATTTAACTGAGCATGGGTTCCACAAATGACATGCATCCTGTATCTATAAAAGCAAACATAAATAATGTTATTTCTAATTGTGTTTGCTTAACTGTACATCTTGTGATTATGGCATGAGAAATAAAAGACAGTAATGTTCTACATGAGTTCCTTACAGAAACACATGCATGTGGTTAATAATAATTTTCATGAAAAACTTTACTTAATCAGTTATACAGTTGAAGAAATAAGAGTCGGAAAAGACCTGCTGGGTTGAATTCTAAGTTTTGGATGAGTAGTGCTTTATAACCTGGGAATGGGAAGCATAGGATTTTTATGCCATCTGTTCAATTCCATCCTTAATCTGTGGACTGCCCTATGGTTAACTCAAGGCTGGGATTTTGATTTCCCAGGACCTACTCTGTTGGCAGCGATCTCTGAAGCTCTCTATGCTCAAACTCTCGAAGCCCTCTAATGTCATGGAAGGTGGCAGAAGGCAGAGATAAGCACATCCACCCTGCTGAAGCAGCTGACTGTTAGCTCACCTGTTTTAGGAATTACAATAGGGACCCAGGCTAGCGACCTGGATGGTTGGATTACTGAATCCATCTTGCAGAAAACTTTATTCCAGACAATATTCAAATAAACAATTCTCAAATATTTGTTCCAGACAGACCTGTTTCTAAATAAGTCAGATGATATACTTCTACACTTCTAGAATTTCCTAGGATGTTTTTCTACAATCTAAATGTGTTTTGCTAACAAACAAACAAAAACAAACAAACAAACAAAAAAGAGCAGCTTAGTGAAGGTCTGTTTAACTAATGATTCTATATTTGAACTGCCTTAAAGATTCTTCTCTATGCTTCACTTTACTTCTCTTTCAAATTTACTTTCTCTTTTCAAGAGAAGAAGCAATGTAACTAACTCATGAGAAAATTCTATTGCTTTTGCATGTTAGCTTTCCTGACTGAACAATGAATGCCATTTGCATACTCTGAAATGCTTTCAAGATGCAAGAAAGTTTACACGGTAGCATACTGTCCGATGTTTAGTGTCTTAAATAAATGGCAGATCCCCAAACTGTCTCCTTCCAGTTTAAAACTAATGGGGGAAAAATGTGCTACAAACATGGGTGATGGCAGAGCACAATCCTAAAACCTGCATTTTTTACCTATTCTAAAACCGAGCACCAATTCACAACTGAGATCTGCATGTGTGGATTTAACTCTCTGTATTCAGTGGGAAAAAATCTAAATTTACCATATGTTCATTGAGAAGAAGCCACAAATTTTCATCACTCATACAAACTGGTAAACTTATGATTTTTGATTGTAAAATCACTTAATTTTTCTTTGAAACTTGCTTAGTGGAACAAGTATCTAGGAAACCCATTGCTTTTCTTGAAAGTCTTAGAATAATAGGTTATATTTCTGATGTCATCATTAAATTGATCTCATACATTACAGAAAAATGTGTGACATTAAAATGTGCAAAAGTGCTCTCAGCCTTGGCTGCTTCTTTATCCCGATAAGACTCTACCTGACAGTTCAAATACACAGCCACGGCCCATAAGTTATACTTTGTCACACTGATGCCTGGCAACTTTTTGAAAATTACATTCTCCCCTCAAAAAAAAAAAAATTCTACTGTTGCATGATATAAATCTAATATAATTGAATGTTTTTTCAGGTATTCATAAGTTCTATGGCCAGACTGAACTTGTAAGAAAAGGACACTATATTTCAGTCTTTAGCACTCCAAGCTCTGTTTCAATAATTTACACACACAAATTCATTTTCAGAGGTACTGGACATCCACTTCTACCATCGAAACTGTAAGGTGCACGTTTTGCACACTTGAAAACTTGCCTAATACAGTTTTCTTGCTTATATGGCATTAAAGTAACCAAGAACATTTACAGAATATGACAATTTAGCTATTCTTTAAGGACTGTAGTGAGCGAGCATGTCTCTAAGTAGCCTTTTTCTTTTTCATTTTACTTGGCTGTGAGGTACTTTGGGTTATTTCAAACACCTGTATAGCTGCATTTATTGCCTATTTCCAAGAGCTAACTTTTGGAAACACTATCCTACCAAAACTTCTTAAATTCCCATTTGAGACCCATAATATGTTGTTGAAAAGTTAGTCTAATGAACATGGGAAACAAAAGGGAAAAAGAAAAGGAGAATGTATGCTACGCATGATACAGACTTTTCAAAATACAGGTAGACAAAGCTAGAATCAAAGAAAATTGAAATGTGCTTTGTAGTGTCCGTTAAGATGAAATATCTCAGTTTACAGGAGTCTCCTGTCTGATTATAATAACACACACAAAATTAAATGCATAAATATTAATTTTATGTATCACATAAGATGAAGGCACTGAAAAAACAATATTTACATTTATGGGTGACTCATTAATGTTTTATTATGTGAAACACTAGGAGGCATCAGTTGGGTAAAAAAAAAGAGTTTTTTTTTTAAAAAAGGTAAGAAATTAGCATAGAAACAATCATCAAGGAAGTTTAATACTCCCAAATCTTAAAGGGTATGTGTTATAACTAAATTATGCAAATAGCTAAAACTCTGTATTCTCATTGATATGAATAAAGGACAACATTTAATTTGCTAACTATTTTCAGGTCAGAGTATTATGTTCACAGATACAACACAAAGTATAGTTGTACGTTATATTATATTTTTAAATATAAGAGAATAGTTCTAAACTAAGATGGCTTACTTGTTCCTCAGTATAATACTTTTTGATAAAACTGCAAAACATTGACACCTTTTATGCACTCTCTTCTGCACATATGGTCTTAACAGGGTAAGTGCTGTGAATTTAGTACAGTCTTTTGAGAACTTTTAATTGCTATTGCAGGATATCCTCTGGGCACAAATGTTCTTAAAAATCCCAGGATAATCACCTACTAAATTTTAAATCTATTTTCCAAAAGTGGTGAATAAACAGTGTTTTTGAAAATTTGTATAACAGCGCTACAAGTGGCTCTTCCTTTTAGTATCAAGTCATACAAACCTAATAATCTCAAAATTGAATTTTCCTTGCTTTAAATTGCATTTAATAATGACTAAGCAACAGAGTTATAGTTGTCTTATAAAATAATCAATTGAAATTGAAGTGTGCCTTGCCATGCTGCAGCAATCAGCTTTTATCTCTCCCCAATCAAAATGGCATGTGAACTGCCTAATCCTTCTTTTGTAAGGCACATAAGACTTTGTTGTCACTGTTGGTTTTGTGAATCGCCTCTGTAAGCTGGTCTGATTTCCTAAAGATGACAGATCCCA
Organism: Apteryx rowi; assembly: GCF_003343035.1. NCBI lineage: Eukaryota > Metazoa > Chordata > Aves > Apterygiformes > Apterygidae > Apteryx > Apteryx rowi. The sequence continues at coordinate 865,936 of NW_020447242.1, forward strand.
GTGAACAGACAAGCTCTACTGCACTGCAGTCAATGAGACAGTGAGATTAAGGTGGGGGGGCTGAAGAAACCAGCTTTTAATCACCTGTCCACATACAAAATTGACCATCAGTCCTGAGAAAATTACCTTAAAGCTGGTCAGAAGAGTGAAGCAATTCCCATATTTTAAAAATAGAAAATTAAGAAATTCTCTTTTTTTCCCCAATTTTTCACTTGCACCACCAGTGGTACTTGCTGACCAGAGTTCTTTTATGCCCATTTTGCTTTTGAAATAAGGTGCAAAAACCTGTATTTCCAGCCTTTCAATATACCAGAGTACTAACCCTAATCTTAAACCTAAAGTTTTCTAGCTGTTTTGAATTACATAGTTTTTTTATGCTTTATACATGTCTAAATTGCTGTAGAGTGTAAATGTGGATGTAGAAAAATCTCCCTGTTAATATTACACAGGAAGACTTAAAAAGCTTAAAATATGTCACAAAAAACCCTGCTATGGTTATACGTCAAAATGCTGAAGCAGAGATAATAAACTTTTTGAAATTATGTAGCACTTTATTTATGTTCCTCTTCATAACCAGTGTTTTCAAAAGAATTTCATTATATGTTGTCTGATTTTTGGATTAATTATCATGTAATTTAGAATAACTACGTCCAACAGGTAAAAATGGAGTCAACGTATCATAAAACAAGTGATCATTCTTTCAAGCATCTAATGTCAGTTCATGACTTCTTGCTTAATGAGACGTAGAAATACTCCTTAGCTCTCTGTGAAGATGAACTGAACTATTTTGCTGAACAATAAATTAACCTGTTACAGAGAAAAGTAAAATAAAAAGAAACAAAACTGGCAAAAGTATTCAATCCACAACTCCTGTTTAGTTCCTAAGTTGCTATGTAGTTATATTTACCTACTAAATAGCGAGTTACTCAACTCACTATCAAAATCTGTCAGAGGTAAACTTTTCAAAAAAGCTTCAGAAAGGTTCATTTCTCTTTGTCTAAAATGCATTAGATATTTTAAAAAACAGCACTGTTTAAGATAGATGTGTCTCTCTGTTTTCAAATATGCATGTTGCAGGGCCACAAATAAAGGGAGTTTATAAAAAAAAGAAGACTATATAAAGTTTTAAGAAAAAATTATCTGACTACTATAATGAAAGAAACCTCATAGTAAGTAAGTATGTGTATGATTATCCATATGACACTCCAAAATTAGCAGCTCAGGAACATAATTCTAAAAGATTTAATCTCACACACTATTCATCATTTAGTACCAATTCCTACAAGACTTTTAAGTCCTGTTTCCTTTTTTCTTGGTCAAGTAATCTTAACAGTATACAAGCATATCTGACTCCTACATTCATTTATAAGGAAATTGAAAGTGATATTCCTTCAATCTCTATCATAAGAAAACTGTGGGACAAGCACTATGTTTAGGTCTTCTATGGGCCTGATCCTGCAAATTCATGTGACTTGTCCATTTTCACACAAGTAGTCTCAACATTATCAGTGGGGCTAGTTGTGTAAGTACTGTTAGCGTGAAAGAAGGTCTTCATGTTCAAGCCCTAGAATTTTCCTCTGATACTATGTAAGGTATATTAGTAAAAAAATATATATATACATCAAGTTTCAAAATAAAAGGATTTGTACTACAAGGAACGCGTACACACCAAACTAAGGGCCATTCTCTTAAGTTTTTACTCAAAGAAATTTTCCATTACTTCCAAAGGGACTTAAGAGTGAGCAGAGACTTCACTATTAGACTCGATATGAATAATGTGTTCATGAATGTAGAAAGAATACATCTAAAATGTAATATAATACATGTATTTTAATAAAACTGATAAAGTAAAAAACTCTTGTGGATTTTTTGACTTCATATTAGGTTCCTAGAATCATGTAACAAAAATAATATACAAAACAACAAATCCCCAAAGTGGTCAATTGCCTGAGTGTTTGAACTGGAAATCAGAATGTAATACAGAGGTTAAAATCGGTTCACAGGTGGTTATATTTCCATGCCCTGCCAAGCCTCTAGGGATTAGAGTTATTATACACCATATAAACATCTTTACTCTTCAACCACAATACCCTGGAAAGTGCCAGTAAAAAGAAAACTAGTCATATTTTCATCTAACACAATTGGTTTACCATTCATCTTGCAATACTTTTAAAGTAAAGATATGAAACTAGGACATTTGCCATTAAGCTCGTCATTAGATATGTGCTAGGAAAATTCATTTTGTGTCAAGACAATTCTCTTTTGATCATCAGTGAAATATTGGCAAAGTGCCTTTCTCTGCTTAATTCTCTTAAATCTTTAGTCTTAAGCTGTTTATTACAGTATTTGATTTTAGGATACAGGTATTTGCTAATAATAATTGGTATATACAACAGAAGAAAATAGAACTCTCCTATAAAAGACAATATTTAAGTTCCCACAGTGATTCACTGAGTTTTGCTTTGCACTGTGCTTTTTTTTTTTTTTTTTTTTAGAAAGGAGTTATTATCTTAGCTTTATACTTGTTTTGTTTTTCAAGTTGACAGAAGGTCACACTAAGTTTTATGGAAAATGTAAGTATTACAGTTACATACAGCACCAAAGGTCTTATAAGTGCCTCATTTATATTAAACTTTATCTTAGCCCAAAAGTAACTGTACCACAACTAAAATAACCAGTTCTGTAAGGCTGATTAGCTCTACTTTTTCATGTTAAAAAATGTAAAGATTACTTAAAGTACTATGTAAAGACCAAAGCATATTATTCCAATAGAGGTACAAAGCATGTCTTAAATCTCCACAACAATATAAGGAGTCTTTCCATCTCAGACTTAAGCATTCAAACGATAGATGCACAAAGTTAAACACTTAGAAGCATGCATTGCCTAAACTCAAGAACTGAAGAGCTATGATACAATGAAGTTTAAGAGCACTTCACTCTTAAACTGGATTGTTTCCTTAGTCTGATAAATCAGGGTGCAAGCACTACAAGGTCATAGCATTTGGTGAACTATTAAAACCAAATAAGCTTCGAACACTTCACAATATCAAGCATACAAATGACGTGAACTAACTTCATCAAAGTTTAAACACTTATGACACTAATAGGGACAAGTCTGCAGTAATTTGACTAGACAGCAATTTAACAATGTTACTTGTCTGAAAAGTTACTTTTAAGCAATTGACAGTGCAATCATCCACTTAAAAAGTCTGCAAGCAACCTCAATCCCAGTCCACATACACCGACTGACACATTCTTCAAACGCAATAGGAAACGTACACGGGGCTTCTGTACAATGCCCACTATATTTTATTTTAATGCTGAATTTCACATGTACTTACATAATAAACATTTAGCTGTTTAGATGATCAGGCTAGTCCTTGAGATATTTTCCTTTCTTAGGAAAAAGAAAAAATCCTTTTACTTCTTCCAGCCTTTAAATATTCGCCACCTGGTTCAACATGCAGCCTCCTTGAATCACACACACAACCTTCAAAGTCAATCCAATAAGCAGCCAGAAGATGTCTGGGGTGTGTGTGTGTGTGTGCTTGTGCGTGTGTGTGCAGCGTGGAGGAGGAGAAAGCGGCTGAGCTGTTGGTCGGATTAAAAGTAACCGGACTCGTCCTGAAAGCGTCCAGGAAGGAAGTGACAGTAGGCGAATGGGAAAAGGAGAGCAGCTCACAGCCTTYGTAACATCGCGGAGGGGAAGGGGGGAGGCAAGGAAGGGATTCAAACTACACGCCTGATGAGGTGTCCTTTTCTGCTTCTCTCCCTCTTCCTCCCTTTTCTTCTCCTTCTCCGTGTCTCTATTTCTCTCTCTCCCACAATCCCAAACGAATGACTCTCTCCTCCCGAGCTGGAGAAATAATCAGTTTCACTCTTGCAAAAAGGGGGCGGGATCAGATCCCGAAAGCGTTTTAATAAAACAAACATAGAGCAGCAGCAGCGGCAGCAGCTCCTTTCCTTGCCCCTCTAGTCTAAACTAGATTGATAAATTACTCCACTACACTACTTTAATTATGTATATGGTATGCAGAATAAATCACTGAACATCAGCACCTCAATCAAGCACTTTTTAAATGATAATTGCATCTTGGGTGAATCAATCTTTCCATTCCTGACATTTTGCTAATTTTAGTTTTACGGTGGGGGTAATGGCACATGCCACACGCAAACCTAATGACAATCCTTTATTATACAGAGTGAAGACAACACGGCGAGCCGGTGCATATTTTCCCCCTTTTGGCGAGGTACAGTAGCAGGAGGACGTTAGCAGCACTGCGAGAACCGAGAGAAAAATACAGTCTGAGGCAGCTCGGACGCAGGCAGAGCAAACGCTGCCCGCTGAATTTGTCGCCGCTGAAATACGAAAGGCCGCCCGGTGCCCTACAGTGGCGACACTGGCCAAGGCAGCCTGCGCCGCCTGCGCCCAACGAGTTACGGGGCGGCGGGGCTTTGAAATATCCGCTAGGGTCGCCACCCTTAAACGCTTCCGCGCTGCCCAGGCTCACGCTCCGCACCGGCACA
>NW_020447242.1:870687-874671 GCF_003343035.1 Apteryx rowi
ACTTCCTCACCAGTTTGGAAACGTTTCCACAGCGCAACTCTGCAGCCGGCGCTAGGTATTTTTAGCCCGCGTGACATTTCCTACACCATCTCCTTGCACCGCTGCCGGGCCGCTGCTCCGGAGCCCGCAGCCCGACTTCCCCAACTCCTGAGGTCTCGGATCCAGTTGCCGGTGACTTCACCCCGGCACGCGGCACAGGAAGCAGCGCCGCGGAGCAGCAACAATCCCGCTGGCAAAGTTGGGGGCAGCAAATAAGCAGCCACCTTGAGCAAACAGGAATGCTGGTTAGATAAAATACTGCTCGCTTAATTGCACAAGTCCAAATCACAGCCTACTGTCTGAGATGGGCTCTTGTCAGGCTTATCCACAGAAATGCCCTATTCCCAACACACTGTGCAAAAGGACAGAACGTTTTTTATATGTTCATTTGCTTTTATACCCAGACTGAAAGGAGCATACTGTCTGGGAGTCTGAATCCAAATTAAGCACATGTAATAATTAGTGAGTAAAACTGGACTTTGCAGATACTTGTTTTAATTTTTATGCAGATAACCACCTTTTGCAATCCTTTGAGAGCAGCAGGAGACTTTACTGAGGCATAGACTATCATTTTTGTGATAGATTAAGGTACTGGAAATAGGAAGAGCACATCTTGATAAAACCAAAAGCCTGAATTCAAACAACAGTGATAAATATCTATTTGGTTGATTTTAAGTTCTTGGTCTTGCAGTCTTTTCCCCTATATGCATCCGTTGGGCCATTGACCTACTTCTGAAGTTCCATATTTGTCAATGAATAAATGCCTTTTAAATTCAACTGTACTTCTCAAAACATGGATGCTCAAAGCATAGTCAGAGCAAAAAGAAGCTAATGGAGTTCTAAAAGGCAGCCTGCAATTGTTCTCGACTCAGATCCCCAGAGAATACCTTTTAGTGACTACAGGCTCGTCGTGACCTACTCTGTCTTGATGAGATTTAGATACAGGGAACGGACAACCCTTAATGGACAGAGAGTTACATCCTGTAAAATACACCCACAACAACAACAACAGCAACAACAGTGATACTAATGTGCCCAGGACCACTGGGCAGACAGACGTGAGCCAAGCACAGTGTAAATGGTGGCGAGCGGCACATATCCTTGGCAGCGTCAGCAGTGGAGTCCAGTATAACGTTGGGAAAGAAACACTTGCTCAGCCCCAGGTTTGGCAATAAGCACAGCAGGAAAGGAATATGTTGTACCCTTGCTATGCCTGTTCTGCAGACAATTTTGGTCTCCCAGTGTGGCACCCAGCTTTCCAGTAATATTAACATTTTCTTGGTGGCAAAAATAGAAAACTGTGTTAATCCTTTGCACTTTTGTGCTCCAGTTGAAAATGATTGTCATGCGATTTTTTTTGTACAGGATAAATAAGTTTTTGGGTTTGTGGCTAGTTGATAACACAGCCCTTCAATGGGCAAGATGGAACTTGAGTGCTATTTTAGCTTAAAAGCAATTATTAGAGTAGGCAAATATTTCAGAAAATAACATACACAGCAGCTTAACACATCTACTACATCTCCATGTAGGCTCTTGTGGCCTAATCTTTAAATAGTTGCGACCTTCACATATGAGAGTATCTTAAAGCCACGCCAAGTTTTTGTCATGAGTATAATTCATCAGATCCATGTAAAGGACACCTCAGTTTTTAAAACAGGGTTCAGATACTAGATGGACAGACAGATATGAGGGAGGGAATCATGCTTTCTCACTCATCTCAGGGTTAGATAAGCCATGAAGCTATGCAGTATCTTTGGAAGTGTTTAGGATTTTTCTATGTTGCTGCATTTAATTTTAAAATCTGGAATAATTTCAAACACCCTCATTCCAGTATCTGTACTTGTACTGATGCTCCACAAATGGATCCTTTCTGAATTTCTTGCAAGAGAGTCAGATCTACTCCTTTTCCTGTTGACAGGTCATGTGTAGGTCAGCTGACATAATTACTTTTTTCTTAATCCACCACCTAATACACACACTATTTTAAACAATGAGACACCAGTGAAAATGTAATAGCTACAAAAACAGTTCCCCAAAGTTTTATCAACAAGTGAAGTGTGTCCAACTATCTCTTTCCCTTACAAGTGTGATTATCTCAAGATGGGCTTATAATGCATTCCTCTGAAGAAGGTAATCAAAGTCCGTTTTTATTCTTTTGTGGATGCTGAACATACCTTTTCCTTAGGAGAAATGAGATTGCCAGCTTACATCATTTAATGACATTTAAACTGAAAAGCATTAAGGTTACTATGCAATGATCCACCTCCTTTGCATCTTAACCCTGGGGTGGATTAGTTTCTATTTTCTGTTTAAAGTTCTGCTCTACCCCACTCCACGCCTCGCTCTCTTCCACCACCTCCCTATCTTACAAGAGCAATGCAGTATAACACCTCTTCCCATGTCTGGCTGCTTTTAAACTTGGCCCACGCTGGGTGCAGCGCTTAAAGTGAGCTTTACAAAATTATTTTAAAGTGAGCTGGGGCGGTTGCCACAGCAACCCACCCTGAGAGAAATTGAGGCTATAGATTAATCTACCCCACAAGATTATTCAAAAGTACTGTATTTGTTCTTCATTCATTCAGAATATTCCCTCAATCCATATGCTTTTATAATGAACAAAAGCTATAAATTCAGATAATTTCAAAGATAATAGAATATATATTCCAGGAACACAATTTAAATGCTTTGTAAACCATTGCAGAGAGCTGAAATGTACATGATTCCTTGTAAAATCATTTAATTGCAAAAAAATATTTGCAAGGTAGGCACAGCTGACATATGAACTTTAAATAAAATGGCATGCCATTACTAAAATGGTGTTATATACATCAAGCAATGATTACAGAAAGCCTTTGTCACAGGTGTACCTGTAAGGACATAATACAGCAGAGTTTACTCTCCAGGCTTTGCTTTTAGCATTAAATCTGAAAACAATAAATAGTACTTTGTAATATTAAATGCAATAAATATTAAACACTCACCACGTACACCCTCTTTATTGTCAAAATCATCCGCCTCCAATGCTTTACTTAATCTTTTCCATAGTAGTTACTTCACAGTTTACAATTCTTGTTCGGCACCTTAGACGTTTAAAAGCACAAAAGTAGTATATTATTTAAATGCAAACCTATAGTACTTAAATATATTTAAAGAGATTTATGGAACAATTTCTATAAGAAGAATATGAGTCCTTACTGGTGTGCACTTAGGCCTAAAAAGAATATCACTTGTAAGTAGCTTAAAGTTTTCAAAAGCTGTAATAAACTCCATCTGAATCCTACTTTAGGAATGCTACACTATCAATAAAAATATAAAACTATTGATTTTTGGACTGTACTAATCTTCCAATAGGTACTTAGAAAATTATTTCTGCTTTTATGCACTTTTTGAAAAATGTAGTTGCTCATTGTTTAACAAGTGTCAGTTTAAAAGACTGTGCCAAATGTGAAAATTTTAAAGCTTGGAATATTAATTTCTTCCTTCTTTTAAAAACTATTGTACGTTCTGCAGCTACCCAGGGAAGTTTCCCCTCAGGCCTGCCTCTAGCAATGCAACACTCRGCATCATCAGGAGAATTTTTTTAACTGAAATGCCCATTTTTCCTCGCACTAGTTTTTTTGTGAAAAAGGCGTCCTTACGTAAATCCAAATGAACACTGTAACATAACGGGTGGCCGCACYGATAGCTGTAGTTTAGGGGAGTGACCAGTGTAGTTTCTGCCTTGACCCCTTGAAGCCTGAAAACATTTTGCCCCGGCAGCGGTAGCTCCACTTTTAAAAGTTTTGCGTTCATTTTCTTAGACGACTCGAGCATTCCCGCCGAGCACAGCGTGGGGAAGGGCGGTCAGTCGGCTGGGCAGAAGCGGGCGCTGCCGATAAGCGCGGCGGACGCGGGCAAGCGACTGGCCGCGATCCCCGGGGACCCGCCGCCTTCGCACGGCGCCGC
>NW_020447242.1:875091-1100908 GCF_003343035.1 Apteryx rowi
GACACCGGGCGCTTCGTCGGGAAAAACGGGCGCCGGGGCAGCGGCTCTCCCCCCGCCCCCGTCAGGAGCTTCCCCGCGTTCACGTTAGAAGCCGCTCGTTGCCGGGGGTTGTTATAAACCTGGCGGGGCCGGTTCAGCGCCCGCTAGCGCGAGATGAGGGAGTCCCAGAAACTCAAACCGTACGGATTCGGTTGCGATCAGAGAGGAGCACGGAGTACTTCTGGAAAACCTCATGACACCRCTGCTATTTAAAACAACTAGGACAGGAATAGCAAAGGGTAGGAAGTCCCAGCTAAAGGTTGGCTCTGAAAATCTGGAAGCGATCAGCAGCCTTAACTCTGCTCCGTATTTCTCTGTAATACTGTCCCGTTTGCTAATCCCCAGGTTGCCCGCGGTAGGGCCCCTYCAAGGTCTTTGGAAGGCTTTACAGCGTTTTGTCTACCTCTCTGACCTTTGCAATAAACAAGACCGCTTGTTTGGGTGGCTGAGGTACAGCCCTGGCTATAGCTAGCATTTTGTGCAGTGCGAGTAGGCTGTATAGTGCACATGAGTAATTGTGTCTCAGACCATGTTGGGTAAAGTGTATTGCTATCTACCTAGCACGTGGGATGGTACGCAGTCAGCAGTGACAGAAGTCGACAGGGAGGTGTGTGATATGAAAATGTGTATTAATGAGTGGGGTGAGGCTGGTAAAGTTATTTGATCTGCAGCTCGTGTGTGACAGAATGTGGTAGATGGCTTATTCTGGGAAAGGGAATGGCAGGGGGCTTTTCGGTTGTTAGCAGGCGATGCGTGCGTTCGCATGCATCGCAGCAGAGTGACTACGGCAGGAGGGGGTGCAGCACATACTTGGCAATGCTGGTAAAGATAGAGGAAATTGTATTTCTGGTCTAGATGGAGATCTCAGAGGTAGACTAATCTGGGGCATTATCTGTTACTTTCCAGGCTTTCAAAAGGTTGTTTTTTTAATGTCCTTTTTTTTGTTGTTTTGTTTTAAATGGGGTGGGTTTTTTTTCCTGCTCCTGTGCTGATATTTTCAAGGGCCTTTGCAGGGAAGAAACTAACTGATTGTACAGGGGAAAAGGCTGCCAAATGCACAAAGCCAACAATAAAAAGGAGGTTTGTTTGTTTTGCTAAATTGTTCCAGTTCTAGTAATCTGAAGTGTTTCATTGTTACGAAAGGCAGTTTCTGAAACTGTAGTTTTCAAGTTGATACTGTCCTTTAAATATCTTATAAATAGTTGTCCAAGACATTCTTGTTTAAGAATTTCTTTACTGTAGTTTTGTTTTGTTTCTTTTTTAACAGCATTTTAAAACAAGAGATAGAAGGAAACTTTTTCATAGACAAATATGTCTTCTTTCAACAAAAAGATAGATATTACTAAAATTGTCCTCCAAGTGTAAAAATAGTATTTATTACTTTGTGAATCACAACACAGACTAATACTGGAATCAGATCCTGGAGCTAGTGATAACCACTCTTTTTGTTTGCTGCACATGTACTTTTTAGAAATAGACTAATACTTAAGGTCTGTTATCTGTTTGAAAATGAGGCTGAATTTGCATTTGAAGGAGTCAACAACTACAGAAATGCTGAATTTAATGGCTGGTGTGAAACTGGGATGCTGTGGAGATCATGCACCAAATCCAAAGCCTGCTGAAGTCTGTTGAAATCTAATGCACTCTGATAAGTTTTAGCAGAGACCCTAAAATGGAAGCTCAGGCCTGCATCAGTGGTCATCCAGATCCTATTCCTGCCTCAGACTTAATCTTTGAGCATGCTGGAACTCCAGTTCCTGTACCAGGCACTGTCTCTCCCTGAGATATTTAAATGTCCTCATCATCCTATGACAACATTCCACCAAATGTATAAAGTTATATATATATATATTTATATATACACACACATATATTTTAAGGGGACAACAGTTGTAGTCAATGAGCTTACTTAAGTGCAACTAAAGGAAGAATTTAACCTACTAATCCTCCCCCTCTTGATGTTTAGGGACTCCAAAAATGTGAGTGTAGACTTGTATGGAAGAAATGCATCAACAATTTTGAAGTTCTTCAGTGTTAGACAGAAATCAGCAAGCAAAAATTTGTCTCACAAACTGAAAACTGCAGTAACTATTTTCAAATTTTTCTTCAAAAATCTCTTCTCACATAAAGTTAATTAGGTGTAATTTCAAGCTAAATGGGCTTTTTTTCCCTATGCAAAAATATAAAAATAGATCAAATATGAGCTTAGAGTGGAGACTTGGAATCACCTCTGCATCTTAATAGGGTGTAACTACAGGAATGCATTTGAAGAATAATTTTGGAAATGTCATTTTTCTTGAACTGCTGTTCATCAGTCTGATTATTCTGCATCTTCACATGCCTCAGAAACATTTGTTTTTTTAAAAAACAAGACATTTGGTAGCAAACTAATACATTATATGGTTTAATACAACTGTAATTGAAGTCCACCTAGATTAGTAAGCAGCATTCATCTGAGAAATACAGTACCTTTACTGTTCTTCTCAGTCACTAATAAAGAAGGGCGTGCTGGATGGAGAGAAAAGGCAAGAAAAGATACTACAGGACATGCTGTGCTCTGGTGGTTCTTTGTTCTACATGGCTTATGATGAAACGGAGACTAAATTAGAGCAGCTGTGGGGCTGCTTGAATTTACAGAGGGATCAGGTAGGTTCCTGCCAACTGTGAAGTACAGCACCGAGAATGCCTGTCTTTATACATCTTAATTTATCTTTTGGTATCTTGCACAACATCTAGGCCTGATGCAGAAGACAATAGCTTTATCTTTCATTTTTAATTTAGGCAATTTTAGAAGGCTTAAACCTCTTCACTGTTAGCTAGTCATTTCAAAAGAAGGTTGCACTGAAAGAAAGGCTCCCAAGAAGTAAGTTTCAGAATTAGATTAGTTATAAACATTTCTTATAATGCTATAACAATAAGTTATAGTATTAGTTTATAGTTATTAGTTATATTAATTCTATAATCAGTTAAAACTTACAACCTTTCTCATTCCTGCTACCACATTTGGTCACCCGTGCAATTATGGGAAAGGTGGGGGAAGTTTTTCAAGCTGTACATTCCCTCAGATTTCCCAAAATTGAATTAATGGACTAAGGTATAGTGATATTCTCAGGTATTTTGCCAAAAACCCCACAACCCAAAACAAAAAATATGATTGTACCCTCTTGTTAATTGTGTGACACTCAAGCATTTGTCTATCTTGCACTGCATGATGATGTGATACAGAAGCAGACAGCCATAGATGGCCAGAAAAAGCTTAATTAAGTATTCTGCAGCTGCTATGAATTAGATCAGCATCTGCATCTGTGTAAACAATGAAATTCATGATAATTCTGAGGGCCAAGCAAAGTAGAGATTTGTTTTGGATAGATCCTTAGCCACAATTCAAATAGAATTCAAATCAAACCTGTTCTAAGGGTAGAAAAACGTTGGTCAACTCATTCTCCCCTTTCTGAAGGCCACTATGGTTCCCCATCCTGGCTACAGATACAGATTCCAACATACCACAAGAAAGGCTGTTGTTACCATACTCCTAGCTCGAAGAGGAAATGCCAGGGTTTTTTTGAGAAACCCAATTTGCAGGGGTTTTCCAGGCCAAACTTTGAGATATACTTCAGATAAGCATTCAGAGTTTTGGATGTTCCTGACAATTTGCATCTATTGCAAGTGGCTTACCACTTTCTGTAACCAAAGTTGGAGTAAAGGATATGCAAATTTAAAAGGTCAATCATCCTGCATGTTATAACAGAATATGCCATATGAGATTTGCAGCATAAATTGAATATGGAATACAATAGTAATAGATTCGTGGAATGAGGGAATAAAAGTACTGCTGGCAAACTATGTGCACAGATATACCTGCATGCATATACTAAGAGGCAATAGGTTAGTCTCTGTTTTTTTTGAGAAAATTCACTGTTCTTAATTTAATCTGTAAACTCTTCAGTGCTAGGTTCATGTTTTTGTTTTGTGTTTGAACAACTCCAAGCACTACATAACTGTAGTTTCTAAGTGCTGCAGTAATACTAATACTTCTGTTATCACAAACAATAATTAATATAAAACTTTTATTAGCTGTTTTAGAGAGGTCCTTTGAAGACTGACAGCTCTTGTTGATATGTGAAGAAGAACCTGTAACCTCTATGGCCATAAAATGTAATTTTACAATAGTTGGGTCAGCTTTTAGATGTGCTTATGCCACTTATGTTAGTCTATATTAAAACTTCCATGAGCCTCCAGCTGTGATGTCATTGGTTATAACTCTTCCCATGGAAGCACTTAAAAAAGTTGATATTACTGAGGTTAAAAGGAAACTGAGCCTCAGAGGTCATGTTTGGATATGTACTTTGGTTTAGATGTATTTCATCTGAAGTTTTTGTTGCTGTCATACGATCTAGTTTGAGCACCTTTGCACAGCTCTTGTATGATATGGACAGATTTAAGTTCCCATTTCTGGTCATCTACTTTCTGCAAGTCTGCACCATTTTATAAGGAAAAAAGTATCAAGCTTGCAATATCTGATTTCATTGATGTCTTTATGGATAGCTACAGCGAGGCAGTTGAAGGAGAAACCCTGCTACTGAATTGGAGAAGCTAAGGTTCTGAAATTGAGGGGTATTTTTCTTAGGCAGGTAAGGACCATATAGAGACAACTATTCCATTCTTTCCTTTTTTAATCAATTAAAAACTGAAACTTCTCTGACTGACCCATCAACAATGTCATGACCTGTCTCCATTCTTAAACTCTCAGTAAAGCTAAGTATTTTCATTATGGCAGCAAATTGAGTTGATAACACTCAGCAGCTTTTTGCCTTTACCCTTTTCAGCTTCAACAGCCTGAAGGTATGTGCTATAAGGCCGCTGTCCTCTGGAATCTTGGGATGCGAGTTAGCTGCCCCCTGGGCCATAACTCAGACACAGAGCTAGGGCTGGAGAGCAGGAATGTGTTTGGAAGGGAGTCATGGGATTTTCCAGCTGTAAGTGGGAGTGGAGGCTCTGTTGGGGTCCAGATAGTCAGGTGGGGTGGAGGTGGGGCAAAGATAGAGAAGGGCATATAGACATCAGTAATTCAGGAAAGACTCTTGCTCACTAAGGAATATATAGATTAAGAATTTCTGGATTCAAGTGAGATTTCATGAAAAGTTCCTGCATCCTTTTTGCAGATCAAACCCAGCAGTTTAACCCTCGCTGGAATGACAGGGAGAAGTGCTTCTTTGCCTTAAGTGGGAGAGAGTTACCTCATGTTCCTGAGGAAGAGCCCAAAACCTCATTTCAGTGAGGCTGTATGTGCCGAAGATCTAAAATGCTATCAACAGTGTAGAGGTTGGGAATCGAATAGTTAATGAAGTCAGACAGTGCAAGGACACAATTAAATGGATGGCCATGTCTTTGCAAAAGTAGGAACTATCCTGATATGCAGGTGATTACTTCACAATCTCTTCTATTTTTTTCCCCACATTTTGTAGACTCTTAATTAATTTTCATAATTATTGTGCATGATATTAATTTTTTATTACCAAACATTCTTCTACAGTACTTGCAAATTCAGGAAGTGGAATGATCCTGGGAAAAGGGCTATTTGCAGATAGTAATATAGTGGATAGAAAGTATTCTGCCACCACTTCAGAAAGCAAAGGAAAAAAAGAATGAATAATGCAGATATCTGTGCCATCTATAGAAAAAGCTATATGATCCTGTGATTTTGTATACTTCCATATCATTGTCAGTTCACAAAAAGATGAGCAGCAAGACAAAAAATTACTGGGGGAGATTTTTTTTTTTTAAGAACAGATACCAAAAGGTTTGTTTTGCTGAATTAATTGTTAGCTGCTGGCTATCATACTGGTCAACTTCTTTTTGCCTTGCTGTCACATTCCAGGGTACAGTATATCAGGTACATTAACATTAGATCAAACTTCATACACTAACAGCACAACTTGCAAGTATATATGTGAAATTAGCATTACTGTGTGTATGTGAACAAAGTGGTATCTGCTGTTTCATTCATTCTATACAGTTATTTCACATGCTTCCAGGAAATTCATCAGATACCCTAGCTTAAATCTATATGCTTATCCTTTGTAAGCTGCGTCTATTGAACTTAATTTAGAATCCAGTGCCTTTACATTTAGGCATAGAATGCACTGAGCTTTTCTTTCTTGAAAATGTCTTAAATAGTTCTTTCAAGACTTGCCTCATAATGCTAGCTGCTTTTAAGGGAACAACCTGATTTAACTATGGGATAAGTTGCTAGTACTTACATTGGAGAAGACAACTCAGTTAACGAAAACAGTTTGTATACCTGTTCATTGTGATAAGGGGCATGTTGCAAGGAAAATCCACACTATTACTATCTTGTATATGGTGAACTATAGAGTGTGACAACATTTTAAAAATAGGATAGCAAGGAGGAGCTGTAAGCAATCACGGGCAGTGGTATGGAAATGCTAGGGGTATCTTCAAATGTGACCGGATCTACTGGACTGCAGTGGTGTGCAGGGGTGGAGAACAGTTGCAGAGCAGTCTGTAGCCACTCTTACAGTTTTAGAGGTGTGAAGCAGCCAGGCAAAGCAGCGGCTACAGATATTGCTAACAGAGTGGCAAGGAAGAGAATTCCATTCTCCACTGCTTCCTAACATGCATCTATTCCTTTGATTTTAAGGGAGACAGTATTCAGACCAATAAACAAATGATTTATGGATAAAAAAATCCTGAAGGCCCATGAAAAAAATTGTGTGTTGTAGAATATAATTTTGTTTACTATACCCCCCAAAATCATAAATTTAAATTTTATGTATATACAAAGTGTATATATATACACACAATATATAAAAAGTATATACCTAAAAATAATTGAAAATTTGCATATTACAAATGTTCATTTATGAAACAAGGCAAATAGGCACTTCCCCTCCCCCACCCTCCAAATTTTTAATCATGTAATTTTTTTTTTAAATCTTTTAAAAGCAACTTCATTGTCTTCAGTGAAAAGTTTCCAGTTTTCACCAGTGTAAGTGAAAGGAGAACAAGGCACAATATACTTTGAAAAACATCATGCAACACTGTATAAAGAGCCTTAAATTAACTTTTGCAGAACATAACATATAGTCACTAAATTGTAATTTTTGCCAAAGCTTTGTGGTTAGATCCCATTTATATTTACATGCACTATGGAATAACTAATATAGATGTCTTCCTGACACTAAAGCTTGGGATTTATTGGAAAAGACAAACGTGGTTGAAAGCTGAGCTAGACTGCAGCTTTTCAAAATGAAAAAGAAAAAAAGATAGTTGTAAAATAAACCACTGTAATTTACAAAATAGACAACAAAGCAGGTCCAGGGAACAGAAGKGACATTGATCTCTCAGTTAATAGGGAATAGTTGGTACAGAAATAAGTGATTGTACATGGTATTTTAGGGCTGATTCTATTTCTATCTGAAATAGTGGTAAAACTTCAGTGAATTAAATAAGGTTTTTCTATTTTTTAAATTTCTCAGCATTTCATATTAATAAAAAACTATTTAAAATTTTCATTTAATGTGCTAAGCCTGATAATCAGAAAATAAGCAGCAGAAAGACCAAGAAAGGACACTGGTTTAAATTTGATTGTACAAGTTATCTAAATGTGAAATCTCCACCTTGTGCAACATTAAGTAATCCTTTTCTAGAGAAGTAAAACATTCTATACTGAAGTGGTATTTTACAAAATACTCTTTTCCCCCAAATAAAGTGATGTACAGACCAACTTTAATAGGAATTTCTTGAAATTATCCAGGACTTTGTCACATTAATTACTGTTACCAAGCCTCTATAATCAATACAGTGAAATCCAGGCAAAATTACACCTTATTGAAATAGTGTCTCTAAAGCAAAGGCCGTATATTTTTCTTTGTTATTGTAACATGTACAATGTCTAGTTAACTCTAGCAATTGCTTTTACTATTTACTGTCTTCTGATTTAACAGTGCTTGGTTTTAATGGATGTTTAGGGGATTTGATTTCCATACATTAAGAATGTTATGCATGAAATGGCAATGTTTTACAAACATTGCATAGTTCAAAGGCAGCCCCAGAGTTTTGCTTTTAGGATATGATTTGGGTTTTTTGTTTTGTTTTGCTTTGTTTCATGCTTTGAGAAAATAGCTCGATATTTAGAGATTTACTTTACACTTTTTGGACTAGTAATGTTTTATTCTACTGGTCTGTTATTCTAACATATAGTAGGATATTCTTGTAACAAACAAAATTGCCATTATCTTCATATAGCACATCCCAGAAACCTRCATAATCTTTGCTGTTCTCTTCCTGTCTCCCACAATGAATAAAATAGACAAGAACTGAGGCCTGATCTACCTCCACAGAGGTCAGAGTTTTCTGTCAATTTTACTGGTCCGACACCAGCACAGCTGAAAAAAATTCACAAGTGAGGGCTGTTAAAAAAGGCCTTAGATATTCTTGTTCAGTCTGAGGTTAGGCTGTCTGTTGCTGATAAATGATTTATTGAATATGGGTGAATTTCCACTACAGAACTAATATAACTGCATATTGACGTATAATTCCTTTCTTTCTCCCAATAGTATCTTCTATGATGTGCATATAAGTATGGAATCTGTTTTTTCGAAAAGATTCATATGGTCAAGTTTTCTGTCTGTTTACTTGCTTAAATAAATGTTTGCAATTTAATAAAACAATTTGTAATGAATACTGTGAAACAAAGTTAAAAGAATGAGTTCTTGAAATAGAAATCATAATAAAAATGCCTTTTTCCCCTCCAAAATGTTTATTTTAACATGTGGTCACATTTTCCTACATTTTCACATTAATTGAGATCTTATTGTTCTAGAAAAATAAATCTTTTTCCCTTCGTCTAGTTTCCCAGCTCTCTTAGGCAAATAAAAAAATACACATACAGCCATAATTTGTGGTTTCAAAATAAGTAAAATTGTGTAAATTCACTGTATCTTTAAAAAGCATCATGCCAAGAAGTACTTTCACATAGCCTATGTTTCATAATTTAGCTCTCACTTCAATGAAATAGCAACATATGATTATCCTTTTGATTACTGAGTTTTAAAAGATGATCTAAAGATTTTTTATTTTGGTCCTTTTTTGTTACAAAGTAATCTTGCATTGTTGTTCAAAAGGAGTTGCTAAGGCTTTGGAGTGTCAGCTGAAGCTCCAAATGCAGGGAGCATTCTCCAGGCAAGAAAGCCTTTCTTTTTGTTTGGAAATTACCAGGATAACGGATTTGTTTTAAGGAGGCAGACTGGGGGGGTGGGGAGGAAGGGGGATACAACAGCAATATTGGCTGGCTTCTGGTGTTCTTGTATGTAATCCTGTATGTTCTTCCCATTCAGATTCAGACAAACAGTTTGAAAGAAACTGCCTATAAATATCAATTCAGTTGCAAGAAACTTTTCTTGGTTACAGAAGCTTAAATAAAGTACCATATCAAATAAAATGTGAAGCATGCTGCAAAGCTTATCTGCTTTCTCCTGAAGAAAGCTCAGTGAACATAGCCACAAGCCTGGAGCCGAATCCTCCAGTACTGAGGCAAGCAGAACAACTCTAAACACTTAAATTATTTTTAACTGTTTTCTCTATTAAAACTCACCAGTGCCCTTCTTCTTCTCCAGGAAGTTGTACCCGTCAGCACCTGCTGAGGGCTTCGTTGATCAAACTGACAGGTAAAAAAATTCCTGTAGAATAAAGCCAGACCAGCTGGCTTTGAAGAGAAACCCCCCAGTTTGGGTTGTGTTTGCCTCACTCACCCCGTACTCAGCAGCCCGAGGCTTTTTCTCCTTCAGCCGTTGACCTGTAGGCTGCGTGATGCGGGCGCGCAAGTGTCTGGCAGGCCGAGGTGCACCTGCTGCTGTCGCTCCCGAGTAAATTTAGCTGTGAAAGGTATCACTGACAAGCAGACCTTTGTCAGCGCTGGCACACGAACACAGAATTCCCGGCCCCCCCTCAAAGAACGCTGCGAGTGCAAATGGAAAATATCGAATCGGCCGTCTTGTCCAGAAATCACTTCTTTGAGAAAGGAAGAGGCAAAATTGCTTTCGTATGGCAAAAAAGTTTCCTCCTTTACATAGACGCTAAAATTGCATTCCAAGAATAATCTCTGAACAAGACAAGTTTTTGTTCTATTAATTGTGGCTGGAAGGAAACTTTTTTAATGGAAATACAGCACACACATATTTCAATTCAGGTTATTAAACTGTGTTAAGTATTAAAGTTGATTGCCTTTCTTTTCACTAACTCATTGTGCTTTTTTATCCAAAGAAATATTAGAAGACTAAAACCTTTCAAATAGGAGGTATTAATCTCATTCCCAAAATTAGAAAGCTTGCAGTGTTGAGAGACTGGATGTCAAAATTACATGTTCATAGCACTTATGCTTTGGGAATCTAGGAACCAACCACTTTTAAAATGGAAGTTGAAATAAATGGAAAGCCTTCTGAAAGTGAAGCAAACTAAACTTGGTGTTCTTGTCCTTACTGGATTCAGGTAAGGGCATTTATCATTTAAATCCGCCCATTACTTCTTTTTTTCTTCTTCCTGGAAGTGGCTTCTGTTGATTGAAATAGAATGACTTAATTTGCATCAGTATATCTATCGCAGAGTTAAAAAAGTTGTCAACATAGGTTTGCCAGGATTAGACGTAACATACCTAGATACTCCATTTCTGCTTGAAAACTATGTCATAAACTCGGACAACTTTAAGGAAAATCATCAAAAGTATGTCTTTTACTAGAATATGCTGCTTAAAAGGAGCAAAATGTTCATTTTAAAAAGAGCGATGAGAAAAAGTCTGGGTCAGGAGCGCTTTGTAAAATAAACAAGGTTCCTATTTACTTACTATGTATAAACAACCACTCACCAAGTTGTATGTCTCCGCAGGGGCACCCTTTCAGATAAAAACATGGACCTGATTGGCATCATCCTGTATCCATGGAAACGTTGTAAGTACCTCTCTCAATATGTACTTCTCTTATTCAGGGTTTAAAAGCTGAGTACTGAATAAGTAAGTGTTTTTATTTAATAATTATACAGGAGGTACTTTGGGGAAGCTTGGTAAGAGGAACAGGTTCTTGGGTTTTGTATCTGTCATAATAAAGCTCTTATGGTTTCATCAGATTTGATAAAATCACGTTTCATTTCAAGTGTCCCGTCAGCTCTCATTCTTAGATAAAAACAACATTCAAAGTCCTAATGAATGAGAATTCTGAACTTTTTGATGATCCATTACAGTCTGAAAAATAATGATCATAGTTCATGTTCCCTTCAGACTTAGGCACTGCTCTAATGGCAATAAACTAGACTGTTTTTGAACATGAAAAAGAAATAGTAGAAAAAATAATTAGTAAGAAAATAGACTCTATTTTCTTTTGAAAACAGGTATAGCCACCTGTATGGCTATTTAGTAGGTCACAGAAGTTAACAGTTTAACAATCAGCTTGAAACCTAACCAAAAGACTGAAAATAAAGATGTTTTAGCATAGAAATAAGTCAAGTGGAAAATAATAATTTTCCTATTAAATGTGCCCGCCTCACTACTTAGTTAAAAATCAAGCCAAAGAACTGGCAGAAATAAGGGATTTTCTATCTCCGTATTCCCATGCAGAGAAAGGAATATAGGCACAAACTACATTTACTTTCAAAATTATAATTCTGAAGATCCACTTCAGAACAAATGTAGTTATTTGAAAGTTTCCTTGGCTCAATTTCAAAATTGTTTAGGAATTCAGCCTATTATCTGGTACAAATAATGCTCACTTTCAATATAGTTTGATTTACAAAGTATGAACATAAGTGATTACAATCCATTATCTTTAAAGTTCTATTTTTTTTTAATCCTACCTTAATCATACCTTAATTTTGTTGATGGAAAATGTATTTTCTCCACCTGGGTCAGGTTGTAGCACTAAAATATTTTAGTAATTACAACCATTATCAGAAAAACACATTTCTGTCTAGAAAGATCCAGTAGTACTCATTGAAATCCAACTGGTTTAGAGTCTTGGTTGGCTAGGTTTATATTTCTGCATATTATTGTCATTTACTCCTGTTATTGTTCTTATTTGCCACCTTGTCTCAACAACCCAGTCCCTGCTGAGTGCAGATGGCACAAATGATCTCTCCGCTGATTAGACTGGAACAGCATTTGCAGACACTGTGTGTAAAACTTTATTAACTAATGAAAATTATTACCTTTTCACATGCTAGGTTCTCCACATCAGTCTTCCACATCCGTTTATGCGTGTGTATACAAATGTGTCAAAGTTTTAAGTTCTATGATTTTGGTGTAAGCTAACTGAACCTGCTTGACTTTCTGTGAAAGCTTCAGTGGGTAATCTGCCTGTGGGCTGGCCCATTTGTCCTGCAGATACTGCTGTGGATTGCCACATG
The DNA here is from genome assembly GCF_003343035.1 of Apteryx rowi. Lineage (NCBI taxonomy): Eukaryota > Metazoa > Chordata > Aves > Apterygiformes > Apterygidae > Apteryx > Apteryx rowi. The sequence continues at coordinate 887,542 of NW_020447242.1, forward strand.
AGACCTAGGATTGTGACTGCTCTCAAGAACTTTTACTCTGAGCCAGCTAAGCATATCAGAGAGGTGAAACTTCCAGCCTCCAGGGAAGGATGCAGCACACATGACAATTTTGTACATTTCCCTTCTATCATGTGCTTATCCTTGCTACAAGGTCGAGGTTGCTGGGGTACTTGCTGGGAAGTAGAATGAGACACTAGTCCCAGCTCAGCCCTCTGTGAATTCACCCTGACATAGACAAGGAAGCTCTGACCTTGTTCGTCAACCTGAACAAATAAACTTTCAGTTATGTACTTGAATGGGGGATTGCTCAGGTACACTGCAAAAATGCACTGAACACATGATGGACTTGATCCTGCCACACTGAAATCGGGGGAAAAGATTTGCCCTTTCGTCACTATGTAGTGGGCAAAAATCTCAGTCTTCCCAGCCACAGATCTTGGGAAAGAAGGGGATGAGGAAAAAAGATAATGGTATCATTTGGGCACATAAATCTTCATCTAAGTAATATATTCTCAGCTTTATGATTTTTAGCTTTTTAATCCAAGATGTCTTTTTTCTAGCATTTGTTAAAGAATCACTTCCAAAATGCTAGAAAGTCAGCCTGAGCATATTGCAGATAAAATCTGTCTCCCTTCTCCATCACGTAAAATAGAGATACAACATTTGGCCTAAATTCAGTTTTTCAGGTGCTAAAAAGCTATGAAAAAACTGCACAGATCGTATGATAATGCGCATATTATACAACTCTAGATCATCATATGCCCAACTTATTATTACTATTTTAGTTTGCTACAGACCAGTTTTATAGCACTGTCAACTTACACAGCACTTTACACACATAAAGGCTCATTGCATGTTCATTAAATTTACAGGCCAAATAGGGCAGTACAAATAAGCAGGGGGAAAAAGGTGGAAAACATTTAAGAATAGGAAAAAGGTAGAGTGAGTATGTGGAGACAAAAGGGGGCTGAATTGTTTGAAGGTTTTTAAGGATCAGAGGCAGACTAAAATGTGGGCAAGGAATTCTCCAAGTAGCACCTCCTGCTATTTTGGAGCCATCAGAGAGAAAATGAGCCCAAACTTTTGCCGCTTCCAGGCCTGAGACAAACACAGCTGAAAAGGATGAGATGAGAAGCCTGGCTGACTTAAAAGTAGCTGCACTTGAGGAACTTGTGCACAATTATGATGTCTCATACTTGTGGACTGAGCTTAAAACAAGCCAAAGGCAGGGGTGAGAAAGCTGAGAGTATGGACTGTACTTTCATTAGCAGGAGCAAACAATTGCCTGGAGGGAAATACAGAGTTACAGTAGCAATATGACAGAATATGAAATCCCCGGTTCATAAATGCACTCATGTATGTGCGTAACTTCAAGCCCAGCACTAAACATATATGTTTGAAGTTGCACATGTCCTTCCCTATATTCTTGTGTAGCATCCTAAAGCAGGAAGAATGTAAAGCTACATTTGGCAAGCAAGAGAGTAGGCAATGTTATGCAGGTTTTCATAGTACCTAAGAGCTGGAATTCTGTTCCTGAAGAGAAAGAAAAATCAAGAGATATCTAGACAGTGGAAGAAGTATGGTTGGAGGAAACTAACTTTAGAAGCAGCATTTTGAACAGATATGAGAGGAGGGTGTTGTGCAACGTTAGGATAGTTACTGTGAGATGTCTGTCCGTTTAAGTGGATGCTGGCAGTGATGGGGGATGCAAATTTTAGGGACATTAAAAAAGGAAAGAACACTATTTAGGAAACTAGCTGCAAGCGTAAAGGATATAAAGTTCAGAAATATGTAGGTCCGTAAGTGAGGAAAGAGAATGGAGTAGTTAATACAGACTGAGGAAGGAGGTAGGGGAGGATTGAGAAGGAAAAGAGGGTTTATTTGGGAAGAATTTTGTCTGAGGCAGTAGCTGGTAGCCAGAGGGAGGTTCATGCAATGTTGCAGAAATGGAGAGAGTCAGATTTGGCATAAAAGCAGCTGAAGGCATGGAAGAAGATAATTTCTCTGAGTGGGGAAAAGATAGGCATTTGGGATACGCTCCTCTACTTTTCTACTTTGAATGTCCTGAAAAGAAAGGAACTTTTCAAAAAGGAAAATTTAAACCAATGACAGGGAAGTATAGACAGATGCATGGGAAAAAAAATTGATCTTGCAGTGAGTTGCCAGTTCTGCTGAAATACTGTGCCTAAAAAAGTTGTATACACATGTACACATGCACATTAAATCTCCCTATTTCTTGATTTTCTTTAAAAGAAACTATGTGAAGAAGTTACTAGTCCAGGCAGAGAAAGTAATTTTTGACACATACAATAATATTAGGTAGGCAGTGTGCTTGTGTAATATGCAAAGCATAAAGGCAGGAAGGGAAAAGGTGACATGGTAGGGCCCAAAYTTAACCTTTCATGCACAGCAGCCTCTATGCAGTTCAGTGCAGTATACAGCACTGCCTCTGTCATAAAGTTCACATATAAACATTAGATGACAGACTGACTCAGGAAGACCACCTGTTCCAGGAACTACAAATACGTAACTCAGAACAACCTCTGTCTTATCAGATTCTGGCTGAGTTTAAAAAAAAAAAAAAAAAAAAAAGTGGTTCTATGGGAACTCAGGTACATACCTGCCACTAATTTAAATGCTATCCAGGATAGTGTCAATAGAGAAGAGAGAGAATTTTCCCAGTAATGTTTACAGCAGAACAGTTGCACTGATTATAAGCTATTTTAAAGTAATAATAAATTAATAGTGACCTTCTCTTCCAAAGTATGATTTATTACAAACTGATCTGCTGTTTTCTATAACTGTTTTACATATTAATTGCCAGTAGACTTGCCCAAGAATTAAAATATAAATATGAGAGTGATTCATAAATAGAGTGTGTCTAAAAGCAAAAACAAAAAAAATCAAAATGTAACAAGCTTTTAGAACTAAAGCATAGTGCAAATCAGCAATATGGTATGTTGTCAAATTAATTATTTGAAAAGGAATATTTAGAATAAACATTGGAAAGGCTCAGTGGAATAAAGGGTTTCACTTAACACTCCCAGTTTCATGCAAAAAATAATTTAACTCCTGTACTTGCAAACCATTTTTCATATTTTGCTATTGTCTCCCAAACTCCTGTAAGCTCCAGTTTTATAAATATGTTCTGTTCAATATATGAGATCTGTTTTACATCTGTCCTGATATTTCAACAACAGGTGCTTATTAGTAAACAAGTAAATGGACCTCCTGCTTGTTTTAAGTAKGTCTTTTCATATTATATGAATAGTTGATTTGAAAAATATTATTTTAGGTGGACTGGTATCCCAGCCATACATAAGGTTGCCTGACATTTCTCACTGAGATGTTTTTAATTGTAAGTTGTCGGATTTCAACCACTAAGCTGAAAAGTTTTCCTTTTGGGATGTGTTGTATCCCAAATTTTCTAGAATGGTTCAGCAATCACTTGAAATTAACAGTAGGAGAAGTATTCTAGTTTACATATGCTAAAAAATTATAATAGTTTTGCTGATAATCTCTAACACCTACAGATTTTGGAATAATGAAGTAAGTTTATCAGGGATGATCTTAAGGATGTATCTGAAGTCTGCCCAAATAGCGTATCTGCCAAAGAGAAATTCACCAAGAAAATACCAGGTCATGTATGCTTGTTTGAGACTTCAATTGGGAATCTGGCACCAAAGAGGAGGAGGAAGTGATTAAAAACTGTTGGCATGACTATATGCAAAGAGCCAAATTATAGCTGCGTGGCAACTAATTTTGATATTCCTGATATTTTAAGCACTGGGCATTCTTTTCTTACAGAATCTGAGGGTTTAGTAAGGCATACACTGAACTGTGTATATTTTGCCTTGTATACAGAACAGATGGGTCAGCTGCTGGTCCTTCCCTTATGTGCTCACTCTCAATTTCCAATACAAAAAGATAAATGCATAGGTTGCTTTTCTTTCTCTTTTCTTTCTCCTCCTCTCCCCCCCCCCCTTTTTTTATTTGCTCCTTGGAATGATACAGGGAACAGGCTTCCCTTTGACTTTCTCTTTGCCCCACCCTCCCAGCTCCTAATGTTGCTGTAAGCATTGTCCAGCCTTCTAAGTAGCAGAGAGAAAAATTTCTGATAGAATTCATGTATCCCGAAGAACTGAGCTGTGCAACAGCCACTTATATGTACATAAAATGTAATTCTAATCCTCTGTTGTTTTTTGGCATTAATATACTATATTCACTGAGATTGAGACAAAACTGCTGCCTCTGAGAGCCACTGATTTGGACAATTATCCAAAATCAGATTATAATAAATGGCAGTCTTAGGAATTTTGATTAACCTCTAAATAAATGTTACTTTGGAAAAACCCTGTCAAATGCATTAATGACAAGTTGTGAAGTAGTAGTAATTGCAGGCATGGCATTACAGATAACATAGTTAATTGATACCACCCTCTCAAACATGTATAGCACATCAGCTGCCATGAAGCTGGAGTGATTATAATAGTATTTTCAACAGTTTAAATATATTAAATAGGACATGTGTAAAATGGAAATTTGGGGTGCTTATTAGGATCATCCCATATGGTCATTTGATGTCTTTACTTGGGGCAAATACATTTGTAGTGTTGCTCAGTCATTAACACTTCCACCCTTCTGAGGAGGTAAGTATATAATGATCTGCCCTAATTAGCCTTTATGGGAATGTCATATGCTCCAGGATGAAGACTGTTATTAACTAAAAAGAGACCTGGTTCCCTTCCCTTCCTCCCCCCTGCAACTCAGTACGTATTCTTTGGATGACATTGTTGGGTTTTGGTTTTACTTAGCTCACTATCATTATTGTCATAGTCTGGTAATGCAGTATAAGTGCGTTTTTATTTTTTAAAAGCAAAAGTTAACAAAACAAATCTGAAAGTGCACATTCTTCTATAATTATATGGATTCTTACTTCATACAAAACACTGAGAGGTAAGCTGTCTAAGAAGTTCAGCTGAGATGTGTCATAAGATGACTGGTTATGAAAGAAGGAAGACTGCCCTTCTCCTTTTCTCCCATACCCAAGGAAGAGGCTGTTACTGCTTTTAGCTCATTACATTTGTAACTCTAAATAGTTCTTATCTCACAGGAATGATTTAACAATTAATTTAATAATGTTAGTAAAGTATTTCACAATACTCCTCTGTGCATCTTCTGGGAAGATAAAAATCATTGCAGATAGGGGATAGAGGCAAATATGTCACATAGCAGATACTCCAGGTAGTATCCCAAATTGTATAGGATTTTTAAGAGTGTAATCATTACTGGGCACCTATAGTAGCCTATCACATGAATTTAGCCTGAGATCAGCATTAGGAGTAGCAGCTCCACTGCAAAGAGGGTTGGCATGCTTCTTTGTGTTTGGTACACCAGCTCCTATTTCCTTAGGGATACCTTTCCCTGGTTCGAGTATCTTCATGCTCTCAGCCTGGCTACCAGTTGCAAGAAGACAGAAGAGGAACTCACCTAGCAGTTAATTTTTCCTCATCACATGTAAGTTTACTTCTGTCAGGGAGCAGCAAGGGCTGGCTGCTCCGCAAGGCAGGTGACAAGCCAGGAGCCAAAGGTGACTGCAGTGCAGACAGCACCTTCACCAATCAGGGCATGGTCTCACAACATCTGAAGACAGCAGGCAGAGCAGGGGGCTGGTAACAGAGTCCACTGACAATCCCAGACAAGCTGAAATAGTCAAGTCTGGGGCCCATCCAGAGAGTCCACTCACAAATAGTAGGAGATGGGGCCAGAGATAGGACTGGAAACAAAGCCACAACATGTGTCTACAGTCCGTCCAGGAGACAAGGCCAAAGACAAGACTGCAACAAGGCTACAACATACATCCAAGAGGTCCATCCAGGAGAAAGCCTACTCACAGCATAGGTCTAGGGACCACTCAGAAGACAAAGACAGGAGTTGAGGCTGCAACATTTACAGCATAGCTCAAACTACCAAGGCATTCAGGCCTGAGCTTAAATGGAGTGCCTAGACCCATCTGCAGAGGGTGTGGGTGGATGCCCCAGGTGAGGCTGTTTAGGGCCATTAAGGCCTGTTAGTGCACTCAGGACTCTGACAACTTCTTCCTTTCTCTTTCCTTTATCAATGCTTGCAGTCATACAAGTCAAAATGCATCTGCCTAGATCACCTTTCCTAGTGATGGTCTAGAGAAACAATCTGTTTGGGGATGGGTTCAGCTTGAGATTATAAATGAAAAGTGTAAAACATGTTCTTGTCTTTCAGTGTTTTCATAGAAATGCAGTAGAGGAGATTACATGTACAGAATCTAGGGAAGAATATCAAGACTTTGGATTTCTTGGTGGGGACACATTTTGTTAAGAGTCCTCAGTTCATCTTGTTCAAAGCATGACTGCAGCCCTTTGCTGTAGGATCACCTCATGAACAGGTCAAGAGAAAACAAGGTGTGCATGGATGTTATAGCTGCACATCTCCACTAAGCTAGAGGGAGCTTCTTCAACAAGATGGAGGTATTGGCAGAATGAAAAATCGAGAAGCATGCAGAGGACAACCAGCATGTGCCAAATCACCATGATCTCTCAGCACAGGAGTCCAGGTGAAAGGATTGATTTTGGAGAGAGAGTTGCTCAACAAAAAGGAAGAAAGAAAAGAAAAACCATGGGCATGTTTGTTTTCACTTGTAGTTTCTCACTTCAGTAAGGCAATGATGGAAACCTCTACAATGGGGTTCCTGCAGGTGAACATCATCAGGAGTTTTAGCTTCATGCACTTAAGAATGTTGGCTGTTTGTGTTTTTTTTTTTACTGAATATTTTGGATTCCTGAAGGAATTACTGGCACAATTGGTTCTGCATTTGAAGAGCTGGTTAAAGTGTAAGTAAGTTTTTCAAGGCAGAAGGGCATGCCCACAATGCATATTGGTAGGCTGACTGCTGCTGTTCCTTTTTGTGGTTGGGAAAGAGAACTGGCTTGATGCAGTGTAAAAAAGGGCTGAATTTCTCAAAAACTGATGTAACACATATCTTCAGTGTATACTGCATTAATGCCCATGATTAAAAGAGCTAGATAATGCCTGATAAAAGAATTAAAATATTTCCTGGAGATGAAGACTACTCCCTTTGGACTAGGTCCTTGAGGTGGCCTTGCAAAGAGGGTGCCACCTCCCAGGACAGAACATCAAAAGGTGGCTCTTCACACAGGAAGCTTCTGGACCTGTTTTGTTGATCATACCATATGTGGATGGCAGTGTAATTCCATCATCAAGAAAATTCAGGAACTTCATGAYCTGGATAAAATGTGTAGTCTGCTGCGTGGTGGAAGGCTTATAGCCTACAGTGACAAGAATAGAGCAGAGAGCAAGGATCAGCCATGCCTGAAGTGGGCCTTCTGCTCCTGGTTGCAGGTTTTATCCATCTTTCCCCTCTGTGTGCTAGGTGGCACAACAGAGTCACAATTTCTCTCTGGGATAGGGCAATCACTTGATGTGACTCCTAGCAGAGACCTGTGAGGGGCAGTGAGATGCGAGGAAAGCTAGCAAGTACAAATTGGATCTGCTGAAGTATGGCTTGGACTCATCCACTCCATTTTACAACTGAATTAGTGATTTAGGGATGATAGAGTGACCAATTTGACCCACTTGGCCATTTGCAAATGCAAACTTAGAACAACCAAAGCAATGTAACTATAGCTATGGGAGCTTCAGGGCTCCATTCTCTCTCCCTGAGATCACAGGGTATGAAATACAATAGAACATCTTTGTCAGGAAAGAAATAAGTTCAGCTTAGCTTCAGCTTAGAGGTTCTGAGCAAAGGCTGTAAGTGTAGCTGCTTGAGAAATGGAGTTAGAATGTTGTTGCGAAAATAAAGATGAGACTAAAACCTCAGGCTAGGGAAATTGCTTTGTAAATTCTATCTTTTGAGAAAGAGAATTTGCAGGTTAAAACAATTATTTCTTCAAAGCAATTCTTTTCTAGGTCATCCTGCCAGTTTAAGCCAGCTTTTACTTTATGCAATAAAACCATGAGATCAATTTATAACCTTCTAGTCATGTGTATCTGTTGTCCATTTTCAAATGAAAACTCATAGTCCTGAAAATTCCACCATTCTAGTAAAATATCACCATCTAGCCAATACATGTACTCAAAACTGTGTGAAATGAACCCAAGTCCTGTATTTTCTCTCGATTGCCTTGAATGAGGTTTTGCTAAATATGTATAAGAGCAGTTCATAATTTCAAATTTTTTTTGAAATAGCATGATGCATGTCTTCAAATAAAAGCTATCTTGCTTATGAAAAAAACTTAGCTGCAAAAAAGTCAAAATCTCCAACAGAAACCAGAACTGTTCCTGTTGTATTCATAGTGTTCTATGAACAGTAGTGTTTTTACCACTTTTGTTAATGATTTGAATTTGTTTTCTGGTAGTAAAGCCAGCTTGACGGACTACTTTACAGTAAATAAAGTTTTTACTCTTAAATGCTAAAAACAAATTTTTAAGCTAAAGTTTTTCTTTTGAGAGTTGTCCAAAGTTTCATTCCCTGACTTCTTCCTAAAGCTATGGCGACATAAATCAGACCTAAAGCATCCCAGTTTACACAGCTGTGCCAGGGAAATAGTGCAGGAACTTCACCTTGCCAAGGGAAGGACTGCACCCTGGCAAAGATCAGCTCCCTGCTCCTTCCTAACTTCTTGCTCATGGTTGATGGGTAGTAATTTCTGTCCCAAAAGCAGTGAATGGGACAATGACCCTGACTGGACAGTAGTGATTTTCATAGCTGACTGAGTAAAACCTCAAGGAATCTTTATTTTTTTTTGTGAGGACAAGGAGACAGTCTCTCATCTCTTTAAGAATGTTTGAACGTAAGATTACTAATAGGAAACATTATACACAATTACATCTATATTTTCCCAATCATTTTCCATGCACCAATCCTCAGCCAACACAGTTGGCATCACTCCCACTGAAGACACTAATTTACACCAGCCGAGGTCCTGGATCTTATGTTATTTTCATATTTATGTACTATAGTCTGTGAAATGTCAATAAAGCATGCTGGTTTTGAATTGGATAAGATCACAATAGCACAACATAATAACGATTTTACATATGGACTTAAATCAGCTCACTTGACCTCAGGCACTGAATTCAGGCACTGCTGCAGGTAAATAAATAAATAAAAAATACCAAAATGTTACAATGAAATCAGGATTGCATGGCATTTAATCTTATATTGCATCCTATTGATTTTATGCCAGCCTTAATTTTTCATTTTTAAGTGAGTTGCAGGATGCAATATTGGTACCAAGAGTTGTCAGCATAAAACCCAGAAGTTTTGGGGAGTAGACATGGGGAAACTGAAGTTTACTGAACATGGGAAGAACAGGAAGATGGTCTGGGGTGCAGAGATTATGATATTAAGCAGCTGTGAAATACTGAGCATCACTGACCATTTAAATGATTGCTATCAAGTTTTCTGGTTTAATTAACAATTAAAAACAAGGGGGCAGTTTATACCTATTAGAGCCATTGTGTTAAGCTGCCTGTAAACTTGGGCATGTACCTCTGCTTGACTTCAGTTCACATCTGGAAGATTTTCTTTGCCACTAAAGGCTAAAAAACTATTTAGTTTTAAAAATGACAGTCTGCATCCTGCAGTGTGTGTCTGTAGCAATGGGTGGATTCTCTGACAATTTAATTGCCACAGAATCACACAGGGCCCTGACTATAACCAAATGGTGTGTGATAAACACAGAAACTTATTTTATTAAAATATTCTCTTCATTTAGTACTTGAATGCACTAGAAGTGGCCTTCTGAAAAGCTTAGGTCATGAAACAAAAATTGCTGTTGGACTGGATTGCTTCATTGTTTATTTAACTTGACAGCAGGTTAGYTACAGTTTCACAATTTAGATCATTTATTTTTATGGTCAAAATGTTTGTACAGTAGCAAAATGGCTTAGTGTATCGCTGCAATGGAATAGTGCCTCATTTTGCAGCTGCTCTGGCTTTCTTTAGTTCAGGCTTCATGCACAGTGGGTGCTTCAGGAACCTGGCAAACTGTTAAATCAGTCTTGCGCTAGCCAGAAGTGCTTTCCCTGTTGTGCCAGTCTACTGTACCCACAACAAAAAAACCTTTGGAAGCTCATTTCAGTAGCATTTTCTAGTGTTTCAGGTAGCCCTGAGAAGAGAAAGAGACATAATCTTTAAGTTCTCTTAAATACATAGATATGCACACAGATATGAAGGTCCAATTCAAAAGCCTCCAAAACCAAAAAAGGATACAGTTATTAATGTACTGATAGTAGTCTTCTTTGTATTATACAGAAATGCATCAATGAGCTTGTGGAAAAGTTAGCTAGTGATATGAAAATTTCACATTCATGAAGACTTGGGGTAGTAATAGACCATATCTCAATCTTTGGTATCCATCCTCACTATAATGTTTATGAAGGACTCAGATATTTTTAATGAATTCACAGCATCTTTCTGAGGTTAATAAGTAATACACAGTTAAACCAACTGGAAAAATAAGATCTCCCTTCTACTTCCTTTAGTCTACTTTCACTAAAGTGCTAGGAGAGTATGGGAAGAGGTGCAAGAAGGACAAACAAATTTATTTCAGAAGTCACCTCATTTTCTCTCTATATCATGAGATTTCATGTCCTAGAGGAGTGCCGTAGAAAGTCAGACTCCTCCTTCCCAAGAGCGTTTGATAAGGAACCAAGAGTTTGAGCAATGCCGGACATCTTGAACAGARAAAGACACCTTTATGGTGGCCCCTGCCTCTGCTAGCTTCTCTGAAGTGAACAAGGATCTTTTGACACCTTTGGGTATTTGTGTCTTCAGTGGCAAGTGGCCAAATCAAGTAAAATAAACAAATAAAAGGGAGCTCACTTAGACTTTCTACAAACATAATGCAACGCATAACTCAATAGCAGAGAATAAGGCCTTGTGCAGTTCACAAAAAAGAAAGGAAGGTTTTGATTCTGTGGATCCAGATACCAGGTACCTGGCTTGCTGAACATGTGCAAAAGTTTTGGATTGTAAAAAGCACATGAAATCAAGATATTATTTGTAAAATAGATTCTGTCACTTCTCCTGGGCTCCACAGAAAGTCCTACTAGTGTAAGAGGGTTGTAGTGTAAGGAAAAACACCAGTATGGCCATAGGTAAACTTTCCCTTACTGTAAATTCATTAGTTGTTCAGGCTATGCATATGTGCAAAATACAGGGTCTGATTTTTTTTAAGCTTACACTGGATTTTTTTTTATCCTCTAAGAGCTCTGTAAGATTGGCATTATCCTGTAGTAGTGTCACAGCCTGCAGTCGTTTAATGCTGCTTCTTGTGAGGCCAGGATTCCACGCCCAAGTGCATTTAGTAGGTCAGTACAGTAATTTTAAATGTCTTTCTTTCAGTCTTTTGCCATCTTCAATTATACCTTTCCACCCTACTATTTGTGTAATTTTCTTCTGTCTGAAGTCTCTTTACTGTTGTTCTCTATTGCACAGCATGACAAATTACCCATCAAGCCGTATCTTTTCAGCCCAGAAATGTGCAGTAACACAGAGTCATGGCATTATCACATGTTGTGCACTTTATTTCCTCACAGTTCATTCAAGTGTGTCACTTTATTTTCCTGCTTCCTTTTGTCATCACGAAGATTAACCATTTTATTCTTCCTAAACTTTAGAAACAATTAGAAATGCATTGCATTGTAAGCTTGTAGCAACACCTATACAATCCTATATAAGTTATACTTTTCCTGTTATCCATGGCAAAATTATGTTCATGATTCGGAGTCTTTGTAGAAACTAAGATGTTTATCTGTATAGAGCTAAGTAACTTTGGCTGTGGGCAAGAGAATTATTTGTGGCCCCTGGCCATCAACCAAATTAACTGTAAGACACCATTCAGTTTGACAGTGTGTACTAGATTCTCTTGGGAGTTATGAAACTTTCTGGGCCTAAAGCGTACTATGCACAATTCTTTCTCTCCCTCCCTCCCTCCCTCCCTCTCTCTCTCTCCCTGTCTTTAATTCAAGATAAATACCAGTAATTATACAGCTTGTGTTGAGATATCTCACAGGCATTGCAAGTATGTGTTAGAAAAATCAATTGGAATAGCTGAGATAGTCAACAGGGCTACAGCTGATATATAAAATGTATCTTTAGAAATTGTGATTAAGATGATATAGAGAAAGTTGGTTCTTAAATACATCATTTAGAGCACCAATCTTGTCTCATTAGTATTCCACTGGAACACTACAGAAGCTTAGGTGCCCAGTAACTCCTGCAGCATTTATAACATTAATTTACAGATTGAAGAAAACCGCAGAAGTAAATTGAAAACTTTCCTCCCAATATCCTCTTCTATCCCAATTCTTCTTCACAATATATTTTATAAATGGTTAGTAAAAATGGTTGATTGAAAGGAAGAAAAACACTTTTGTAAGACAAGCTTCAGGGATTGGGAATTCAGGTAATCAGAAACAGTGTTAAGGCTGTGAGATGAAATTTGGTTGGAGATAACCAAATACACTGCTACATTGTTATTAACAAAACACTGACTGTTTAAAACTGTTAGAGTATGATTTACCTGAGAGATTTTGTGATTTCTAAATACTTATACCTAGGAAAGGATGAGAGCAGAATATAATAAACTGAAAGTATAGCTGTGCCGAGGATGGAGAGCCATTAGCAGATCTGTGTTAGTGGTCCTGTGATTTGAATAGTGGGAGATGCTAAGAGAATAGGTTTGAGATGAGCTGTCAAACCTGTGATGTTCAGAATTATCAATAGGTGGTACAGACATAGGCTAGGCAATAATTCCTAGTCTAAATTAATCTAATCCTAAAATTAGGTTTCTGTTCCACCCTCTGCAGCATTTTACCATGTACTCTGTACCATTTACTTACACCATATCTGTAGCGAGCCTTTCATGTTGGCTTTTAAAAATCCTATGTATCAATTAGCATCACACATAATTTAATTCTGATTCATTTTTCAAGAGTATCCATTTACAAGTACAATAGCAAGATTAGTATAGAAAGAAAAATGCATGAAAACTTTATAAAAAAATCTGTGTTTTAAATGAAAGAGAAATCTTTTGATTCATTTTTTGTAACTTTTTGAGAAAACTCTTCAATTTACTTTAAATGGGACTGGAAACTCAGGCTGTTGCAGTTCATTTATCTTGTAATTTTTTTAAATTCATTCACTTTGGAGTGTCAGGTAGGAGCAGGTAATAGAAAATCCAATTCCAGTGTGTTTCTCCATATACCCCCTTTATGAAAACTTGTTACTACAGCAGATAAACAGAATTATACAAGCTTTGTCACACAAATCACATTATAAAAGGTTCCAAAAACTTGACAATGTTGACAGTTGTTTTCAGCAAATGGCTGCTTTACTGTAGCACTGTCAATGTTGATGTCCTTGTGCACATGTAAAAGAGCAATGTGATTAAGGCAAGCTTGTCCATGCTAGATATGAGCCAAGTTTTCAATCTCCTCATGGCACTGAAAGATTGCTCAGCTGTTGCAGATAAGGCAAGAATAGCTAGCAGATTTCTGCCATTAAAAAAAAAAAAAAATCCTTCTCTCTGGGCATGCATTCTATAGGAATTTGTAACATCTGCTACTGACCTTAAGTTCTAGATAAGAGCAGCTCATATTTGTAACTCACATTGATATTACTCAGCTTAGATGATGCACTTCCAAGGAGATTACTGAAGTATCTTTGTAAGAAGAGATTTTTCTAGACAGCAGTCTAAAGGAGGATATACTTTTGTAAAGTGGTACAGTAATGAATTATCACCATTCCTCTAGTGCCACTTACCGCTACAATTTATGTCCACCTTACATTGAATTTAATTCACACAAATAATCTATATTGTCTTCTCTTCTGAGAATATTTCATATTTATATATGAAAATCAATGCATGTGCCCTACCTAGAACATCAGTCATTTTTTCCATATTTTGTTCTCTATAAAGTAGATGAAGGGAGTGGAAAACTTGGTTCTTTCGCCAAAACTTTGTCAAGGGAAATGGGCCTGAGTTAACACAGTCATATCCTCCATCCTATTGACCCTGAATTCTTTATGTAAGATGTCAAAGCCACGGGACTCAGCAGATTTGTTGTCATGTCTGGGTGTGGAAATAGTGGGAAGAAGCCAATTTCAACAGCATAATCTTACAACAAACCCACAGGGATTTTCTCATATAAATTAGTGTAGACTTTGTTAGTCTAAATATGCTCAGATTTCCACTTTGTATCTACTAAAAACTCTTTTGAAAAGCCTGAGTTTGTGACAAGAGGCTGAGGGGCGATTTCAGGTTGGCATAGGGCGACCAGCTACATGTACCCTGAAAGCTTCAGTGTGATACTGCAGATCTTGGAACATCATAGGTGTATGCTTCTAAAAGATTATATGGAAAAACTGGGTGAATTGAAGCTATTTATTAATGGCTATTTCTGACAAGCTTGGTCAAAATAACATGCCTAGCATCATAAGGAAACACTATGACAGGCACAAGGGTAGAATACAGTACTAAAGGGCAACACTCAGTCTTTAATTTTGAAACCATCCTTTCTCTTCTTGCAGTCCACTGACATGTTTTCTGTACACCCACCAAATTCAGTAACATGTTTCAGACAACAGTCCTTTTTGCTAAACAACTCCAATTCAAACCTAGAAAATAATCCAGTCTGTGCACTCAGTGATGCAGGAGTCTGATAGAAAAAGATGCTTATGATAAAGTAACTGAAGAGCATAAYTTAGTACATACAAAGGGGAAAGGAGAAAATTTAAAGATGCGCTGTCACCTTTAATCCTCGCATTTCCCTATGTTTTAAGGCTTGATGCTATAATCTAGACATCTTTATAAAATAGTTGTTTGTATTTGTTTGTGAAATTTATTTCATTTCAACATTTACCATGTTGTGATAATAAATTCACATCCATCAGCAGTGTCAGGACTTTAGATTAACAGCACAGACTTCTCCATGCCAGGGACAGTGACTGCCGCAAAATCCCATTTCACAGCCTCTGGAGGCCTAGGGTGAAACAGACTGGTCATTCTATAAGGATAATGCATTTACAGTCAAGACTATTGTATTCAGCCTAAACGTACTCTTTGCAGCATACTTAGCTGCCAAACAAAAACTCTTGAGAACATGCACAACCTGTGATTCTAGAAAGAATTAATTACTTGACTAAATTTAGTGATTTTTCTAGGAAACTGTACAAGGGTTAACCCTGGGTTTCCTCCTTCATACTAGATTCCAATGTCTCGTCCCAAAGTGTGGAAATGTACATACCTAAACAATTGTGATTACTCTTTTTGACATGAATTAAATAATGTTTAATTAAAGTAATAAACTAATATTATTTTCTTATTCAGAGAAATGTGAGAAATTTTCTTCCTGAAATTAAAAGATAAGGAAATAGGGAAAACACCAATATGTTTGTATGTTTGCTCTTACATCCACTGTAGGCAGACACTGAGAATTTCAATCTCAGTGGCTGAAATTTTGCAAAATTACAAGCAATTGAAAAGAATAATCTTGTTACGGGAAATCATGGACAGCCTTAGCTTTGGGCAGCACCACCTGTGCCTCCTATAATTACCAAGTTTAAAATAAAACTTATAGCAAGTGTAACAAACAGGGCTTTGCTCTTAACCCATCAGAAACCAGTATTAGTTTTGCGTTTTGCATCATTAGGGTAAAATTAGGTGCTATAATAAAAGCTACATTGCGGGAAGAGGACATGATCATTTATATGTCACCTTGTGAAACTCAAGGCAACAATACAATTCTTCCTTCCTAAAAGTGAACATAATGTTTCTCACCCAGATGCTCTGGACTCAGAGAGTAGTCATTTTATTCTCATTCTTTCATTCTCAGACTCTCTGTTTGAAGATCTAAATCTCACAAACTAAGGGCTGTCATTATCAGCTAGTAAATCTTTGTATCAGTGGTTATTCTGTAAGGTCAATTAGACTCAAGAGCATTTCAATTTTGACATATTACGAAAGAAAATTTTTCATGCAGAACTGATGAAACAGGAATGCTTCTTGCTATACTATTCTGTACTCTGCTTTTTGTGTTCTTCTACCACAGCACAGCTGCATGCATTAGCAGGCTGACTTCACTTTGAAAATCTTAAGCCACATTCTTTGGAGCAGTTGCTTCATGTTGGTCAGATTTCTCTGTAGCCCTTTTTTCCATTTAGAGCCATGGAGGCTGACACACAGTTTCCAAGAACTTTAGCATGTCTTGTGTCTCCTGAATCCCAAATATTTCATAAGAGACTAGAAAAAGAATATCCAGATAATCTTTAGGCTTGTAATACAAGCTTCAAGGAGAAAATTAGCTCTGAAAATAAGAAAAGTAATTACTTCATTTTATGTTAGTTGGTGTCTTTACATATATACTTTCATTGTTACACTTAAAATATTCACAAGATTTGAAGAGACTATGAAATCCCACTAATTCTAGCACTAATAACAGCTTTTGTTGGTCAGACTGTAAATGATACTGAATGATTATTTAAAAAAGCAATAATGTAGCATGAAAAATAAAAGATGAGCAATAAAGTAAAACAAAAGAGCTTGTTGCCTTTCCAAAAACAATACGTTTTCATTCCTGGCCTAGCTTTACTTTTTTCCCTTCTTCAAGCATCTTTTTTTTACATTATGAACTAAAAATAAAAGCATTCAAAGTTCAAACTTTAAGTCCAAAATTACTGCTTTTCAGATCCTTTATTATCCTTTCAGGCATCTAAAAAAAAAATAGGTCAAAGCAACACTGCATAATTTAGAAAGTTAACAAAATGTTGTTTATGGAACAAAAATGTAAGTAGATGTAATTACAATACCTTTAAATGTATTGTTTCCCTTCTATTGTCAATTAAACATTTTAAAGAACATTTTAAAGTTCTGAACAAAATTTTTGCCTGGGCCAGAATTGTCTCAAGATGATAGAGGGTAAAATAGCCTCAAATCATATGACATGACGTCCACATGCGTCAACTGGCAATATGAGTGAGCTTTGGCTCAGAAGCTAGTTTTGTTGTCCGGTTAAAGGCTTCACACAAACATGGCACCTACATAGTATAGAGAAGGTGAGCACTGAAGATCAGCACATAGCAACTGTAGATACAAACACACATTAAAATAAATATGGCCCTGATCCTGTAAGCAGCCTTGTCCAGGCACAGCTCCATTCTTAGTTCTCAGCTCTGCCACAGTGAGTCTAATATGTTCTTTTTTTCTTCAATTTCGGTAGAGGTTTAACATTCTAAATATTCAAGGCCAAGTGGCTAGGAGACATAATATTGATAGCACTTGATAATGGAGAAACAGTGTGCAAAGAAAAAGAAATATTTATTTTCTTGCCATGCGTGAAAATAGTGGAGACAAAACATTCAAGAATTTTTATCCACAGCTGATAACTAAAAGAGCCAAACTTCCCTTTGATTTTCTACTTTCTGTTTACTGAATAAACTGGGTTTCCTTAGTTCCAGGTCAAAGCTCTTCCTGCATTTCCTTACCTGCAATATGGAGCAAACTGAAGTCCCCAGAGGTGGCTACGCAAGGCTTGTTTAGACCTTCCACCTCTGCTGTTCATTTCCACTGGCAGGGCTAGCAGGAAAGGAGCCAAGCTGTTGCAGGCATTTGGAGTCCAATGAATTCTTATCACCTAACAAAGTTTTGAGTCTAGGTTTGTCATTTAAGTTCCTCTTGTAGACAGTGGCAAGAGAGAGAGACGTCTCTTCACCACTCCTGTTTTGAATGGATGAATCCTGCCCTGCAGGTGCCTACCAGTCCCACGACTATAGTCTAGATAGCTCACTTAGATGAGATGCCCAACTTTTAGATATCTAAAGTTAGGTGTTGTCTGAAGTTTTTCACTAGCATTACCAAACATGTTTATTGAAAATGTGAGTTTGTCTATTGAAGTACTCTAACTACCATGAAATCTGCACTGGCAATAAAAAGAAGGGGAAACTATACAGGACAAAATGTTGTACAGACAATACCTTAGAAGCCATAAAGAGAGAAATCTTAATTATAGTCACCCAAAAAAGGTTGTAAAGGATATTCGAATAGGATATTTGGCAGATGAAGGTGTCTCACCTATGTTTTCAGATCCCTGATTCTGAAATTAATCCATCAGGGTGTGGTTTAGTGAGCCACGTCCTGAAGAGTGCAACATACTATAGACAGGACCAGAGGAACCAAGCACAGACCAGCATTATGTCTTGCTGCTGTCAGTTCACCCCATTAACTAAATAGTGACCCTTCCGCAGCCTCAGATAGTTCCCCCTCCTCAGCCTTGAGGAGCTGGGGTGGAACTTGCCACAGCCCGAGTGAGAACATGCCATGGAGACTGCCAATGTCCATGCTCTCCTATGCCAGAACACTTTAGGACTTCTGTAATTAAGCCTATCAAATGTTTTCTACAGGTAGACTTTTTCTTCAGTGATGTTCTTACTGTAAGACTTAATCATAAGTATAAAAAATCTGCCTGACTTATTTTGATTTACATTTTAGGATTTTCTTCACACAAAAACAGGCAATGCAAACCCTGTAAATAATGTTTGAAATTAGTCAGCTTCCCACCCCCTGCACAAACACACGCACACACACACACACACACACACACTCATGCAAACAACTAATGTAGGGTTACAGACATTACAGACAGACAAGTCTCTTGGTCTCAAAATTTTCAACATGACTATTTTACCTATTACAAATGTATAGGCAACCAGTTTCTGATCTTTTATTAGATATAGATCTGTCAGTCACTCAATATGACTTAATCTGGATATGTTTGCAAATTTATTCCCAGGAAAAAAATGTTTCTATTTAGTGGTACTTACTCAAGAAAATGTGTTTAAACAAATGAGGCCAGAATAAGCATCTTCTACAGAACAGAACCATCTATACACATATATTTGAACAATACAGTCTTAATAAAGTACCGATTTCTGTAACATGAATGTTGATGATTATGAAACAAAATAACATGATGGAGAAAGATAGTTTTTAGACTTATGCAGCTGCCAATTGGATTTTTCAAGAAAATGTGAAAAAAGGGATCTGAAGATATTCTTTTGCACACTGAAGTATATTCAAGAATTGTTTAGAACACTGGTAAGACAGAGTCCTGTTAAGTGTCAAAAATTAATGAATTATGTGACCACTAAATCAGTGTCTTGAAGACCTGTTATATCCTGATTCACTGCTGTATGGATTTTTGGGAGCCCTGGACTCATCATTCTTTCTCAAAATGATCAGGGAAAAAGCAGTAGGTTTTCAGAATAATTCTTGAGGACCAGATGATATGGCAGATCTACTTGCCTGGTATTGTTTGATAGGTTATGACAAAATGTTCTTTGCGAAACAATATCTTGAATGTGCATGTGCTGGTAGTGGAAATAAAGAGGTAAGAACTGTTAAAAAATTCCTTTATTTTTTTAAGAGGAAGCTGGTTGCAAGCCTCATTTTCCTAAATACTTTAGAAGATCATAAGTATTGAGTTTTAGGCAAAATTTCAAGGTTTTATTTCTCTTTATTGATTCATTTATATCTTGAAATAAGACAATTATGATTCATGTCTGAAAATTATTTACTATGGAAAGTATCATTTCAGTCCTTGAACAGTGTATCTGCAGTCCACATGGAGATGTGTGGCTATGATTAAGCAAAAATGTATCAATTAGAAACTAAAGATTAAAAAGTAAAATGTTAAGTATTCCAGAGAAAACTTTGAGAGTGTGTGTGTGTGTGTATTTGGGCATATTTATTTTCTCTATGTTTATTTATGTGGTTGCATAATTAATTGGCTCTGTGCTGCCTCAGAATCTAATTGCGCTTGAAATAGTCAGGAGCTTATTCACAAGAACATCTTTAGAAGCTTTCTTCCTCAAGTATCCTCATTTTCACATGCTACTCTCCAGATTTATAAAGCAATTCCAAACCTATTACATAGTCTAATACAATGGGTAGGCTTTTCTGGTGCCAGGTTCTCTAAATATCTTGACTGTACTCAGAAGAAGACGATACCTCTTGGCTTCAATTAGACAATGAGGGAGAGCACTGGAACTGAAGCTAACTATGCTTTAATCTACAAAACATCTCCTGGGAGGTGGCAAAACCATGTCTTCATTCTGCACTGTGAGAGAAGCTCTGTATTAGTGGAAAGCAAAGACGCACAGTGCTTCCTATCTTGTGGGAGTAATATGAGGGAAGTTTCCAGGGCAGAACTACAGAACACAAAATGCTGCCTAATTATGCCTAATGATGCTGGTATTTACCAGAGCTGGGGTAACTTTGTATTGCATAGAGGGACACTTATAGCCATCTGTTTCAATTATAGGGGTATAACATATGACAGTTTCTGTCACTTTTAGGGAAAGAAGTCTTTATTTATCCCAGCATCATCCCAGTTTGGTTGGCTGGTGTAAATGGAGGAATATTACTTGCTCTTCTCTTCGCAGCCTTCAGTCTTCTTGGAATATGGCTAATCCCCGAGCAGTGATCGCATGGAAGTTGTGACTCCCCTCAGACCTAAGGCTGGCAGTGGCAGAAGGCTGCATTTATAGCTCACAAGCCCAGCCACAATCTGATCCCCTTGGGCTGTTTTTCAGAGACTATCTATCCACTTATGTCCTGCTGTATCAGCTTTGTTAGGAGAAAATGCTTCAGCCCCAGGAATGGTACTCATAATTATGGGGTAGAGGATAACTTTAATGACACTGCCTTGGCTTCGATACTTTGTTTCAGGGAAATACTTCTAAGCCAGAATTCAGCCCATTTTAGGACCAGAGGCAAGTCATTTAGCTCACTTCCAGCTGATGGAAGATTAAGGAAAATGCAATACTGAATCTGTTGACCTTCGCTGAATCTCTTGACTCATTGCTATATCTGATACTGGTCCCCTCTGAAGGAAACGGAGCTGACTGAGGTCAGTAATCACAGAGCACTTGTTTTGCCTTTCACGCAAAGTTATGTGGTACCTTCCTGATCTGTGTAAGTTGATCTGTAACACCAAACAGCTATCTGCCCTACAAATGCCTGAAGTAGTAACAACAACTTAGTGTTTTTATGAGTTAATAGATGAGTGGATAATAAGTACCAGAAGGATTATAGTGAAACACTAAGCTTAAGTCATTTGCCCATGGTCTTAAAAAGGGATATTATACATGTGTTTAAGTCCTTGTTTTCCCCAGAGTATGTCAAGTTGGAATGGACATTTTCTGATGCATCAAGCCCTATCTACATTGTTACACTTTCGTACAGCAGATGAGGATCAGAGCGTAAACTGATTATGTGCTTTGTTCTGAATCCTGCTGTTATTTTGATCTTCATTACCCACACACAGAACTTCACGAGGAATTATGGATTCCAGTATCCTCACTTTTGCTAAGAAAACTTTGCATTATCTGCTTTCAAAGACAATGTGAACTATTTGACAACTGTTAGAAATACTGCACTACAAAGAAGTGTGATATTACTAATCAAAATGGAAAGGATTTTCATTTCAATTGTTTGAAATATTTTAGAATGAAATATCTTTTGTTAAAATGGGTGTGTTACACATACATCTTTGTTGGCAATTCAAGACCTTATGCCCTCAGTTAAGATCTGAAATCTTCAGGAGCCTTCAACAAAACTAGAGAGAATCAGGCTAAAACTGCTGATTTGGATAAGGTAAAGAAACACATGTCATACAGAATCTACTTTCCACGCACTAATTTTTTAGCACAGGAAAAAAAGCCTTTCAGAACATCTTCATATATAACAAATCTACTTTTTCTTCCCCTGCACATCTCCATTAAGAAGATGTAATGCAGACTCTGTCTTAGTGCCTGATAAAAAACTCACTAAAGCCTATGGAAGTATTTCCATGTATTTCACTAGACTGGTTTGAAAGAATCCTGTGTAGAGAGCATGTTTTATGGCTCGACAAGACAAATATCCTTTAGTTTTAATAGAAGCTTTGCTGGTCTAAAGCAAGGTGTTTTATTAGTCTGTACCTAATGTATTTTGTTAATGAGAGTACAATTTAGCATGTCTATTATTAAGTCTAAAAAAATATCTTTAACTGTGGTAGGTACTTGAAAGGAAAAAAATTCTGTAACAATAACAAAAGCTATATACTTTGCATGGTAATGCTATTTATTTTCATTTAAAGTAATCAGCTCTTTGGTAGAAAACTGGTCTATAATCAACCATTTGGAAGTACTTTGTTAAAGCCTTTTCTCTGTAAGGATGAGGGACAGTTTGGAAAGCCAAGAACTAAAATCTAATGGCCCAATTCTTCATTCTTCATTCATATAMGCAAAAGTAGTTCCAGTGGTTCAAGGGAACTACTTGCTTCAATTAGAATACTGAAGAAGATAAGCAAATTCAGGACTGGCCCATGGCATTTAATTTGTTCTTGCAATCCCAAATAAGGGAAATAATGAATGTGTCTTTTATATTTTAATTATGAAAATGAGCTTGGACAGTCTTCATCTGGCACAAGAAGAGTGGCAAGACTCCTTATTTCTCCTGATCTCTGCTCATGTAAGTATAGAAATTTGAAATCAAGCCATGCAAACTATTGCCAGTTGTTTTAAGACCATCACCTTTACACCTTTAAATGAAAACCTTTAAATGAGTCATTATAATTTTAGACAGCAGTCTTGTTATTTAATTACATCCCAGTGTAGCCTCTGCAACTCAGAAAGTTTACAGGCAGTCTAAGAACTGAGAAATTAAATGTATTTTAAAATGTGTACATTGTGCTGCTTCTGAATAATTCTTTGCTACTACTCAGTGCCAGCTCAGAATTTCACACCCTTGAACAGATTGACTAGTTTGGCTTGTGTAATAGGTACCCTTCTATCCTGGACTACTTGGTGGGTGGGTGGAGATGGGTGCTTTTTGGAAACGCCAATTGATAGCTAACCAGAACAAGTCACAGTTATGTGTGAGTTAAGAAGGTAGAAACATCTATCTAAAGCAAAATGGTTCTACTGAGATGCCTAAGAACATCTATAAAATGAGAAAGGATGCTTTGCAAATCAATCAAAACCTGGTTTCGAGGCCATTGACAGGTTTCTGGTAGGGCTTTTGGGGAGCAGCAGCAGGGATTCACGAGGTGGTCAGCTAAATCTACAGCTAAACCAGCCCTGCAAGTGATGCAATGTTGGGGGTCCACTTACCACAGGTGATCACTTTCCAGGACAGTATTGAGTTGTCTTTTGTGCTTTTGCTTTCTAAACAGGAAAGAAGGGCCATGGACACTCATTCCTAGAGTGTAAGCTACCAAGAAAAGACTACCATCATTGAATCAGGTATGCATACAATACCTCATTAAATAAAAACTTGGTGGATTTTTGACTTTATGTTTGGAGCGATAAACTGGTATCTTATGTTATTTAAAGACCAATTTAGATTGTTGGGGTTTTGTTTTCTTTGCCTCCCAGAAAAGACATCAAAGCAAAATGCATGTATTTTTAATTAATTCTTATACTGGAAAACACTCTTAGGCCTAACTATAGTGAGCAACATCTTTATCTTGAAGTTATTACAATATTTAGCAGTTGAAGGACTTAAAAGCCAAGCTTCACAGTTAGCTTATTCAGTTGACTTCTGTCAAAGTCACCTTAGCCCAACAGGTCTGTTCAGAAATATCTGAAATTCTCCCAGGTTTCAGGAAGACAGGCTGCTTGAGATCATATAGGGCACAGCTGGCAGCACACAGCACATTCCTGGGTTTACAGGCCATGCATGATATTTCAGGCAGCTCTTGTTTCTGTGGCTATGACCTGTTGCTGAGAGTCAAGCCACTATGTAAACAAGAAGGACTTCAAACTCACAGTGTGCTGCTTTCCAGAGCAAGTGGTCATTTGTTCCAGTTTCCCATGACCACATTACTGCTTGGATTTGCTGTTCAAAAAAAATACATTAATTTGCAGCTTTAAAGCTAGACATGGAAAAGGGGTTGGAAATACGGACTGCATTAGTACATATTATTAAATGTGCCAAGAAGATAATATTACCTTATCCCCAGTTTCAGCACTTTAAAACTCTCTCCTTATTAAAATAAAAAATGTTCAAACATTCAAACCTGTATAGCCAAAATCCAACTTAGGAAATACATTCTGTAGCTATTAGAAAGATGATCTGACTTTTAAACTGAATGAGTGATACCAATTTCTCTAGTGATGCCATTCAAAATCATTTATTTTTCATTGCATTTATAACTCTATCCAAGAAAAGAAAGGAGAAGTTGTATCAGAGAGTGATTTACATTATGGTGGATTTTATTGCAGCTTGGCATTGTGAATGAATCTTTGGAATCCTTGAAAAGTACGTAAGGAAGAAGTCAGTTTCTAATTTGCTGAAGAAAATATTCTGACATGGTGATAAGTGAGGTAACCAAAAATCATGGTTTAAAAACATTCTGAGCAATTGCTGTTTCAGCTGTCCCAATCCACAGGGGACACGGTATTATGTGGTATTAAAATAGACTGGTAGTAAAAACCACTCACAGCCTTTTTCTACCTGAGAATATTAACTCTCACTTGGTAACTGTTACACAGAATTAATATGGACATTTCCAGTTGTATGCATTAGTACAGCTTTTGTTTACAGAATCAGAGATTTGTATTTAGCAATGATGTTCAGCAATAAGCTAGGGAGTGATTTGAAATCTTTACTTCCAAATTAATGTAAATCCAAGGCAACTATTCTGAAGTTTAGTGGAGTATCTCCAGCTTTATATCAGCATTGCTAAAAATAGACTCTGATGGTCTATCTTTAGATATCCTGGAGTTCTTATACGTTGGAACCTTGTAACCATGCTAACTACCCTGTTGTCATCATGAAAAAGGCCAGGTATGTTTGAAAATATATGATTAATTTCATTACAGTTTGGAAACCTTCTGTAAATGTAAATATGCCACAGCCTTCAAGAGTCTGCCTGCTGCTCTATCTAATTCCTAATGGAAGAAGGTTCCTTTGTCTTTGCAGAACCTTTAAGACAAACCCTCTTTAAACCACAGAAATGATTTTTCAGACAACACTGAAGAGTATCTATAGCTCATTTTAACTAACGGGAGAAATACTGACTTTGAGTTTGGTATCCTCTCTATGTTGTACAAAAATACAATGAAAGTGGGATGCATCTTTGCAAGCGTTAGCCCTGTAAAAGTCAGGCATCTAGTTTAAACTACTTATCTAGGCTATCCATACAGTCAAGGGAGAGGGAGAGATAGGTCTCTCCAGGGGGCCATTCATTGTACCAGTCTGGGATATATATCTGAGGATGAGCACTCTTAAATTCCTCTTAAACAGAGGAATATAGCAGGCTAAATTGCAACATTTAGATGGATAAAGATGAATCCTCTCAGATATCACATGGGTTCAAGATCCAGTGTCTGTGGATGTTAATAGCAATCTTTCCATTGACACTAAAGTTCTTAATTCATATGTTGCCATATCATGTTGATAAATTGCAGCGCTAGTACAACAGGAAAATTTCCTACTGATACTAGCATCTCTTTAAAACAACCCAAGTTTATTCTTACATTCTCTTTTGTTCTGGCTGTATCAAAAGACATCAAGAGCATTCCTGTCCTAGAACTATGAAAACCAGGAGTAAGTATAGATGTTAACAGCAAAGCTGCTGGCAATCATCTTCCTATTTAATAGTCTGAGCCTCCTTCATATCCTTCCACAGCAGGAAGAAAAAGATAAGTGGTACTGGGGGAAGGGACTGCTCCATTCACTGAGGATTCCACCAGGCAAAATGCATCAAAGTGTACCCAGACAGAGTCACTGATCATGGCAGCCAAGCTTCCCAGGCCTAGCAATTAAATATAAAAAGCCTGTCTTTATCCAAACAGGCTGCCTGTATTTTGGAAATTTCCACCACACTTCCTTCTGAAATACTACTTTTCTTAAAACATCAGTGCTGGCACAGCAAGGTGATCAATAATAGTTAGGCTGAGATAACAGTAGCCATAAATTCATCCAGGGTGAAGAATTAGGGCATTCTATTAAGTCAGCATGAGTGACCCATGTCACTATCAATTTGTTCATTCTTTTTAACATTTTTTAATCATCCAAATTTTCCATTGTCTGTTAGAGATCAGCTGTTGTCAGTGAAAGTTTGATATAGATGACAGTGGTCGTGGGTGGCACAACCAGCATTTGGTGTTACCCTAGTGTTACTTGAAATCTGAGAAGACTTTAGCCKTTAAGATGTTGGTGCCTTTCATTCGGGCTTTGGTCAGGCATTCTATGAATAGCACAGAAGCTCCAACGCTGCTCCTGGAAAGGCGGGGGAAGGGAGGAGAAAGGAAAAAAAGAAAAAAAAGAAAAGGTGACTGGAACCCAGAGAAAACACAGCGAATGTCAGGATACTAGCAGTGATGGAAACCCCAATTTTTCTGTAATCAAGAACCAGATCTCCAAAACTGAGATGTGCTTAAGAATTAAAAAACAACAACAACAAAAAAACCCCAAAGAAACAAAAAAAAAAAAAGAGAGAGAGAGAAACTGTATCACTTGCTCATCAAAACCAGAAATGTCAGTACTTCATTCAATACAGTCATCATTTTTTCATTTATTTTCTGGCTTTTCAGTTGTTAGGATTCATGTGTTTGAGCTTTTTTTCAATAGTTATAAAGGACTGAAACTTTTAAAAATACTGGATCTAATTGCCTGAAAAAAGGAGTGAGGATTTTATGGAAACCACCAAATATCCTGTGACTGGTGATAAAATTGCAAGTTCTGGCAATACTCATTAGGATTGGCTTATTATTATATTATCTCAATAAAAATAATTCAATAAATTGAGTATTTTGTTTTCTTTGACTAGTGTTGTACATGATTGGAAGGAATGTTTTCTTTTTTTCCTCATCATGGATCTCAGCCAAAATTGTTAGTAACTTCTTGTATCATTCAAGCATTGAAGAGAAGGAGAAATTAAGTGTAAAAATGTATCTTGTCTTCTACAGATGAAATGAAGGAGACAGACAGGAGAAAATAAAAAGTTGCATTTTCTGTAGCAGAATGGTATTAAACTACACAGAATGTGTGATATCTCTTATGTAGTATCTATGTAAAAATTATAATTTTGCAATGTCTTATGTGCATGCTTATCTTTATATTTTAAATTAGTTCCAATAAAACCACATAAATATTAGTATGTTGAGGTATGTCCTGCAAAGACCAAGAGGTTCAAGACCTCAAACCAGATCATCAAGAACATGAGGACAGGCAGGATTTATAATCACAGCATACATGCAAAGATTGAGGTAAAACTCCTTTAGAAGACATAAGTTTAAAAATGCAGGGTTTTAAAAAATATTTTCAGACAGATATTTTTGTCCTTAGCTTCTTACATCTTGAAAATGGAAATAAAGTGGGAGGAAGGGACACAAAGGTGATTCAAATGTACACTCTTTGGAAATTCATGTTTAATTATTGGTTGTTCTGACAGTTGATGTCCCAACTTTACACTCTTCAGGGATTTCCCTCCATAAAATGCATGCCTAGCTAGGACACCTCCTAGCTAATATGTGGCTAAAACACACGTTAAAAGAAGACCTTGTATTATTAACACTATAACAGCCCCTATACTTCTTGCACATCTTATTCAATTACACAGACAAATTAATAGATAAGCATGAGAAGACATTACTTGTTTCAAAGCTAGCAAAGAGAAGTGTGACTGGATGTAAAGAGCTTTGCCTTGCTCGCAGTAGAGCACGATGTTGCAAATACCCTCTTGATATATGGCTGGTGTGTTTGTGGCCACACCACTGTGCAGTGGCTATAGGCCAGACAAACACAATTCTGCTCTCACTGCTTTTGCCTGTTTATTCTTAGAAAACAAGTCTAGCTGCTGCAATGGCTCAGTTAATCCTCCAAGGGCAATGCCTCTGGATCTTCGCATTGGGCTCTACCATTTGTTAAACAGCTCAGCTCACATACATCCCACCTTCTTCCTCCCTTTCCACTCTCTGTCTGTGCTCAGAGATACCCACTACTGGAAAATCAAACCTTTTAAGTATGGACAAGAAGTAAGTATGGGCACACACAAAGCCAAAATCGACCACCAAAGACACACTCCATATTCCACAATGTTCTGCTTTTTGGGGGAGGACCAATGTGTTAGTCCTAATAGTATTTCCAAGAAGTCTGAAAAGGAGAAAAGTTAGTTAATTTCTTTCCTCACATTACAGTCATACCTCTGGGAAGCTGTGCCTAAGCATCCAAGCAGATAGACCCCTGAACAGTCTCACTTTTGCCTTCATGCTTTTCTTGATGAACCTAGCTGGATAGACCCAGAACCTCCCAACCAAGCCTGCTTTCTGGAGGAAACAGCCAGAAGAGATAGTGCCTACATGACTTCTGCTTGTTTGCTTGTTTGTTTGGCTACGGAGGTAACCATAATCTAGCCTGCTAGGCTCTGACTAGGGAATTCACTTCCCCCAGGTAATATCCTCAATCCAAGGATGGAAGAAAGGGAAAAGTGAAGGACAGCAGTTGTGGCAACTCTGGGCCAAGGGCCAAATGCTCCCAGGGCCAAACGCTCCCAATAAGTCCTGAATGAGCGAGGCATGAGCTACCTCCCTCCATCTCAGCGCTGGCACTGGTGCGCACGTAGGAATGAAGCTGGCTCTGTGTCACAGAAGTTCAAACCTAAATCTTGGAACTGAAAAAACTCGTTGGCCTACTGGAGTGGCTAAAAGTAGCAAGCAACAAATATATCAAAGGATTTGGAAGACAATTCCGGCTTCCAGCAGTTACTGTATTCATTTTAATCATTTTATGGCATGTTGTTCATATAGTATTGCCTTACAGAAATGCAGCATTTCTAGTTAGTTTTTACAGTTAGGTCTCCAAAGCTAAATACGCTACTAGTTTTCTAGACCCATATCACAACTGCAACTAGCTACTGTGAAAAACAACACCTTCTTTTCCTCTTTTTCAGTGGTTTGGGATATAAAAAATAACAAAAAACACACTGCTAGTAACTGTGACCTACAACTGGAGCTGATGCCAGAAAGTGAAACCATGATTTCTTTAAGTTATGAAATGCTTCACATAGTCTAATACCACGGCAGTGACCCTACTGTGTCTTTTCTGAACAAGTTTTTAAAAAAAGAAAAAAAAAAAGAGAAAACCAATGCTTTGAGCATCAAATTACTAAATAATAGATATGGTATTTTCTGACTTAGATGTTTAAGAAAGGCTCATGAAAGAGATGAATATTAAGCCAAACATTTGTTTGCCTTTGCTGCAGCCGGCTGCAGGAATGTAAACTTTTTTTTCAATGACTTCAGCTCCTAATTTAAAAGCTAGGATTTTTAGCAGAGAGCAAGAGACTATATTTGGCCAAAAAATTCTGCTGGCTTTACTTAGTTACCCGGCACATTCAAAACAATACTCCTTTATCAAAAAACAATAGTCTGTTTTATTCACAGCATATGTAGAAGTTGGACCATCCACCAAATTCCACTTTCTTCTCTTGCAATATGTCTGTTACTGGCTAATGAGCTGCGACAGTGCCTGTGCTTCATTTTCAGCAAATTAAGTTTATGCCTCATAGGAATTGTGGTCTGGTCATGGCACTGCTCCTAGGTATGGGTGGGGTTTGTTTCTTCAACCAGTTCTTGGTTAGCCACATAGGTACGTGCTGTCGCACCACACAACAAAATCTTCTCTATAATATCTAGTTTAAGTAGCCATTTAACCCACAAAAGTGGATCCTATTTAATTTACTTTGTGTTTACAGCGCTCTCTTTCAAACTGTATTGTTGGCAYAGAGGGGTATTTATACAACTTTTATTTTAAACTATTTATTTAGAGTTGAGACTTTAGTAACACTCACTGTCAGATTTATAGTGCATGTTTAAAACCAAGGTTCTAAAAATGTAATATTTCAAAGAGAAGGAAGCTGACAATGAATTTATACACTTGGGAGTCTATTCTCTCTCTAAATGTGCAGAGCTTCTATTAACATTAATGGGAGTTATGCATGCTGTTGATGAGGGAATCAACCCCATGAAGTAGAGTATATACATCCGTGTTTATGTGATTGTGGTTGATGAAAAACCATTGACATCATGTGCTACCTTCAAACTTAACATAAATACAACAACTTGATGAGGGACAGTATATTTTAAATTTTTGGATCACTGTGCTCCCTTGGCAAAGGCAAATCAGATAGAATAATCCATTGCCTACCAGTAGGCTCACAAATCTGGTGTTCGCCTCAGAAGGAAACAAAAGTGCACACAAAAACAACAAAAAAAGAAAATGGCTCTTATTCAGACACTGAAAACAGGGCTAATCCAAAAATGACTTTCACAAAATCTTTATTTCTCAAAACCAGCAGGAGAAAACCATCCTCCAGTTCCCAGTAGGAACTTTCAAACAGAAAGAACTTTCAAGCTTTTTTGTAATGGGGTAAGTATTCTTTGGGTGGATAAATTAAAAAAAAATGTCTTCATAAAAATAGATATTATGAGCTGAACATTTGCTTTCAGTGTCCCAGTTCTCCACAGCTAGCAGAAGAATGAATGGCAATATGTATATATGCCACACAGAACACTTTATATTTAAAGGAAGAAAAATTATGTTTAATAAAGACAAAACTTGGCCTAAAAAAAATTTAGTTTCTCTTTGTCACCTATGTGACTTCTTACAGCTTTTTCCCCCTCAAAGCACTGTCTGAAAGCCTAGTGTAGAAAGCCACATCTCAGCACTCCCTACTATAAATAAAAAATGTGGAAGAACAATGAAGGAAAAATCCTTATTGAGGGATGTTCAGGCTTCTTGCAAGTTACAGTAAGACCCATAAAATCACTTAGCAAATGCATACCTCTCCCTTTCTCTTGATATTCCAAAACTTAAACCTTCAATTTTCACAACATGCCTGTGAAAGAATTTTGATGATATTCCTTTTTTCTCAGATGGGAAAATAGGGACATACAGAGGTGAAAGGACAAAATGACTCTTTACTTAAGAATTTAGTGAAGAAATCAACAATAGAATTCAGCACTCCTGACTCTCAGTAACATCCTTTAACTCCTAGGGCTGTTTTTAAAAAAAACTTGCACTCTTAATGGTATTTATTATAAGCAGTTCTACAAAACTCAGTCAGATTATTCACCGTGTGAGAAAATGTGAGTAAATTTGGAAGGAGCCATGTCAACCACCCTGAGATCCCACCATAATCTCCACATTCAAACTACCATCATGAATTACTTCTCTTTATATAAAGCAATAGAAACTGGACTTCCACCCCCCCAAAAAACAAAAAAAAAAAACAAAAAAAAAAAACAAAGCCTGCTCAAACCTATCCTTTCAAAGAGCCCAAGATTTTAGGCTTGTGAGTAGATATGGAAAGTGAACTTGAATTATGCAGCATATGATCTTTATATAAAGACCTATGATCTTTAAGAGCATAAGCTATAGAGTGGGATTATCTCACAAACAGCATCAGTGTTTCTGAACCATGAAAAATACTCTATACTGTGAGGATACTGTTTTATCCATGCTGCTCTCAGGCAGACAGCGCTCCTGGCTGGAAGGGCAGGCAGGACTTTGAAATAGCAGCCACAGAGCGCTCTGCTCAGGTCTGCTGCAGACAGCCTGCATCCACATGTGCATGGGTGCAGGTGCGCATGTGTGTGCACATGCATCCAGTGCTGACTTCCCTTACTCACCCCAATAACTGGATGTTTTTCTGGGTAGGTGTGGGGGAGAATAGGTGAATTTTACTCATACATAATGTAACTACACAGCTACAAATGGCAGTATAGCACTACTATTGAAAAGTTAGTGAAGGGACAATAAAATAAAATAATTCATAGTAAGATTAAAATACTTTATTATACTAATCACTGTTCTACTGTAAGATTATAATGATGATGATAACATAGTAAATTGATAACAATTCTATATAGGATTTTTCATTAGTAGTTTTCTAGATCTGTGCAAAGAAGCTAAGTAATATATTAGCCACATAATCAGATGCCTTTCAGGAGTTACTTACAGGAAGTTCCTATCTCAGAGCTAGTGTTTATCTCACTTGGATGTTAAGAAGGTTAGTTAATTTTTGTTTCCACTGAACTTTGAAAATAGCCTTTGCAGAAGTGCAAAAGCTTATTGCTTTTATTTTATTATCATTTATTATGAGCGCTCTTGTCTGTGAAACCAGCAAAAGTAAAATTGCTGCCACGTGTATTGCAAAGATACAAAGATACAAAGAGTGTCATTTGGATGACAGGATTTTTCAAATTATCCTTGTCTGTTTAATTATCTAAAGTGGTTACATTTCTATTTGCTTCCTTCTACTGCATGCAGGCCATTTCTGTGACTCTGTGTTAGCTGTTTAGGAAACATCCGTAGAATGGAATTTGATTGTCAAAGCTGTGAGTAGAGTTTCAAGTGGTTGTAGACAAGTGCAGGTGGTCAACACCAAAAAAGTGTCATTATCAAGCATTTACCTTATTTATAAAAGTGGTACAAGAAAACCATTATAGCAACGAATACTCCAGCTCTTACAGCCACAAAGTGGGGCTAGGCCTGTCTGGGCTGCTGGCAGGAGCAGGGGGTGTGAAGGGGAGGGCACAGCTGAACAGATTTTCAGGAAATGAATTGTACACTGGCAGGCAATTCATTACGAGTAGTGTGAAGAGGGTTTTTTTTTTTTTTTTAATAGAAGTGATTCAAACGAAGGTGTTAGTATAAACTGACTTGCAATAACAGTACAGAAATTTCTGTATATGTGTATGTGTGTATTGATGTTATTTTTAGTTATTTTGAACTCACTCTTCTTCATGTGGTATAAACTGTATATGTAAAATACAGTTGTGAATGTAATAATTTCATACTCCTTATAATGATTTCAGTGGTGGTTATACAGAGCTTAAAGCTGGGCTCTCCTACACAAATGGGCCAATGTTGGCTCTCTCTCAAAAATAATAGGAAGCTGAATTTGCCATTTTTGCTTGCATTGCCCTATGTGATATAGTACACAATTTGGGACGCTGAAATCTAAAAATAGACCTGGGCTGTTTCCAAGAGAGTCAAAAAGTAGTACCCCTGTTAAAATGCCTTTCTAGAATATAAAGTAAAGGTAAATATTGAAGTAGAGCTCTTTGTACGTAAATATTTTCTAGTAGAGTCTAAGAGATTTAGTTATAACAATGACAAAAACAAAGAAATGAAACAGTACAATTCTTGTTTCCAATATTATTTTGGGGAATTTTGTAACCAAGATTTTTTTCTAAATTCAGGGTTTACTTAAAAGCCAATAAAACACATTTTAAATGATACTCTGCTGCAATAAAAAAATAAATAATTTCCACGTACAGTTTCAATTGTTAAATTATTTTATGTCAAAAGCTAGAAAATGAAATACTTCTAAATATAGTAAGTGCATTGGAATTTTCTTATCAGTTAATTTTTTTCAAAGCTCTCCACTTAAGAGCACCATAGTAACAGCTCTGCAAGCTGATTCTTCATTACAGTTATCCACTGAGAGCTTCACTGAAGACATTTCCTCTGGGATCAGAGAGACTAAAAATCAATTCTGATAATATTAGAACAAATTTAAAGAGCAAAAAGCCCTAGAAAGTATGTGATGAATAAATAGGGAGATCTTTATTCCCTGTGTAATCATCTTTTTCACTTCTTTTTCTTTTTTATTGTGCCGTAAACAAATACTTTGGGTTGGAAATATTAGCACCTTTTTATTCTTTCAAAATATTTTGTAAAACTGAGGCTGAAATCAGTTGCTCTGAGGGTAACTATCATACACAAATATTTAAATTACTGAGCATGGCAAGTATTTACAACATTTACAGTCATAGAATGTGAAAAGGTCACATAATGAAGATAGTCAAATCTTTACTAATCATTTATAATTTGAATAAACCCATTTGATTTCCATTTTCTTTGTAACCTTAAATATGTATTGTTGAGGTTTCATAAAGTGAAGTAGAATTGTATTACTTACCTTCCAGAAAAAATGACTGAAGGTTATGAAAATAAATAAAGCACATTAAACAGAAGTATTAGATAATCATCCTGCATGCCAGAAATCTCTAAATAAAAGTTGTCTTTAAAATCTTTAAGGATAAAAGTTTATTTTCGGTACCATGGCCCTGAAGATCAGCTGACGTTTATACAGCGCACAGAATTTATGCTGTGGCTTAGGGTGTCAGCCATAACTCCAGCCAGATGGTTTGTAAAGGGAAGATTCCATTTTGTACTGTTTATAAAATGTTATTCTGCAGAAACATGCTCCAAGACTAACAAAGTCTATCCAAGTGGAGGCAAGCGCTTCAGTTTAACTTACTGCATTCATTAAACTAGGCTTAGATTGTCCTAATTATATGTTATCAACAATTAAGAAATGTATCACATGCCACAGACTGGCTAAAACATTCGGTGTGCTTGGATGAACGCCAGCAGAGGTGTCAAGTTCCATACTACCTTGTCATCAGCTGTAGCTCTCATTTTGCAGTACAAGCAGCAGCTGTGCTAGACAAAATAATCTAAATTCTCACATGTACTTTTCCTTTAGGACACTGCTCACACTGAATAGCATTTCTGGTAGCGAGCACCGCTACACCTGAGCGCGGCTACGCTGAAAAACTATTTTATGAGAATAAAACGTTAACTCACAAGCTTTTGTGACTTTAAGATGCAGTCTTTCTTCCTGCCACAGTCCTGATATTTAGTCCAGACTGATTACTAGCAAAGACAAGTTGCACATGGGTGCTTGGTAATGATTTCACACATCTCAGACTGCATATTTCTCAGAGGCTGCTATTTTAGAAATATAGCACACAAAGTGTCCTAGCACAAGAAACATCCCATCAAGAACATACAAATTAACAGGCAGCACTAACACTTCTAATGGCAGATGTGAAGAAACCAAAAGGAAACGATCATCACTTATCTTGCTCAGAATTTTTCTCTGCTTCACTGTTTAATGCTGTTCTGTCTGAAAGGAGAACTAGATACAGCCTCTTTGAAGAACCCTGTTTTAATAAGAGCTTGACGTTGGGGTAACCAGAGGCACAGAAGCTGAGTATGGAAAAAGTTCTGCTAAGAAGGGGGCAACCTGACCTGTATGATATGAGAAATACAGAATGTGTGACTTCCCAGTTGTGGACAAGGAGCCCAGTGAAGTCCAGGTGCATTTGTTACTAAAAGTACCACTGGCTTTAAAGGAAGAACAACTGAGTCCTTTGTATTTGTGTGTAAAATCAACACATCCCTCCCTGGCTTCAGGCTGTGGTTTGACAGTATAGCTTGAGAGTTCCTAGGGCTAGACGCAAAACATCATATAGCACCAGCCAGTTCCCATTTGTCCAAAAATTTCTGACAGCTTAACTTTGCAAGCTTAAATATCATTTGCCATAGCACTCTAATTTTATGCCAAATCAGGCATTATCTTTGCTGAAGCTTACCTAAATCTGGCATAAAAGAATAAGTCTGCATAAACATCATAGGACACTGTAAACCAAATTCAACAGAAGTGAGATCATATGCCTGTGCCTAATCCTGAGCAAATGTGTCCTTTGGTGTGATCCAGTGCTGCACGGATCCATCACCGATGGCTGTGGACTCAGGACCTCAGAGACCCATGTGCCCCAAAGGAGAGGGGCAGCACTCTGTACCTTCTCCTGGGGAAGCAGGGCTTGGCTGCTGTGGATATCTTTATTTAGGTGTTCTTCTGGATTTCTGGTTTTCAAAAATTAGCCAACTCCTTGTTCTGTGAATAGTTGAGATTTACATGTGCATTATGATTCAAAGTTTTGTTTTTCAAGAGACATACAGAGCTCTACCTGTGTGTGTACTTCTGTAAACAATTTAGACATAGCTGCTGAGGCCACAGTGAGATCTAGTACTTTAATTGCATTTTTGTGATTATTATGGTGTCTAAGTTCAAGAGAGCTGTATACACTGCAGACCTTCTGCTATGTAAAGTTGCCAGACTCTGGCTCCTTGTAAAGGCAATGGTCCTTACCAAGCCAGGTGTTTTTAGCCTAGATGATTTCCAGGATAGCTTAAAAAACACTTCTATCAGCCCAGGCCAGGGTAGTGAAGCACAAGGTAGAGAAGTCTTGGGGTCAAGAGAGTGCTGGAATCTCTGAGGTTGGCTATATTACTAGGGAACATATTTGTGGTACTGTGCCTAGCTATGCCCTCTGCCATACCTGCTCATATAAAATACCATACTAATTCAAATAAGCTTTGTGACATAGTTATTTCTGTAGTAAAATAACAACGTGTTACAATGAAGCCCTTGTACATAGTCACTACACACTGAAGGAAGTTCAGCTTATCTATTGTAAATTGTCATTCTAAATACTGTGATGTCTAAATTCAAGACTGCTATGTGCACTTCAGACCACCTACTCTGTACGGGTGTTTAGCTCCCTGCAAAATCAATGGTCCTTGCTCTAATGAATCTAAGATCAAGTGAAAGCCATAAAATGAGTAAGTAGAAGATGATTATAAAATCAGACTGAAGAGCATTTTGTCTAAATTGCTTTTTTATGAATTAAAGAATAATGTTGAGATGATTATTCCTTTAAGGATTGTACAGAATGGTGGCTTTTGTGGAGGGATTCAAGCAAAAGTGAGTGTGTGTAGTATGTGTGTTCAAGGAGGATAGCAGAGGCAGAATGGAGAAGCAGAAAGACACTTTTGAGAGGTAAGAAGAAATGGTGAAGGGAGTGAGAGAAGGCAGATTGCTTGGTCTCATGGACAGGTATTTTGAAAAATGAGAAGACCTTTAAAATGACTGTAAAGGGTTTTAAATGAGTGTATACAACATTTAGAATTTAGGAAAAGATCTGAAAAAGAGGTTATATATGGCGTGGAAAATTTTATTTTGACTTTATTTCATGTTGGTTAGAGCAGTAAGAGAGTAAGATCTGAATTCTGTACCTTATCATAACTTAGTCTCTGTATAACCTCCTATAAAGAAAGAACTATTAGTATGTAGTATTTCTGTACTGCACTTTGAGACCTAAGCTATATCCATATGAGATACTACCATAATTAAGCAAAAATACCAAGGTATAACAACCCAAAATGGAAGATGTAACAATATCAACAGTTCAAGACTAGAATGGCCTCCAAATGACACAAGAGTGATACTTTCCAATTATTAAATATTATTTTGCAGGATAGTATTTGGCACTCCCCCTCATCTGGCAATCTCAAAGCACTCAAAATATTTTAGTAATGAATGAATGAATGAGGATTTAGAACTTTACTGTCATAAAACACAGTAATTACTGTCAAACAAATACATTGCACGTGAGGAAAATGAAATAAGAGAGGGATGCAGAATTGCTCAAAGTCATAGTTCATTGCTCTTAATTCCATTTTTAGTTCTCTATACTATATTGTAGGACCTCACATGAGCTCAAAGGGATGCTTAAGTAATGTTCTTTTGAGACAAATCTTCAGTAAATACAATGAAGTACTCTGTGCAATTTTACAGAATTGTACATAGGGGATTAGTAAATTCTGGGCAGCATAAAACTCGCCAGGGGCAGTACGATGTCAGCACTTTCACTGCAAAATCATCATTGTTAAGCAGACAGAGAAAATGTCTGAGTCAGTCAAAGGGAGTGGCAACCACACAAGCACTCTTCATTTCACTTTCTTTCTGGAAAAAAGGAAAATTTCCACCCATTTTCTAGGTTAGAAGCATGAATAACATTAGAGCCAATGAAAATGGGAATTGGCCAATTTGCCAACTCATCCCACAGCTTTAAAATGTCTTGAAAGGAAAAGCCAGCATTGACTATCTTCATGCTCCAAGCCTACAGAACATAAAAGTCAGTGCAGCTTCATTGTTATATGAAAGCTCGGCAGTAGTCAGTTATGGCCCAGTATCACTGCTAATCCATAAGAAAAAACTTTTGGAGCAGATGGTCCTGGGCAGAGGTACACCCAGTGCAAGCTGAACAGGCTTTGAGTGAGGGGGGGCAGGTTTCACATGAGGCTGAAGCACCTCTAACCAAATGCTAGCTCTTAGTATCTATATTCAGCAGAACTCTTCTTAAGTTCAACACTGCTGACCAGAGTGTCTCGATACCATGTAATTGTTTTGGGAGTTTGGGGTCCTTTTTACCATTATGAAGTGGTTATATTCTCATCTACATGCAGGTGTTCAGATAGGATCTCTACTCTGAAATCAGTTGTGAGGTAGATCCCCAGACCCTCAAACACTGGAAAAAGTGTCATGTGCTGTTTCTTGGTGAACACAGTGTGTTTTGCAAAAGAAAAGATCACTAATTATGCACAAAGATACACCAACACACACAGCTGTGTGAGGTAAACTAAACAATGGTCAAAGAAGCAGGAGACTTCTCGGAGTTGCACAGGAAGTCAGCATGACTGCACAGCATATGTCTTGTCACTCAGAACAAGACTGATATAAATGGCTAGGGGGTAAAATATATCAAATGCCTTCTAAATAAAGGTGTTGAGCTGTAATAATATTAACGTCACATGTGAAAAGAAAGCTCTGTAAACATTTATGTCCAGAAGACATACATGAAGCTTGTCACGAGCTGCAAGTGAACCTTGAGACCCTGTTTTATTATTTTTCATAGGGTTCCCCCACAAACTGAGTTACGCCCGTGTCACAGTGATTAGCGTACTGTCCCCATTTAGCTCTTCAATGAGGTGTGAATATTTTAGTGTTGATGCATAGTCAGTTTTCACTGGTGTTTCATCTACATTTCATCATGCTGGGAGAAATGAGTCTTTGGGCATTTCTGAGGACTGCTGTGAACAAGATAGACATGTTTCCTCATAGCTTTGTCATGAGGTATAATGGGGTTTCTCTTTCATGCAGTGCCAACCCAATTTGGGGGAATCTTGGACTATGTATTCAGAAATGTGTTATGTTCTTTTTTGTTAGGACTTGCTTTGTGACTTTAGCACTGGCACAGAGATGGAAGCCTGAACAGAGGCTCTGTAATGGCTCTGGAGAAGCAGTTAACTAATTTAGGGAAGAAAAATGCTTTTATGATTTTACTTTTCACATATTTTGAAAGAGAACGGAATGGGTTCATCTCTCACACTACTTTTACATTGTTACAATGTGACTAATATGAGTAAAGTGAACCCCAGAGGGGAATACCAGATGTAATTGTCGTTAGCAGATATCATTAGCATGACAGTAGGACAAACACAACCCACAAACCTTCTGATGGTTACAAAGCCCTGATGTTCCTGAATGCATGACATTAGGCATCCTGAGAAAGAATTTTACAAATCTCCCACGTGGTGACCAGGCTTGGGGTATAATACCCTGTCTTGCTAAAGGTTTAGTTTGTACCACATGTGTTATTCTTTTACCTTTTGCCCTTTCAGGAAGAATGACTAGTGCTATTACATGACAGTTGGCCTCTCAATCTTATATTAAAGGTAACTTAGCTTAATTTAGATTTATCTCCCTCTTTAGTTACAGGGGAAAAAAAAAGAGCCAACTTGCATGCTTTAAATAAGGCAAAATGCTCCTAGAGTTCTGCCTCATCTGTTCTTCTTTTGGAGATCTCCTAGTCTCTGCCCTTCTCTCAGGGAAGCTCCCAGTTCATGAAGCCCCATGCTTTAAGACCAGTGCAGCTCAGGGACCTCTCTTACAGGACCTTAGCATAAAGTCTTGCTTTCATCTCAGGCCATGCATACACAAAGGGGTTAAACTACCATAGGTGATATTGTCTTGGTTTTAAGAAGCTGTGATGGAATAACATGATCCCTAAAGCAATGTAGCTCTGCCCCTAACAGAGTCAGGGCTTTGTTTATTATACCCCAAAATACCTAGCTTCCAATATACTGCCAGCTTGCCAGCATGCAGCTGCTACAGTGCACTTGCAGGCTTATGAGCTGAGCCTCCCTTTTCTGCTTATACGCGGAGAGCCTGAGCCTGGCTCGTTCCCAGTGGGCTAGCTGGGACAAGGAAGATAACAGTCCTTTGTCTGGCAGTTAGACCTGCTCAGCCTTATTGGCTTTCAGTCACAGCCCGGGTGACTGCTGAAGAAGGTGCTGAAACCAACTGCCTTCCTCCCGTAGAGCTCTCGACCCTCCTCAGTCCACTTGCTCCCAGCCTCTGGGCGTTAATGCTGCCTTTGGCACATGTGACAGGGCCGCGGCGTTGACGGCAGAGCGGGGCGGCTCCGAGCGTGTCACTCACATCACATGAAGCATTCACGTACTGAGGAGGTTTAAACAAGGGTATTACAAGCCACTGAGTTTGTAGAGTAAATCCACCATAACTGACCAGCATGTATCACTAGATACCTCTGCACTGATCACAGTTGCCTTCTACATGGAAAAGGATATATGTTGCACAGGCTGCAAACATGTATTAATCAAAACTCTTGCAGCTCCTGCAGTCCTTAAACTACAATTGGAGTGACTTATGTGCTGCATGTGTCTGCTGACTCCTAGCAGATGATATAACTATGTTTTCCCTTAGAATTCCACAGAAACACGTGTTCTGTAACGTAATACTGTGCTGTACCCTTACTGAGTCTGTAATTTGCTATTGTGAGGAAAAAAACTCTTGCTGTGATATAATTTAATACAATTTACAAACTGGAATTAAAAGAGAAGATGTACTATGACAGTAAAATGAGGGATCAGTGCTGCTCTGGTAAATGAATGGGTTTATCCATTCTCACCTTGTGTGGGTAATCTCATACACCTCCCCCTTAAAATTAAAGGGATTACAGGATTACTGGGGTGTATCCAAAGCTTCTGAGCCAATGAAGGCTAGTCTTAGCAGAAGCAGAAATCTTTAACTGTTGCTTAGATCACAGAAATAGATTCAGTTCACAGCTCTCAGATATCTGTCCACATGTGCACAGCAACTGCATACCTCCTAATTTCCCCCCCCACCTAAAGCAACCATAGTGCAGGCAATTCCCAGTCCTTGATTCCTGATATGCCAGCATACGTTGGCAGAGCTTTAATTTACATGAATTTAAATTTCTCCTAGGAGCAGGTTTCCCTGGACTGAGAAAGGAACAGACTGTTCTCTTACTTCCCTCCTTTACATCTGAATATACCCTTCCTGTATCCTCCTAAGTTAGCTCTGACATGTATATCACATCTATGGCTATGAGATGTATTCAAATCTTGGAGCTGCCATTTGTCCAAATGCCCATGCAGTTATAGTGTCAAGTTTGACTTAAACTTTGGAGTGGCAGTGATGAAAACCCAAGAGTAACAAAGACACTCAGGCGGATATTTGTCTTTGAGTCTTCAGAAAACCCACCAGTGTGACTTTTGCATTTCCAGATCCGTAAAATTGTGCTGTTCTCTACGTGCACTTACAAGAAGCAACAGGCAACACACATATCTATATACAATAACTATATGTGTACTGTTTGAGATATGGTACCTCATATTGCTCCTTGTCAAACTTCACCCCCAGCTGATGCTCTCCTTACCCTAAGAGCAGCTCTTCCACT
The DNA here is from genome assembly GCF_003343035.1 of Apteryx rowi. NCBI lineage: Eukaryota > Metazoa > Chordata > Aves > Apterygiformes > Apterygidae > Apteryx > Apteryx rowi. The sequence goes on from NW_020447242.1 coordinate 929,078, forward strand.
GTGCAAAGAAGACTATGCAAAGGTTAAGTGCCARCTTTTATTTAAGAACATCCTGCTCCTCTCAGCTGTCCGTGTTCTGTCATGGTCAATCTCCTTTGGCCTTTCACCCCTTTAAAGTGGATAAAAGAAGTACTTCATCATAATGTAGCAATTTCTTTGTGGCAACTTGCTTGCAAAAGCAGTTTGAGAATATTTAGGTTTGCTTTTACTCCTAAATATTCTACCTACAGGTGATGCATCAAGTGTCTATAGTTCCAGATACTTTGGCATCATTTTATTCAAGATCCATCAGTAATACAATAATAATATAATTCAATAGGTAACTGAAAAAATATAGCTGGATTAGAGCACTGTTCTAGATAGAGACCACCTCTGTGCACTGTGGCAGCGTTGTATGGCATGATCCAAAGCTAAAATTCACATCCATGTTTTGTAGTGATAGGAAAAGAGGGGAAATGAGATATGCATAATATTTCTTGCTGTTGGAAAATTTACAGCCACCTCAAATAAAGGGTTTAGTTCTGCCAATGGAGTTATTTTCTGATACATGTAGATTAAGTGGAATCATGGATTCACAAATCTGGGTAGTCAAAATAAAGGCATAAGCAAAAGCCTTGTGCCAGTTTCAAAGGGCTTGTGGCCAGTCATTTAAAGGGTGAAAGAGGAGGGACGAGAGGAAAGAGTAAGAGATTGTTTTGAAAACTTCCACAGCGCTCCAAGCATTGACACACAGAGTCCATAACCTGCCAACGTTTGGCTTAGCTTGTATGAAATTTATTTGGTGTAATACCTCCTGCTTCCTCTTTCACTTTGAGGGTGTAAAGGAAGGTGMGGGCAAGAGAAAACCTTGTCAGATAAAATCTTGCAGATGAATCAGAGCTCAGAGAGGAGCTGTGCTCCGTGTGCCATTTGGCCTAAATTTGACACAGCTGGCAGCTGGACCTGCCAACCTCTGTGCACTTAAAGCTCAGATCAGATACAGCCCATGTTTGTATAGGAACAGTATGCAAATTATGGGGGGATTTTTTTTTAGTTATACAGGTAAATGAATTTCTGCAGTATTCTGTTAAAGCTAGCAGCTATGCAAAGAGATGCATGGTTAGATCCTGACAAGCAACCATCAACCACACAACTTTGTTAACCCCCAAGGTTTTTTCTCCCAAATGGGAAATCCATTTTTCTTGCCTTTTGTGAGGGTCTGGATAATGGCATTGTTTGCAAACTTATTAAAAAGCAAGCACTACATTATCAGTCTCATAGTCCATCTTGGGTCCAGACCTTGATTTCCTGATTCAAATTGATTATTGAGAACAGTTTCATTCATTTCAGTGGGACTAAACATACCAGACTCCGGCCCATAATAATTCCATCCTTTCTCTGTTGATCAGCCTTGGGAGACCTTGTAGACTTTATGATTTTACCAAACACTTTCAGCATCTCTGGATATACTGTGAAAAAATGTTCAGACTTTTTTTTTTACAGCATTCTTTTTTCCCCAAGAGAAATTGGCTGTATTGCAATACAATTTTTTTTCCCTAAGTAAATAGATGTAGTTTGTATCTTCTGGCAGGAATAAGAAAGCAAAAATAAAACAAGCCCTCACAATTCTTGGCTAGATGAATCTTCCAGGGTTTGATCCCCTGGCAAAGCTCTGTGGTTTGGCTTTCTCTCTTCTCTTAGGATTATGTGTATGCCTCATTTTCTTTGATTTCATAGCACTATTTATGTTTATCTGCTAGCTTTTGTCTTATTTGCCAGTTCCTTTTCCTTTTCAAGATACTTCATCTACTTGACTGTTAAATATCTTTATTTCTATACAGTCCAGTCATTTCCTCAGTTTGCCATCTTCAGAACAAGGGTCTAGTTTATAACCCACCTCTTTTGCTTTGTCCCTCTTTCCTTCCTCTTTCCGCAATTCCTTTTTTTCCCTTTCACTCTGTCATTCTGTGCTTCTAACTCTGTTCTTAGAAAGCTTTCATCTGCCAAGTGAAATTCTCTTTTTGCTTTTCTTTTTTATTTTCCTCCTCGCTTTTTTACATTTTGGCTGTTATTAAAAATGCTCTTCTTGGTACAATTATTGCTATTTACTTTTATGCTTCAGGCATTAGCTTGCCATCAGTGACTGAAATTCACAACTTGGTGAAAACTTGGAATTTCTGTTTCATAAAAAATTCCAACGTAACATTTGATTTCATCAGGTAACCATGTTGAAATGAAAATTGTTCAAGTGCTTTCTCATCTTATAGCTTTAGAAAACACTTCCTGAATTGTTAATGAAACTGGAAATGATGACAATATTGCCCATTCTATTTTCTTCAGGAAAATGAAACATTTTTTTTCAGCTAAAGGTTTTTGTCATTAAAAAAGGAATTTTGGACCAAATCAGAGAACTTTCTTCTTTGTCAGAAAGTAAGTTATGACAGACTGTTTGTTGCTAAGTTGAAGACCTCTGTGGCAATAGTCCTTCTGGGCTCACTATTGTTTCCTCTGAATTCAACTATTGATCTCTCATTGATTAAATGAGAGCAGTGTTGGGCCCACTGCGAAGGACCTGGAAAACAGCTTTCAATATAGGGGACTCTTAAGCCTCTTACGAGTTTATAGCAAGAGTTTATAGCTGCAAGAATCTGTTGCTGGCCTATGAATCGAGACTGCTTTGCGAACTCCCAAAGCTGCTTGATTTCTAGCCCCGCTGATTATACAGCGGGGATGAGAGAAATAGCCAGGAATGCTAATCTTATCAGCTTCCCAACTTAAGTTGTCCCTGCTAATTGTTACTTAGCTCCTAGGGAAAAATCTCATTTAATAACAACTGGGTCTATTCATGGAAGTTATTTACCACTGAGTCGCTTTTGCAGAATTGAACCCTAGATTTTCATGACTAATTCCTTTTATTCTCTCCAGAGTGCTTTACAAATGTTATTTGGTTTGGTAGGCATTTTTCTGAGAGATATTTCATCAAAAATACTGATTTTAATAGAGTCTAATGGAAATGGTTAAACATATATTTATTTTAATTACTGAAAATTAAAAGGAACATCTTAACTTGAAGTCTAATTTGATGTTCTGCCAATTCAAGCAAAGATGAATGAGGCATATTAAAAATGAACATGGTTCTTATTTTTATTGGTTATATGGCCACCTTTCTCACTACATACATCAGTTAGCAAAGTCTGCTTTCAGCAGTGGAAATTTCATTATCACTTCTAATTCTGGTTTTGTAGCATATTAAAGTTTCCAACAGTTAATGACTCTGGTTTCTTTCTTTCAGGTTTACCTTTCATAAAAGATCATGGAAGAGGAAAGAAATGACAGTAAGACTGAATTATGAACTCTTAGAAGTTGAGAATAAGAACTGATTGTATTGTGAACGCTAAATTCACTGCTCTTGATTAACACTGGGCAATAGCAGTCAGTGGTGATCACATGCATGAGATGATTGCTGAAGCAGATGTAGTGTGCATATTGCTCATGCAGGTTAGAAGAGACAAAAGGAAAACATTTACTTCAGTTTTCAATTTAATTTTTTAAGAGTACCACAAATACCACTTTAAAAGTCTGTCAGTTGCTTGAAACCTAATTCCAGGTTCAAGCTAATTTCACCTTAACTGAAAATAATTTCAAGCCTTAGAGATCATCATATTCCAGACTTCTTCACCAATATTAAACTTTCTTCTTTTCAGTTCTGTATGACTCATGCACTTGTATCCCCCAGACTGGGTCTCAGGTCCTTCCCATCAGCAGCGCTGTCGTGGTGACCGTAAGCTGTTCACGCCATTGAGACTGTACATCTAGTGGTTACCAAAATCACAACATTTACATTCCCTTTTCAGCTATTCACCACTGCCTCACCTGAGTGACCTAACATCTTTCTACGGGTCACCCCTGTTACAGGATGACTGTTATTGTATCTTACAGAGGTGTTACAACTCGTAATTACTTGTTTGTAGAGTGCTTTGAGGCTCTCTCACAAAAGTGATTTCAGTATGCAAAATACCACAGCAAAATAAACTAATCTAGATCGCAGAGGTCAATCCTGTCTTTCTGTGTTAACCTAACAGCCTGTGCTTTTCCTCTTTCTTTCACCATTTGCCAAAACAGATACAGTTTGTTTTTTCTTTGATCCTATGGAGTTGACAGTGACAGACTACTTTTAGTTTGTCATCCTGAACCTTCCCACTTTCCTGGTGATGTGACCCATGACATTAGAAAGATCTGTAATCATAGACAGCTGCCTCTCTGAATAATGTCTAGATACCACAGGGTAGGTGGGACAAGACCACACAGAAGTCACTGTCCTCCCAGCACAGTCATTGGGTCTGGAGGCTTGGTGGTGAGAAGTAACTGTGTGAGATGCAAGGATTTTCCAAGACACTAGTGAGGGACATTTTCACAAGACAGCTCAGTACTCTATTAAAGATATATTTTTCTCAGTTTTCAGAAGAAAAGGGGTTTCAGGCCATTTTGAATGTACAAATAAGAGACCCTATCCAATGGTGGAGTCCCTATGTAAAATGAACAGTGTTTTTGCAGTATTCTCTCATCAGTCTGTCCTACAAGGAATAGTAAGATTTTTGTGTTCAGTCTTCAACAACTGGAAAACTGCTGAAAATTGGTCTGGTCAATTTAAAATTCTAGTGAAGTACAGGATTCAGTACTGTCAGGATCCAGTGATTTGCAGATTTGCATTATACACGTTCCCCATCTGAAATACCAAGCACATAATCAAGACTAAGGGTAAAAGAACAGGCTCAACAATTCAAGAACAGTCACCCTTGTTATTCTTCTCATCCCAAAGCACTCGGCACACATCACAGTAGAATAAAAACAAATTACATCTCACAGAGCAATACGAAAAGCAACCTCAAAACAAATGACCAGCCAAAGATTAGAACTTCTGGAATATGGAGAATTCAGGCACAGAAGCACAGGATAATTCAGGTTGGAAGGGATGTCTGGAGTCTCTTATCCAACCTCCTGCTAACAGCAGGGTCAGCACTCAGATCAGGCCAGGCTGCTCAGGGCTTTATCCAGTCACATCTTGGAAAACTCCAAGCATGGAGACACACAGCCTCTCTGGGCAAACTGTCCCACTGCTTGAGTGTCCTCATGGGGAAAAAGTTTCTTCTCATATCCAGTCCAAACCTCTCTTGTTTCAACTTATGCCCATTGTCTCTTGTCCTCCCACAACACATTGCTGTGAAGAGCCCAGCTCTGTCTTCTCCATAACCTCCCTGTGGGCACTGGGGGCTGCTGTGAGCCCCCACCGCAGCTGCCCCTTCCCCAGGCTGGACAAGCCCCAGCCCTGCAGCCTCTCCACACAGGGCAAGTGCTTCAGCCCCCAACCAGCTTGGTGGCCCTCCCCTGAACTTGCTCCAGTTTATCAACGTCTTTACAGTACTGGGGGACCCAAAACTGGATGCAGTATCTAGATGAGGTCTAATGAGAGCTGATTTGAAGGGGACAGCCCCTTCCCCAATCTGCTGGCTGTGCTCCTGCCGATACAGCCGGGGATGCTGTTGGCGTTCGCTGGTCCCAGGCACCCTGTGGGCTCACACTTAGCTCGCTGCCCACCAGAACCCCCAGGGCCCTTCCCACAGAACTGCTCCCCAGCTCTCGGTCCCAGTCCCCCACAGGGGGCTCTTCCTGCCCAGGGTAAGACTTTGCATTTGTCCCTGCCGGCTTTCATACAGTTCCTGCTGGCCTGGTCCTCCAGCCTGTCTAGGTTTGTCTGCCCTTGAGCATTTGGACTTTTTCCTCCCCCATACCCTTTGGTGTCATCTGCAAACTTGATGAGAGTGCATGCCAGCACTTCCTCCAGGCCACTGATAAAGATGTGAAACAGTACAGGCCCCATAAATACTGAGCATGATTAATAAAACCAGATCATCAATCCAATAGGGTATGATTTGTGGCACTGGCAGCAATCAGGTCCAAGGAAAAGGGGAACTCTGCTTAATATTTGGACAAAGAGTCACCATTGATACTAYGCTGTACTGTCAATACAGCACATCATTTACTTTAAACAACAAAAAAACAGACTTTAAGACAAGGAGGACATTAGCAGACTGGAGATCTCATGGAGAAAATCAAAATGATCTATATGAGACATCAAGTTATTGTGTACTAAAGACGGTCCATTGGGATTCATTATCTAAACCAATGAATCTTTAACTTTCACAGCTCTTGAATTCTGTTGATTTCAWTAAGATCCTGATCACAGCCTAACAGATCTGGTTAAAGCAAAGGGATTGAATTATGTGGTCTTTGGTAACTTCATGTAAGAAATAATAACTGATTAATGCCATCATATTTCTTAAAGAGTTCTGCAAACTCCTTTACCAAGAGTCCAATCAGAAAGATGTGAGTTTTTTAAAACCTAATCATCTAACCTATTGTACAGGCTCTTTTTAGAAAATGTAGCATTCTACTACCATGTCTTGCAGGGCATAGAATAACCACAAAAGGACAATCGCTATTTTGTCACAGGGACTAATTTCGGGGATGGATTTCTCCAGGAATGTTGGCAGGCATTTAGAGCACAAAACTGCTGCTTTGGAGCTTACCGACGTTTAAGTTTGAAGGCCTTGAGGGCAAGACACAAGGAACAGTATTTACTTTAACTTTGGGTTGATTGTGTTTTTACTAGTTTTGCTTTGGTAAACTCAATTCCAATAACTAAGTTATTTACACAGTGTTGGCAGCCACAGTGGTCAATTTATGCAGCTCTTGGGTTTTCTGAACAAGGATAATTTTCTGTTGTTCTTGTTTGAATTTTGTAAATCAGCTAAGGGCTGGAGGTGCTATATAAATCACAAGATAGTGTCAGCGTGTTCTGGTCTAAAGTAACATACTCTGTTATCCAATACTTTTACATGCACAGTAACTATTCATAAAAATCCTACAATGTACAGGAAATTGTTTGGATTTAGGAACCCTCTGCAATGGAAAACCAGCTAATATGCAACAAGAACTTGTCTTTCTCCTGAAGAAATATCTCCTTATTATTCAGTGCACAAAGTAGCCTAGACTTTAACCAAAGTGGAATAGGCATACATGAATAACACTTTCTGGTCAAATCTGCTCAAAACTTTGGATATTGTTACACGTATTTAGGAAAAACATTCTGGAAACTTTCCTGTAAAATGCACTAAGGTCACTCATAAAGCAGGTCCATGGGAATAACATAATCTGGTGTCATCCTACAACTGTATAGCACAAATTTAATTCTTCCTTCTATGTTACATTCTCTGGTTTCCTGAGTTTGCTTTGTACAACAGCAACTAAAATTGCTGTACCCAGATAAGTTCAATATCTGTGCAGAAAGATACATACCCAATTTAATGCCCAATTATAAAGCCTGTTCTAAGTAAAACAAATGCATGTTCTTGAGATTATAGAATTAATAATGTAGAAATATGTTCTCACTGTTTCAAGGTTGCATGTTACCTCCAAATTTAATCTTTGGGCCAAGTTCAAGTAACCCTTACACTTTGAACTAAAAATGCATGAAGATCTCTACAGAGCAAAGGGGTATTTCAGGATGTCTGAGAAATGACATGTTTCAGGCCATTATAGCTCCTCTTGGGCCATACATGACAACCCCGTATTAAAGATCAGGAATCCTTCTCTTTCCTCCAACTAAAACAGAGAGAAAAATCTTAGGTGTGTTGTCCTCTGTAGAGATTACTCATTTTGCATAAAACCTAAGCATGTGGGCAAGCTTGGATGGATTTCTGTGCACATGCCAAATACAGTAAATGCACAGGGAGGCCGAGGCTGCCCAGAAACACTGACCTCACTGCACACGTTTCTGTGCAGATGATTTGTGCAGGTGCAATAAATCCACTCTTGGGAGGATCGCACTCACTCCACAGGTAGAGCAGAAGTTGTCTGTCCATGCAGCTTGGGCCATTTGCTTATGATTTCTGCATGTCCATGTTCAGTAACCCTGCTGGGGCCATTGCTCCAGCTCTGCTCCAGCTGGGTTGTCAGAAGCCCACACATTCCAGCATCCAGAAATTCTTGAAGAACATATGTATTTTCCAGTTTTTCCATGTATGAAATTTTGGGATAGTGAATGAAATCAGCAGCAAGGAATGCAGATGGCATAATACAGTAACCATAGGTTAGTCTTACTACTGTTGGCAGACATTGAACCTACATGTCCACTTCTTAAATATGCTGAGACATATCTGAGGTAACTCAGTAACTCACATCAGCCGGAGCTAAGTCCCCTAATTATTTTCAAAAATATAGCCTCCAAATTTGGTCTTTGGGCTATTTCAGTCTTGTTGGAAAATAAGAGAGTAGATGGACTAAAAAGAGGAATAATAACAAAACCATAAATATATACAATTTTATATAAATATATAAAAATAAATATAAATATTTCTATCAAATAACAGTTACTTCTTACCTTATACAAATATTATGGAGATGCAATGACTTGTATCACAGGCTGTATTACTAAAATAATATATTAAATAAATGACTATCTCTATTTAAAGAATACGGCTTTGAGATTCCACAGAATAAACTAACTGAAGTCTCTTTATTCTGTAGAGGCTGCATAGACCAGTTCTGTCTACAGGAAAATACAACACTGCTTTCCATTTGGAAGAAGTGCTTGGGTGTCTTTTGCAAAAACAAACACTTGGATGCAATTTCTTAGATGGCAAGATAGCACTGAGGGTGACTGCCTGCCTTGGAGGTTTTAAGTTTTCTCTGTCCTAGTGAGGCTTCTTTGTACACCTCCTTTTTTTCTTGTAGGCCAGTTTACACTGACACCTCAAAGGCTTAAGGCTTTTCTCTTCCCTCCCTCTACTTGCTTTGCTTTTCTATCACCACATGCTGCACATGCGAGGTGGAGCTGCCTTTTAACTTCAGAGATCAGCACGATAGGAGGGCAATGGAAATCAAACAAACCTTCAAAAACACAAGGGCAGTGAGGCACCCACAAAACTAGCACTCAGATCCAAAACTAGATGGGTGGCCAGCTTTATCCCAGACAGTCCATCAACAGCCTAACCACAGGTCAGACCAACTCCAGTGTTGCTCATACTGTCCTGTGGCATTCACCAAGAAGCCAGATATTTCTGCCTAAGGAATTTCCTCGGCAAGAATTGCCTTTAAAGACGGAGGCGGAAGTCAATCTGCTAGAGAAAATGCACACATATGCCACCTAATTAAAGGCTTAAAAAAAAAGTAAATCAAACCTATGACGTTCTTGATTGAATTACCATGGGAAAATGGGAATAAGCCTTCCATCTCATTTCACATTGGCCTGAGTTTTCTTGGACATGAAGAGAAAAGTTTAAAAATGCTCATAACAGTTTGTTTTCTTATCTAAATTAGCTAATTTGGGGTTCTATTAATTCAGTCCTTGCCCATTCAGTAGACATTATGAGCACCTAAAACATTACTGTTTGACATTTGCCTACTGCAGTCACATTCTGTTGTTCTTTATTTCATTCCATGGGTATAAGATCGAGAAACCAGGTACTTTTGGCAGGTAGTGAGCTATATTATTATTATTATTATGAATGCAAATACTCACAAGCTAGAGATTCAGCTGAGCCAATATGACTGTTAAGCACAAAAAAGACAGYCCTAGCCCCAAAGATCCTGTAGTCAAAGACAACAGACAATGCACTCACATTCGTTTAATATAAATTTCAGCATCAATTGTTTGATTCAGTAGATTTAGATTCTGAAGACTGTTTTATGGGGGCACCCATACGGCACTTAGTGCCAGTCTCAGTGGGCAGAAGACTCCACCCTTGTGCAAGCATGCACAGAGGCACTTACAAGTCCGTAGGGCAGGGTCTGTGCTCGACTCTGTGAGCAGCAGCCGAAAAAGGGGGCTCTATGTTGGTAGTAGCATGTGGGCATTAAATTACTACATGCAATAAAAATTGTTTCATGACGTTTTGCACCATGGTATACAACAAGCACAGATTCATATTTCTTAATTGATGTGTTTTTAAAGAAACAGCAGGGCAGTGCACTGTTCTAGCTTTTCAGCTATTGTCCAATTTCAACCTGTGCTTTAAAGTGAATTCTGCTAAGATTTCAAAAGCCTAAGTGTACCTGGTCTCCTTCCTTTCACTGAATTCTTTTATATGTGAGCTTTCTTACCTATTTATGCTTCTGTCAATTAAACAGAAATGGCTGGTTTTGTAATAAGAAAATGTGTGGTTTCCAGTTCTTGATCCAATTTCTTGTTAACAGATTTTTGAATATAAAACACACATAGGAACTTGGGTAAGGTGTGGTTTTAAGGAACTAGCACAGAAAATGTGCTTATGATAAAGCATTTCAATTGTGTTTTTTGAGGTGTGTAAGTAGCTTTCTTAGGATGAACTAGCTGGAGGGTTGCTGAATAGAAAAGAAAGAAGTTGGTAAAACTGCAGGGTGTTTTGCCTGTAGTTCTGTGCTGAATTCCGTGGAGCAGATGAGGGAAAGGAGTACCTCACACTTTTGTGTAATTGGCTTTCACTAAGATGAGTAGTAAAATCTTTGATTAATATATATCTGCAATTTCCAGTTAGCTAAGCTATGTGTTATGGAGTTATAAAGTATCTTTGATACTTACTGACTAAAACAAGGCATGCATTAACTTTTTATCAAAGAACAAAGTGAAAATCTGTATAATCCCCATGTTATGGCTCCTGTTCTCTCTAGTTTAATCTACAACACTGGGAATTTGTTATACAACAAGAAACACATTTTAGGAATTGTCACATTTTGCAATTCCTTTTTGTGTTTAGAGCGTCATAAGCATTGTGGCTCTGGTTCAAGCCAACTGCAGCCTGGAAAATGAAATATAATCTAAAAATGGAAATTTTCAGCGTTAATCTCAAGTAAGTCTTTTACATTCTGTAGCCAAACTATCTGAATCTGAAAGAGAATCCAACTAAAAACCAAGACTCTTTGCTGTTATTTGCAGTTCGTCACATCAAACCAGGCTGTACCCTTCAGTCCTAGTCATGAAAGAGTCTTTGTGAGGAGACCTTGCCCCATCCAAGGACCTATCAAAAAATCTGCAGAAGCTTTCATGACAGGGTGGCTTTACACTGAAGGAAAGGACAGAGTGTAAGCAGCACAAAGGAGGCTGAGAGGAAGAATGGTTCAAAAGTTTAAGGCAACAGTTTAAAATTCAAGCAATCTGGGTTGTAGTTCCTCTCCTACTACCAGTTTCTGGTGAAACCCTGGGCACATCCCTTACTCTGCATTTCAGACTGTCGGCTGTGAAATGGGGAGACCATCTCTCAGCAGATGCAGACTTGCAAGGATAATTACAAAAAAAGGAAGGAAGGAGTGTGGGTTAAAGCTGTCCTAGGACAGACAACAGGGTTACTGGGGAGTGCAGGTATGATCACCCCTGCAGTCCTATGCAGATCCATCAGCAAAAACAGCCACCTCCTGGATATGCCTGTTTGGGACCTCCGGCAGCTTCTGAGGAAGGAAGGCCAAGCAGGCCATGCTTTGCTATTAAATGTCTGGGGCCTGTGTGCCAGTGCCATGGATGTGAAGTGGAAGAGCTAATGGGACTTTCTTCCCCCATCCCCCTCTTTCAATTATGCAAAATTCTTTAAGTTATACAGGTTGTACATCAGGGCTGAATAAGAGCATACAAAGTTTGCAAATATGCATTAACAAATTATCATGCTGCCAAAGTCATTTGTAACACATCTAATGCTCTTAAGCAGTGCTGTGGGTGAACCTGAAAGGCAGAAGTAGTATTTTTATGCTAATACGCTATAAAATGTCTTAGCAAAATAAGCAAGTCCCTCTGCAGTGGGTGTTTATTTTCCTTGATATGATTTAGAAGATTCTCATGTGACAATCATCTTCTGTGTTGCATTTGTAAAATGATCTCTATGAGAATAGCACACTATTATAATACATTACAATATAAAGTTGCTTGAGCAGCAGAAAGCTCCTAATACAGTGCTTCACAATGGAGCACTTAAACAGTTTAATACAGCTTTTGTGTACAGTATTTTAAAGAATCACTACAAGCCACGTTTGCAGCGCTTTTGGGAAGGCAGGGTAATACTGAGGAGTACCTCCTTACCAGAGAGCTTCCTGTCACCTGAACGATCACGTTGCTGTTCCAGCAAATTCAGGTGGGAACATTTTCAAGGAAATGTCGAATACTTCTCCTTTTGCCCAGAAACAGCATAGCTATTTTTAGGGATATTTTCCATTGGACTGCAGCACACTTCAGTTGCTGTAGCATAATGGAGAGTGGCATATTGTATGTTACACTGAATTGAGAAAATGACTATGTTGCATCATGTCTGTACTTGGCACTGAAGGATGCTGAGATATTCATATTTCCTCATACTTGTGCCAATTTGTATGCAACACAGATTTATCATAAATAGAATGTAGGATCTGGGATCTATCCTGTACTCATTTACCCCTCAATCAGGTGTAACACCTTGATAGCATACAACTTTTTCAAGGGAGCCTGGAATCAGTCCCAGGGTATTCTGGTCATATTCTGTTTATGGTGCTTAAAAAGAAGAGACCATTGTTGTAGAAAGAGCTGGTATTGTAATGTCTACCTTATGGGCTCTACTTATATAGACTCGTGAGGCTCAAAAATACAAATATTCAAAAATTATCCATTCTTTCTAGAGCATTTTCTAATGGGACACATAAGACCCTGCATGGGAACCCACTTGACAGAATGCAAAAGGTCACAGAGGTGCCCCAGCATAATCAGGTTCAGACTCCCAGAGAAAAAGGCTCTCAAGTGGGCAGTTAAGGCTCCATGGTCACCAAGCAGCTCTGGCCCCAAAGTAAGCTACAGTGGCGTGGGGACTTCCGCACCAGTTCCCCTTTGTCCCCACCGTCCCTGTGGCACCCCCTCTGTGGGGGCATGTGTTCGGCGGAGGACCCGACTCCACGGGAGAGCAGACTGACAGCTGCACCCGGTCGCTGGACTGAGATGGGACTGGATAAGCTGCTGCACAATTGCTCCGTGGTGTTTTCCTCCTCCAATATTGTATAACATTTAGTGAGAAAAATAAAAAATAAGCCTTGGGCACTCTGTTTTAATCTAAATAACTGTTATTCCTACAACTAGGATAATATTAAATCAACTTTAGATCACTGACGGAAATGGGATTATGGACAATTACACAAGTGTCTTTGGAGACAGAGAAGCTGCAGGTTTTTTCAATATCTGCTTTGTGAGCGAGAAGGCTCCTCACTCCGTAAGCTACCTCAGCCAGTTTGAGGCAAGTCACCAGGCTGCCTTTGCACGGCAAGTTAGCATAGGCATTGCATTACTGTTCAACCCTAAAGACTGTCATCGGCCAAGCAATGGGAACATCAGGAGCTAATATTGTAACTGCCTGTCATTAGAAACAGAAGATTTTAGTTTTCAGGACTATCATTATTTCAACCTTTAGGTACATATCTCTCCATCCACTCAGAAAACGGCACGTCTTTTATGTGCAGATCTCAGCAATAACTAAGAAAAGACTTTCTGATTTAAATTAGAAAGATCAGCTATGCTCTGTTTGGCAAGGTGAACTGCACATTAAAGTCACTTTTGATTTAGTCGTTTTAAGAGATCCGTCCCTATCACAACTGTTTTCTTTAGTCCTTGACAGTGGGTTAAAGATGTGCCTGTTTTTTTACATTTTACTTAGGTAAAATAGCAAATAAAAATATTTCCTAACATTCTTTTCTAAACTACCTTTTAAACAGTTGGAGAAAATGAGCTGAATGAATTAATTTAGGCAGTCCAATCTGCTGCATTAGATGGTATTTTAAAAGGCTCTAAGAGCATCTGTGTTGGGAGAAAATAGGGCAGAGGCTCCTCGTCCACAGCAAGCTACTTATTAGAAAGGGGGGGCTCCATCAACATCAGGGAGACCTTTGCCACCGACTTCAGCCAGGTTAGGATTTCAGCCAGTATGAAATATCAGTATACTGATATTTAACCCTATATTCTCAGCTAGTGGTGAGACAAGTTTCAGCTCATTAGAAGAGCACATTTATCCTATGGACTCAAGCAATGACTGGGACTGAAGGCTCTCACATAGTTCCTATTGCTGTCTGGTATGTAATCTGATGTTGTACTTAGCTTTTAAAAAAAAGAAAATATATGAGCTGTATTTTTCTTTTTATTGCCTATCTGTTCAAATACAGGCTGTAACATGCAGCAGTATCACTGCTCATAACTATCACACTTAATTATGCTTCATGCGCTGAATTTGGGATCTGAATGTCACTCAAGTGATTCTTGCACACTTTATGATGGATATTTAATCCAAAAAACCTGAAGAAAACAAATCATTTAATTTTCTAATCAGTTTACCAGATACAGGCTGTGAGGCATGGAAATATTTTGAGCATTTTCTATGTTTTTTAATGAAGTGTTATTACAATGAGAGGCGGATGTTACAGCCCAGCTGCTGCAGCGTGCAGCAGTGGCTTTTGTGCTCTGCGCGCAACTTTATGTGTCAGCTTGTGGCAAAACTCCAGGCCTCCAGCCAAGGACGCCTGACAGCGAACTGCTGCTAGAGACATAGGATTTTTTTTTCCAGTCGATAAACACCTCAAAAATTTTAAAATGACTTATTTCTAGATGGGGAAGAAGGGGAAGAGAGCACTTTTTTTTTCTTTCTTCGCAAAAGTGTAAGCTGTGGGTTTTTTCTCCAGGAGCTCTGTGAGYGAAGGGGACCTGTAGGATCTGTTTGCAGCAGGGTATGTTTGCTCCTCTGTCATTCAGCCCATTCTGCTGTTTTCTCCTCCCTTAATTTGCATCTTTTAAACTGATGATATTCTGCAGAGATGCAAGATCTATGTTTTCCCTGAAAGACATGGAACAAGTTTTTTCTTCCAGTGTAAAGCATCTCAGATAATGAGGAACACTAGCAGCATTAAAACAAATGCGCATCAGATCCTCAGGGGAATCGGATGCCAGGCATGCAGTATTTCCTCCAAACATCTGAAAACTGGCATCATTGTTCTTTCAGTATGGTTCTGAAGCAAAGGAAACAATAGGACGTGCCCATAAATCCTTCACATTAGGGTAAAGAAGCCTACGAAGCAGTAAGAGTCAAACTTTATGTTTGGCCAGACCATGACATGAGTAGATGTAACTGACTTCTCAGGGTCTCCACTTGCCAGGTATTCTTAGTAAGCAGACAAACACACATATATTTTTCTCTCTGAAGTGTGTGTGTGTGTGTGTGTTTTCTTTTCTTACATTACCACCTGACTGACAAGCAGAAGAATTCTAAGTGACTGGTCAAAGAAACTTGAAAGTAAAATAAACGTTCCTCCCACTAGAGTCACATACATCCTTTATTTTTTAGGAACGGCGTATGTAGTAMTTGCTTTAAAGAGTTGTTACTACTTGATGTGAAAACTAAAAAGTGTCCATAGGATGTTCAGCATCCCAAGTACCGCTGCAGTTAGAGCTGGAGCTAACTAGTAAACAGCTGCAGAGATTAGAAATTGATTTTGTTTGAAAGAAATTATTTCAAAGTGATTGCATAAAACAGACAGCTGTGTGGTAATATAGCTGAGGTAAATATTTCTTATCCTGTGAGGGAAGAGACACCTATAGTTTAAGTATCTGTGGCTCAATATTTCATGCTTTGCCCTGTGATCATTACAGTCATTTAAAATCAGCTAATAGAAACCAAAGTACATGGAAAGAAGGAAGCCCGTACTCTCCAAGACATTGATTCACTTACATGATTAGAAGACAGAACTTACAGATATTTATACTTTAAATCAATGCACAGTGAAACAACCTACAATTGACTTGAAAAGATGGAATCTGTGGTGTTAAACTCTCTTGTAAGGTGCACTTCTGACTCTAAGCAACATCTCTGGGAACTGAGTATATCTTCTGGCTCACAGAGTTTAAGTCTTACATAGACAGGAAAATTTCCCATCAGTGTTGTTCAAGAAATACATTCATATTGTGCCATCAGTATGTAACAGGGCTTACTGTTTTTTTCAGGGGGAAACATCACATTAAAAAAAAAAAAAGATGGTACTCTAACAATGCCTTAATAATCTGAAAAACTCTGTGAAACTAGTATCTAGGCCAGGCAGTATTTTTTCTTTATAAATCCTAGAGATCCCACTTAACAACTTTCCTAAATTTAATCCTGCTTCCATCATGGTCCTGCACATGTACTGCAGCCTCTCAGTGAAGGGACACTAAAAATAATTTTGTTCAGTTGTCCCAAGAGGTTGCTGTTGAATGTCATGAAGCACTTTCTAACTTCCAGGTCTTAAGCAGCTGCTTCCACCATGTTTCCAGTCCCTTATGACACCAGAACAGGGGTGAAAAGAATGAAGAGAAACATCAGCAGCACCTGGAATTAAATTTAGTGCTTTTAACTGAATGAGTGTTCCCTTCTCTTTGCTTTGCACCTTGCAAAACATCTGAAATAGCTATATATTTGATGCTGCTTTGTAAAATTACTCAGTGTCTGAAGTTAGAGAGTGACATCTTAAAGAATGAGATACTGACTAGAACAAAATTATCACAGTAATTACTGGTTGCTCTTGTTGTCTTTTTGTGGAATATTTCTTTCATTTATTTTTAACTGAGTGGATATTGGGAATCCTTAAAATTATTTTGAAGATCAAACTCTGCTCTTGGATGCTCATAACTCAGTATTTGGCCTTTTGAAACTGTGCCAAACAGTTTAATTAGTAATTACTCACTTTATTTACTGGAACCATGACTTTATCAGAAGAAACTGTGCTTTCTATATGCAGTCTAGATACTCCTACAGAAGTCCTTCTAGACTGCACAGGTATTTGCTGTCCACGGTGAAAAAAGCTGCTACTTTATTATTATTGCAAACCTAAAAACAAGTACTTGAATACTTTTATACTGTGCCATAACTGAGTCCAGTCACACACAACGTCAAGTGTTTTCTAACTTAATATTTGGGAATTCAGCCAAGAAACTGTGTTTTTCTGCCAGAAGTAAAGTAGCACACCAAGAATATTTCAGTTCTCAACAGCATTCTCATTAAAAGAACAGGGCTCTTAACAAGTTTTGCATTATTTTTTCTCTCTCTAGATAATTCAGGTGTTATCTAATCTAAAAGGCTGAGATCTGCATATAGTTTAAATTCATTTCATGCAAACAGAAACTAATTGCATAACTAATTATTTTTAATCATTAACCAGCTTACTTCATACTAATTGATTTTTAAGACATTACTAATACTCTGTTTGCCAAATTCAGCTCAGTACAGTCAGGCTGTTAAGTCCCTGGAACAGTACAAAGCAGCAGAAGGTGAGTTTGATTCCACAATTACACACGAATCTTCCTTAGCAAAAGAAGGTATGTAAAATACACCAAATAGGGACGATACGCAGTAGAATCTGTTAGCAAATTCTCCCTTGCAGTGGGATTCCACATGACGCAGTGAACTATACTCTGATCCTTATGTGAGATTACCGTACAATTGCAGACTTACTATTTTCTCCTCACAAGGATTTCAATTAGTTTCTATTTTTCAAAGCTGAACTCTCAAAAATCCTCAGTAATATGTTCACAATGAAATCAGTTATGACTTTAACAGCAGAAGCAGAGTGAGACTCTCAAAACTTAAAACTCTCATGGTCTAATGCTTTTAAAAAGCCCCTGTATACATAAAAAATACATATTTCTCTGCCTAAATAGTAGGGCATTTTTTTCTCCTTTTTCTTTATTCTGTCAGAACTTCCAAGGACATCTACTTATGTTTTCCAAGACAAGTCTATTTAGCTGTACCTGTATAATAGCTAAATAGTATTTATTTAGTCTTAAATCAGGCTTTCAAAGCATCATATATACAATAAAGAATCCATACAACATTCTTCCAAGGTTGGTAAAAAGTAATATTAACATCATTTTACACAGCAGGAAACTGAGGCAGAAATTATGAAGTGACTTGAACAAGCATAGCAAAACAGAAAATTCCAGGCTTGCCAATCCTAGGAATTCTATAGTATAGGGTGTCTCTCTAATATCAAGTTCCTAGTTTTTGCTGTCACAGTAAAATATGCAGAAATAAGTTTTTAAATCCTTAGTATATTGCTTTACAGGTCATGCACACAGTTAGATAATTTACTGGTTACTTTATATGGTGCTCTAAGAGCATTCAAAATAGGAGACAACAGCCTTTGAATAGTATTTAATACATTTCAATTCATGGCCTCTTGATCTTACAAGAAAACAGTTCACAGGTATATACAGATTGCTGCAAAAGTACTTGCTGAAATTGTAGAACAAAAAATCCAGAACAAGACAATCAATAGTAGCAGGTTGTCCTAAAGAGACACATGGATTCATGAGAAACAAGTAAAAGAACAGGCACATCCGTGCTTCTAATGCTTCAAAAATTAGTTATATCCATGTCTGCTTACTTGTGGAAGACAGTAAAAGACACAGGCTGAGTGTTTCTATTGCATAGGAAGACTATAAACAATCCTTGTGAAAAAGAAAAAATGAAACAAATACTTCTACTGGCTCCCTAACTTGAAATTCATTTAAAAAGCAATGTGGTGATGTGAATATAAATCAGTGGCAAAATCATGGAACACAGTCAACACAGTTATGTTTCTCAAAAGCTCAAACGAAGATGGGGACGTGATTCTAATGCCTTTTCTGGATTAAAAGTAAAAATACATCTGAATTATCTTAAAATGTTGGTGGTATCTTTTATCACAAATAGATGTTTAAGACCATTTGTATGATATTTGTGTACTGTAAGGGGGTTTAGGACTAGAGCTATTAATTGCAAGGACATTATTTCTGAATCAGGAGATCTTTGAATCACAACCTGTTGGAGGTTGGAAGAACATTCAGGGAAATTCTAACGGTGTGCTCATCAGTTCTGATAGCCTGTCTAGAGACATCTGTTTCCTGTCGCTGATGGGAGTAGGYAATGGGCTAGGTGAGCCGGCACGGTCATTCCTGCTTGTGTTCTGAAGTTCTTATGTTGGTATAAAATACATTAACCTCATGTTATTCAATTTCATTCTTCTCTGTGACTTCAGCTTCTTTGCAGAGCATTGATGCACAGGATTAATATATATTCTCCATTAGACACTTCAGTATTTCTTAAACATGCAAGAGAACTTATTGACTGTCTGGTGTCCCTGGTCTCCAGTTTTCAAACTAACAATTCAACGTACAGTGCAATCTCAGCATTGACTGTCATGCTGTCCTGTCTTATTGCTTAAGCACATCCCTGCTAAAATTACCACACCACCACTTGGGGTGAATGAATACAAGATAAGAACTGCAGTTTGACAGTTTCAAAGGAAACGGCATAGGGATTTAATTAGACCCTCTATGTGCACCTCATTGATTCCTAGAGAGGTTTTCATTCTAGCGGAAGCAGATGTGGATTGCAGTGTCGGAGTTCGAGTTATTTTGCATGTTTTTATGGATAACTTCAGAAAGAGTAAAGCAGCCAGGCATTAGAGGCCCAAACTGCAAATCAAGAGCTGAGCTAGTTCAGGAATTTATTTTTCTATTCTTCTGACACACAATTTATATTAAAAATAAGAAGCAGAATGCAGCAATATGGCTATCAGGCTGAACTGAAGAGTCATGGCTATGCGGTATGTTTTGTCTCTGTTGGAAGGATGGCTTACTGAGTTATGTGGAAAAAGCTGTGTAATCTCATTCAATCATTACCTGAACATCTTGAGTATCCACAGGATCCAAAGCAAGGCAAACATTATATCTTTGTTATTTACAATTTGAATTAATGTAAGGCAAAAGAAACTTCCCCAGGATCCGCAGAAACCTGGTGAAAGTTTTCAGCAGTGTCAATAATCCAAGGTCAGCCTTCTGAAAGCACCTAAAGCTGAGCTTTAGCACCCCTTGCAGCAGTCAGAGGGAGAGCTGGATGAAGCTGGAATACAGTTCAGTGATGTTCCTGACAAGACACTTACAAAACTAACTGCTACTAACACCTCATAAAAGAAGGTTCCCTATGGATCATTTTCCTCTAGCTGGATCAATATAGAATAAATAGACAGACAAACAGATAATAAACAAAACTAATAGAATTAATAATGTTGCTTTCCTTGAGTTTTTAAGATACCCAGGGAATGAACATTTGGAGCTGTCCACCTCCATGCTAGCTGAGCTGTTCCTGCTGGTGACAAATACAGGTTTCTGAACATGAGCTTTAGCTAGTGTTGCCTGTGGCACCCCTGGAAGACTGGTGGTGTCATGAATTACGAGCTGCTAATCCCATCCATACAAAGGAACACAGGCATCACTACTGGGAGTGACTTTTAATGCCTTCTTCAGGCATTAAAATACCATGTCAGAATACGATAGTGGCTTCCATAAAGGAAGTGATTACTAGTAATCTGCACAAGAAATTCTTTCTTGATGCTTCGAGGTTCTTCTGCTCTTATTTTGAGCTACTCCTTACCAAAGAAGACTGAGAAAATTTTGATGGGTATCCTCTGCACTATTCACATTCATTTTTTATATAGAATGGAGTGCAGGATGCCACTTGTTCTATTGGTTTATCAACTCTTTTTGGCTATTAAGCAAGATATAATGATTCTTTTACATTCAGTCATTGCTATCACTGACATGAGGTGCTGCTGAAAACTCTGAGAATAGAACTTAGTCGCACTATGCATCATCCTTGAGGAATGCCCCAATTACCGTATAATAAACACAGTTGCTCACTTTTCCTTTTGTCACGAGCCTCACACAGGCACAGATAGATGTTTCACCCCGGTCGTCTTCTGTGCAAGATAATGTCCAAAAGGCTAATACTGAAAGCATTAATTCAGGGTTAACAGGGAGCATGCAGCTTGAGAATCCTGGTAGGGCTTACCCATGAGAAAAATTTTTGAGCAGCCCAAGATTTAGGCAGCTGTCTGCAGGCCTACTCATAAACACTTGGGTGAATACAGGAATAGGTGCTTGCCAAGCACTAATTTTGGGGATCCTCGATCTATGTGCATAAAGGGGCATAATTCCCTTTACTTACAGATGGACACAGTATATAAGTCTCAGAGAAGTGATTCATATCAAAAGTTTCCTCTGGAACTCATGCCACGCAGCAGACTGGTTCACAACAGTGAAATAGAGTGAAAGTTTACATAGTGAGACTTCATCTGTGTGATACATGTCTTGTATTTCCATCCTGTTCCTAACAAACAGGTCACTCTTTGATCTGCTCATTATTCTCCTTTATGCTGAAAGGTTTCAGCTTTCCTATACAGAAGCTAAGAGAATGAGGGGGTTTTATTGTCTCAGTATGTTTGATTTCCAAACTCTCACAAAGAGKTTCAAGGAAGCAGACCATATGCTCATTCGGATATGACAGCTTCGGTATCTGCATGACTCCAACATAACTCTTCCGTGGGTGAATATTCACGGCTATTGACTTAATAGATTTTCCCATTTTACAGCCTGACTTTCTCCGTGATCATGGAGTGTTGCAAAATATCTCTTCTCCAGGGCCAGTGTGACACGTGTGTCACATGTCTAATGTTACTGCTAGAGAAGAAAACATGACTAACAATTGGTGTCATCCGGATCCCAGCTTCAGTTGCTCCAGTCTCTAGCAAAAAACTTTTCAGTTACACTGTTTTGAAAAACAAAGTGAATATACCCTCCCACCTTCAAATCATTTCAGTTCTTCCCTATCTCATGAGAACAGGAGTCATAAACACCAAGATATTACAGTAGTCAGAGCTGGTCAGAGGGTTATTTTTCCCCCTTGGAAAACTGAAAAATATCACATTTTTGTCTAGAAGGCAAAAATTTCCTGTCAAAATCAGGCAAAATAACCATTTTTTCTTACTATAATTTGCCAATGACCTGGCTATACAATTGTTTACTTCTTCACTCTGTTATTGACTTCACACTTCCTTAAACGTACCAAAGCTTTGAAACCTGAACAGTTTTAGAAGARAGTTAATAGCTTTAATGGAAAAATTAATCTAACTTTATTTATGTACCTAGGCTGGATATTTCAGTTACAATTAGCTAATACTTAATGTGCTTTACAAAAATACCATTATTTTCCCTTTCCCCAAGAAGATAGGACTCCATTTATGTAATAATTTTCTCATATTGATCGCACTTGCTTTGCAATCATATCATCACACCATTCATCAAAAGCAGATACAATTGCTTACTTTGATAGAATAAGATTGGAAGTTTGTATCAGAACTTCATTCTATCAACTTTCTAAACCAACAACATCAACAAAACAGTTTTGTGAATGTTTCTTTTTCTGGCTTTCACTAACCTAATATACAGAGCTGGAAATCAGTTAGGGCAAGACACTGATCTTATGAAGAATTGATCTGCCAAATCTCTGTAGAGTAGAAGAGTCATCAGGAAAATTTAGACTGTTGAAAGCAATTTACTTGACTAAAAGGATTTGAAAATTGTGAATGAAAAAGATCAATAGTARTATGCAGGAAAACAAAACAAAAAACTTTCATTTATAATAGTGCCATCTATCCAATGGTAGATTTTCCTAAGTGAAATGAAATGGCTTGAATCCAAGTAAATTGTGAAAGAATTCAAGGATTTCTCACCATGTGCATACACAACTTTTCAGACAGACTGCTTTTTCCTTAACTTCTCTCTCACACACAGGACCTGATTCAAAATACCTCATTGTCAATGCAATATCTTCATTAGGCTCAGACTCAAAAAATATATCAAAAGGACAGAGTAGTATTGTTTAAATAGGTTGCTTTATTTTGAGACGTGGTCCGTGTGTTCACACTGGATAGAGAGTATCTCTTGCTTTACTAGTTTCCAAAGCACTTAAAGGGAACTTAAATTCAGACTGCCTGCAGATTATAACTGTCCTTGGCATGTGTCATGCCCTGGGAAATGTCCTGGCTTGACTTATCTTCTTGATGTTGGCCAGATGAAGGGCCTGTCACCCATGAGACACTTCATGGGACTGTTTGTAGCCCTATGCTTCAGATAGATAGGTTTTACATGTTTAGGATTTTGCTATGGCACCTTCTCCTTTATGATGTTGCTTGAGGTTCACCTCACTCTTACCACAGACACTTATCACACATTTGATGAAGAGATGTGAACATATGGCAAGTTTGTTCTTGAGCATATGCTTCATTGCCATGCACAAAAGGCAGGGTAGCTGTAACCTCTCTGTGCCAATGTATGATCTTATATCTTATCATCATATTATACAGGATTAGTGTACCTTCCGCATTTCTTGGTCTCTTTACTCCTACAGCTGGATCTCTTCCTGTAGATACTAAGGATATTCCTTAACCTTTTATTTGTTGGGATTTCTTTCAAAGAGTGTGACGCCTTTTGCTAGGGAAATTAGTTGGATTAGAGCATCTATCCTGCTCCACTAATTACAAAAGTAGGTAAATAATCCATTTTTGGGTGGTCACAGAACTAGGAAAAAACTCAACAACCTGAAGAACTGTTTGAGTCAAAACAAAAGAGAAGGATTTCCTTTTTTTCCAGTGAAAATTTTTGAAAAATAAAATTGAAATTTATTTTTGAGCTAACCTCATGGGTTGTTCATTCTAAAGTGAAATATTTTGAAGTATAAAAGTCTTTTTAGACCTCTTTGAATTCTTTAAAAATGAGACCAAAATGTAATGTAACCCAATTTAAAAATGTCGGAAGAAAATATTCTCGACCTTTCCAAAACAGTAACTGTCCATTTTGAAAATGATGATTTTTTTTTTGAAGTTTTTAATCTCTTTTTATTGGTAGGGTAACCTACATTTTTGGGGCAGTTTTTTTTATTTGTCAATTACTATTTTTATTACTACTATATTTTTTTGCCTCATCCTGGCACCAGGGAAGGGAAAGTTGAGCTGGATCAAAGGGAAGAATTAACACAGACTTGTTAATGTTTACAAATCGTATTTCCTCCCTCCCTTTCTATAAATGGCTGAAACCCACAATTAAATGTAAAGGTTTTGTGAAGTAAAAGCCTATTTTAGTTGCTGATGAGGCAAAAAGTTCATCAGGATGGCAGGCGAACATGATGTCAGCAGCAGTTCTTGAGAGAGTTGCAGAACAGCATTGCTATTTCTGGGTTTTCATTCAGAAGTATGAATGACTGATTGCATTCTACATTGCTTTCCATTTTCATAAATTATTGTAAAATTATATATTAAAAGAGTAAGATCCTTAAATGCAGAGGAAAGGGGAAAATGCAGTCTGTTTGGAAATTTAGATTCAGAGAATGTTTTGAGATCTGAATTTTCATGGGCTACTGCTGTTGGTGATTGTTTTTGTGACTGACCCATGATCACCTCATTTGTTGCCTCAGTCATCTCTGAACAGATCAATGCAACTGTTTGTCTCATTATTACCTTGATGAGATTAATTATCTCTGATCATGGTAGACCTTAAAAATGGATATTCTGCTAGTATTGCATAAACAGAGGGAGTTGATATTGTTACTCTTTGAAAACAACCTTGAGGCCTTGACAGATACTCATGTCTTAAAGATAAGACTTAAATGAAGAAAAATGAGATTTTTTAGTTGTAGAACAGCTTTTTTCCTCAATAAGGTATTTGTTATGGAAAACATGTTTTAAAACATAATTCAGTCTTGCAGTCCTCCTGACAGATGCAAACTAGCTGATAAAAAGGTGACATTACAAGTGCTCTGGAGTCTGAACATCTAAGCTCTCCTCTCAGAAATCTATTATTTGTACTGCAGTTGTGAGAGGAGTTATGAGCCAGAAGAGCTTTGGAGCTGGACCATAAAGACAGGCTGAAGGACCTCATTTCATTCTGTGTATTAGGCCCACAACAACCATGCTGCACCACTTTTATAACTGAGATAGCTAACAGCAAAGTGATTCTATGACTATGTCTACAAGGGGACTCTATAAAAATAGCAACAGTGGTTCACATTTGTTACTGTACGCAGACAGCAGCTACGTGACTTTAGCTCAGAGATACAGTCCATTAGAGAGACARCGTCATTCTAATCTTTAACAGCTGAACAGTTTCATTATGTAGATACTAATGCAGAGTTCATACAAACTGTGAAGAATATGCCACTTGGTGAATTTCCCTAGATGCTTAAATGGCCCAAGGAGCTGCAGCTCTTCTTGATCTTTTCTTGTTCTTTTAAAAAAGGAAGGAATGCAGACAGCCCTGACCAGGAGAACTCCACAGAGGAGAACATGATTGCTTCTTTGTCCCTCCATTTATATTGGGGATCAAAAAGGAGCACTAGGCTGATGTGTTTCACTCTTTTCTTCCAAAAGGATTAAAAAGCTCACTTTAGCTAGCTCTTCCTCTCTGTATGGGACTTTCTTTCCACTTTCTGGCAGACTTCTTGATGTACCTCTGCAAATGTTCCCATTGTCTTATTAACTGCTGCCTTTGCTGAAGGAAGTTGGTACTGACTGAAGCTATTGGCTTGCAGTCTTCTCCAGTCCAGCAAGAAGCCTGTTAGCAGCAGGAGAATTTTTAAATGATCTTATGATTTGTTTTTTACCTCTTCTTTAAAAATGGTTCACACAGCTCACCGCTGTGGTCTGATTCTAGATTTTAGAATCTAAGGTCTATTTACATCTTTCATGCCATTGGGTAACAGTGCTGAACAGTGGCATTGCATACACACAGGCCTCAAAGAGCTCTTCAAAAGAAAACAGGAAGAGAAAGTGAAGCATAGAAAGGGCCTAAAGAGCTGAGAACAGATCTTGTGTGTCTCCTGATTACCAGTTAGTTTTCTCTTGCTAAGCTGCCTTCAAGATGCCTCTTCAGACACTGACTCCAAGATTAAGTTCTTTTAAAAGGATTCTTTTAGAAAATCTCACCCAAGAAATGATGGAAGAAAGTCCAATGGAAGTTAGATTGTCTTTATGAGCACAGGCAACTTTCTCTGAGGGAGTCTAACTTCTCCCATTCTTTGTGAGCAGAAGAAAATGCCACTAATAGCTTGGGGTTACACCGCTGTCCTCAGCAGTGCCTCTCAAAGCCCAAATAAGATAGAGTTGAAGCCTTCAGTACAGTTTCACATAGATGACCTTATCACAGAGGAAAACTGCCCTGTTCCTTACTCAGAGGGTAACAGAGTCTGGAGAAACCACGCTGGAAAATGGAATAGAGCTTCAAGTTTTCATAAAGAGGGATATGAATTCTAGCCTCATCGAATCTCAAAGGTTTTGTAGATACAGGAGATAATGTCCTACTTTCTCTCACCTCTGCTTTCCTCTGCCATGTACACAGTGCTCATCAAGAGGGAAACAAAAGTACTGAGTGCGACCTGATGCCAGCTCCTGTCCTCTGAGAGGGGTCTTTCCCAGGTGAGAGGAAACCTTGTCTGTTGTTTCTCATCCCCCACAGCTGACACTGGGACAACACACAGGACAGTTGGGTATTACTTCAGTTTTCTCTTGCTCATCTAAGGAAGGACGAGAGCGCTGCTCTCTTTCCCAAGAGAAACCTCACTGTTTACATTTTCATTTTCCATTTGTAAGGATGATAGACGGTACAGTGAGCTAATGCTTCAGTTTTCCAGTTTCCAGTCTTTGCATTCAATTCACAAGAGAAAATGAATACAGAAGCCACAGCTTATGATCCAGTCCTGGTCCTTTGGGTGTCAGAAGGCTGTCAGTAAGGGTTTTGCCACTGATTTCAGTGGCAATAGTAGACTTTTCAATGGGAAATCTCTCCCATGCCCTTACATATGTAACTCCTCTGACACTGAAAACATTCCATGAAACTCATCCAAACTTTTCGACAACTGAAATGCAGCCACTTCTGGGGTGGAAGAAAAGCACAGGGAAAGCTAGACTGTGGAGRTATACTAAAATGAATACAATCAATTAAACTGGAATTCAGCCAAAAAACCATGCTGGGGCATTAGCTAAGCACAACTCCTTGGGAAAAGTGCCATCCAATGAATCACCAAAAAGTCTTCATGACTCGATCCTCTGTGGTGATTTGAAATCACATTCCCGGGTCTTGCTTGCCAAAAGAATGATGCAGGTCTGGATCTGCATGCTTGCCAACAGGCACCCTTGCAGGTTAGGACTCAGCTACAGACATATCTGCATTTGCACATCTTGACAAGAAACATGCAGAGCACAAGTTTCTCCAATTCTGACTCACAAAGGCAAAATAAGAAATCACATTAATTCTAACCATAACCTACCCTGAATCACACAGACCCAGTTCCCACTGACTTACTGGAGGTTGCCACTTTGATTCTGGGAGCAGAAGTGCAAGCTCTTGTGCAAGCTCTTGTGCAAGCGTAGTGCACTGAAACAGCTGGGGCATACTTGGGTGTTCACAGAGTTCTTTCCTACTGTGTATTTTACTGACTCTGTTAACCAAAAGCATTTTAAAGAGTTTCCAGATGGATAAAAACGTTACTGAAGGCTGAACTATGAAGCCCTAAGAATGAAGGTCATGATTACACAGAAGCATCAAACGAAGAGGAGTACATGAACTGCTTGACAAAGAACTTAAATCCTGAGTATTTAAATATTTACTGCACCTACAAGTTTTGCTGTTACTCTGTAAAATACAGCTTCATTTGCCAGTGAATCAGGCTTATAAAAATGATAATTGTGAAATGCAGTTGCTAACTGTATCAAGAGAAAAGGGATTTTACGTATAATGGAGATTCTTTTTAATGATAAATTATCTAGCTCCTGGCTACCATGTATGAGCTCTATTAACTGCCAATAAATTGTTCATCATTAAATCTAGTTCACTCTTCTTAATTAGGCCAAGGGTTTTTTTTTCCCCTTTAAATCTTTTCCTTACTTTAATATGGAAAGATATTTGAAATCCCAACGACCCTAACAGCTGCACCAGACATACTACTGTAAAGTCACTTAAGGACTGGTGTTACACAACTGAAATCTGAAAAGGTTTGAAACCCTAAGTATTACATGAATCAGAATTTGAAACACAGTTAATAGGAGCACCAAGCTGTAGTCACAGCAAAATACTGAGTACCTACCTATTATTCTATTAAAAAAAAAGAAAGCAGTTTGCTTCTAGAGAAGCTGTATACCATTATCTAGTTACTTTAAAAAGATTAAAATACATACTGTATAAAAAGTAAGTATGAAAAATCATTAAACTTATGAACTTAATGGTTAGGCAACTCATGGTAACTACTGGACCTGAACAAAACACAAGCAATAAGATTCTTGCTAGTATACAGTTTTCTTCATCACAAACTCCAGCGATAGAAACAGTATCTGACTTGGTTTTGGACTGATTAGGCACCGTGCAGATCTCTGTGCAAGCACTGTATAGGCCAGTATGAAGAGCATGGAGGAACATAAATGACGCAGAGGRCGCTGGCCACAGGGAACAGCCAACAACAGTCCCCAGCTGGACTGCACCTCCCTAAAGCCTACTGCACAGACTGGTCCTATGGGTGACATACATTTCACCCAAAGTCCAACACTAGACTTTTAGTTACCAATGCATCATTTCATGATGAATGACAACCTTTAGTCTTAACTTAGTTCAACAGATTTCACTGGTGTTTCACCAGCACAACTGTGTTATTAAGGATTCCAAACAAGTACCAGAATAAAATGCTGTCTAGAAAAGGTAATTAAGATTTGGAGGTACAGGTTCTCTGTTGCTGAAAATCTGTTTCCATTTTACTTTCAGTTGTACCTCTTAAAATATGCAATTGATGTATGCATTATCACTCACTTTGCATTGCTAACCAGCTCTCAGGATACCATTTAAGGTTCAGACTTAATCAGTCAGCACTTTTCCTACTTCTGCTGCAAGATGTGAATCTTTTCTTAAGGGCAGACATAGCCCTGGACTTGAGCGACAGCAATTGCAACTACAGGGAATCCCAATTGTCAGAGCGGGCATCGAGTCAAACCCATGTGACTTTTCCCATGGGATATAGTTAGCTAATCTCCCTGACAGAGGCTAGAGGCAAGAAGAAATCAAATGTGCTAGAGCTCAAATATGTTTGTGTGCACTGAAAGATAGCTTCAGTCTATCTACTGAGCAATTAAGAGCAGTTTAGAAAGTTGCAGTCCTGTGTTATGTATTTCCCCTTTTTCTGTAATTTGGCCTACTGCAGCATTCTTCAAATCAGGTGGAATTTCAGGGCATTGAACATGTGCAGTTCAGAATGAACAGTGAAAAGAAAAAATAATGACTGTAGATATTAAGTATTACTAAAAACATCAACCCCATGAAAACAAACTTCTGGGGTCGACCAAACACTTACTTTGATCTGACTAGCTATTGAAAATTTCGAAAAGCTATATCAAAATACACAATTTCAACAATATGCTTTGGTACTGATAAATTACATCAATTTATGCAAACATACCTCTGTTGAGAACAAAATACATTGCATAAAGAGAAAGAATAATTTCTACTTTTTCCCAGTTTTGGAGGGGGCTTAAGGAGGGATGTACGAGTTTGAGGTGATCAAAATGACATGTACTTTTTTCCAACAAGCTTTTTATTACCAAATTTTATTGGGACCGCAAGATTTTAGTGTAGATTTATCTGGACCAATAGATATTTCTAGAAGCTTGTCTTTCAGATATCATGAAATTATTTTGAGTTATACGAATACATTCCTTCTCTCTTTTGAAGATTAGAGATACTAATTTTTGCTTTGCATCTCCCCTACTCTCCCCAGAGCTCTTTCACACTTCCCTCCAGAAAAGCACATCCAAAACGTTGCTTTTAAGTGGTCAATTTAAATCAGATAGCAACAGAAGGCATGATTCTCCTCCTTCATTCCCTTTACAAGCCAGGTACCCTCAAGCTCTTATTGTTTCCATCAATGTTTTGTCTCAGTGGGTTACTGCATTACAGCAGACTTAATAATCAATAGCTAGCTTTCTCACTTCAAAAATCTTCTCAGCTATATTAGATTGTATATATTTGTTGGAATATTAAGCATATTGGAAATTGTCTACAGATCAGAGAGCAACTACTTTGGATTTTAAGTCACATTTAGAGGACAAATGTAGATTCATTCCTTCCTTAACTACTTTATTTGATCTTTATGTAGCTAGATTACAGTATTTATGTTGTATTTCACTCTAATAATCAAAATATCACTACAGAATGGCAGTGATCTTTTAATTGAAGTTTAAGTTCAGATTTAAATATCAACACTTGGACCACATACAAGCCAATGTTAGTCACTAAATAGAGTAAATCTAGCTGTGAATCAAAAGGCATAAACGTGTCCTAAATTTTATCAATAGATTTACTATTTCTCTCATTCCCCACTCCAAGGTTTGATAAGGTGTAATCCCTTGCGTGTTGCCATTTAAGACCACAATAAAAGGCCTGTTTCCCACAAATCATTAATATCCAAGGAAACAGCAAAGCATGGAAGTGGAAAACACAGCAGATAATTTTGAGTCACCCTCTAACTGCCCCTTTCAGGTAATCATATACGCAGTTCAACACTTGATAAAGGAAATTATTGTGGGTTCAATAAAAAATTTTTGCCAACTCAGGATCAAAAAAATTTCAGCTTGTTATGTTTTAGGAGTCTGATCTTTCAGTGTGGTAAACAACTCAAGTCCTGTTCAAGCCAATAAAATCTTAGGACATTCAGCTTCGCTTAGGGTGCATTCGTCATCTTTCAGACTAGTTCCTTAAATTGTAACATAATTGTGTTTATTTTGCTTATGCTGCCCTTCTCACTGCAGCAATAGTTTGGTCTTCCAAAATATTTGTTACAGAGCTTATAAATAATTGAACCTTCTACTTCTACTTCTTAAAGATAAAATTGTGCGAGAAAAATAAAGATTAGATTTTCTATTCATTGAATGTGTTCTCAGCCTTTCATCTTCTAATTTAAAAATATCTAAGTGATGTCTCAGGTCTTTTATGAATAATTAGTGCACAATATTAACTGACAAAGAACTCATAGTGAAACTACGCCTTGCTGTAATTAAATACTGTCATAGTAAATAGACTCTGACTATTTTCTTTCTGCAACACAAACCAGTTTTTAAACAGGAACACTAGCATGGCTAAATTTCAGGATTTCTTTCTGATCAAGATGGTAAGAAGAGCTAGGAACAGGCCAACCTTTCTCCTTTCTATTCTCTGGCCCAGAGGCCAAGAAAGGGAATCATCTGAATGATGACAACTACTCTAGTCCATCACCTGATCTTCTGCTATTCCATTCGGCTGAATTGTCACTTGTCCATATCGCCTCTCCTTCCRAAATTGTTTTCTGTTTAGTTCTCAGCCGATTCATTCTCTTTAAATGAAGATCCTTCTGGAACTAGTGGAGTGGCCCCCAAATACTGGCAGGTTAGATGAAGTGCAGGTAACATGGAGACGGCTGATCACTTCTTCCACCCATACACTTCTGAATGGGAAGGTCAAGACTCAGCCATGGAGCACACTACGCCTCTAAGAGTCTTATCTTCTTTTTTCCTCTTTTGCAGTGCTTTGCCAGAGTATTCACACATCTGCTAACTTGGCAATGAAAGTCTCATTTAAAATAAAACTACCCGAAAGACCAACTGCCCTGTTAATTCCCAGTCTCTTACTCCAAATAGCAAAGCTGTTTCAACTCATTCAAAGGGGTGAAATAACAAAAGAGAACATTGGGTCTAGATATTGGTGTATTGGCTTCTTTAGGTTCATCTATGAAATCTGAGACAGAAATCTTAGATATCCTCATTCCTGTATTTGCCCTGTGCCTGACGGTAGTGGTAATTTGGCTCCTACCTCTTCCACAGAACCCAGAAACCTTCAGACTCACTGCCTTCACCAGAACTTCCTTGGGAAGGGTCTTTTCCTGTAGTGACGTTTCTTGTCCAATTGTTGTGCCAGAATTCTGGGTTGCTAAAGCTCAGGATTCATCTGGTATTAGCACTAGAACAGAGAAAGATGAAAAAGCTACTAAATTATATTTGCATGGACATCTTGCAAGCCTACTCCACTATCTCTGCTTGTATGATAGTACTTGATATCAAAACAGAGACTTACAGGACAGAACCAGTCTCATGCAACAGAACAGTAGAAACTGACTGTCAACAGACAGAACCTGGGCCTGAAATCAAGGTGCTAGAAACATATGCTGCTTACTCTGCTGTTGGAAAGGAAAGACTTAAGCATGTAAAAGAATGATAAGGTTTGTTCTGGGTCTTATGAAAAAATAAGACACCTAGTCATAAGAAAGAAAAAAAACACATACAAAACTTATTCCCTGACTGTGGAACTTATTTTTCTCACTAGCTATATCTAGCCCTGTATAGTGTCTTACCCATAAAACAATCTCAATAAGCCTGGAAACTATTGACAGGTCTGCATTATAGAGCCATGAACAGAAGCAGAGCAGCTGTCTATTACTGCTTGTCAATCTGAAGGAAAAGAAAAGAAAGGAAATAGGAAAGAAAAAGAAAAAAATGATTGGCCTGTATACTACCTGGGAGGCACTGTCTCCCCTCATCCAATTCTTTGCCTCCCCTACTGAATGAACTGTGAAAAGACCTGGAGCTATTATAGAGCTACAAAGAAATAAGGAACTGGTACCAGATGGGACCTCTTGTCTCCATCTCTCTCTAGCCCAAACAATCTGCTACAGAATTTAGAAGAGAAGGGTGGAGAATCTAATAGTGTCTCAGAGTCGAAAAGATGGCTCTGGCTCGAGCACTGCCAGCCTGTTCTGGAGGAGGATTATTATTATTCTGTGTGCCAAAGGATATGGCTATTTTTCTCTCTCACTCGCTCTTTGCAACAAACATTTGGCTACTATTAGCCAGCTGGCAAATATAAATGAAACATCATGTACCACTTAGTACTGAAAGTGCCATCCACATTTTACCAGTTGTACAGCGGTCTGACTGCCAGTGCACATCATAGCATGTGCCTCACGTCTACTTCTTTATTTTAGAACACGTAGAGAGTTGTGGGAAAATCTGTTAGAGAAAGAGAAAGTCCATGGCATGGTTACAATACAACTTACAGGAGAATCAGGCCAAGAGCTGTCTAGTAAAAGATGGTGGACTGGCTATATACCCCTAAAAATTCATCCCACGTTGCTTGTTTACAAGAAACTCTCTCCTCTATGATTACACAGAAGAAAATACAGAAATGCTGAAATTACATGTGAATAGAACAATGTTTATACCTGATGTGAAAATAGATCCTTGGAAGTTGGTATAAACAAGCAGCAGACCAGGAAGCACATTCTGCTCTCAGTTACACCCATGCAGTGTCAGTCTGCAGTGCTGCCTGGGTGTAACTGAGAGCAGGATCTGGCTTTCTGCCATTGTTCTCCTCCTTCTGCTCTCCAGCTTGTTATTCTCACTTTCTCTCTTTTGATGTCTTCTTTTTTTTCTGCTTTTAAAAAATATTTATTTTATCTTTTATGCTGTGATGGTCATGTCAAAGACCTTTTTTTTTTTTTTCTTTTAATCTAACCCTTCCTTCTTATTTCCCAAGTCATTTTTCGGCATAGAGTACAAAACACACTTTCTTTCATTGATAGGTAATAGCCCAATGACCTATATTTAGTTTGATGGTAGCCTGGCAAGCTGAGTATTTCAATACCTCTAATTGTCTCCTATCACAGTTAACATTCAAGACTTGAATATTTGCTCTTGAAACAAACAATGCCGTGTGGTATCATAAAATTGTTCCCAAAGATTTTACAGCAAAACTAAGTAGCTATTTACTTTAAATATGCCAATTAAGCGTTACTAATGTACAGTACATTTCTAGGTTAAGGATGATTGATAGTAGCATGTAGTGAAATGTTCTAAAACTACAGTTGGAAGATGTAAATGTAAAAAATAAAAAAAACCCCTCACCGACTGACAGCACTATTTACATGTTTCAAAACAACACTTACAAATTGTTTTTTTATTGTTCTTTAAAGCTTTTCTGCTCTGTACTTCAATTGGGTGATAGCCAATTCAGTCTTATCAAAAGTTCTTTAAGGCTAGAATATTATTTAGTAGCTAGTTCTAAAAGATCTTATGCTAATTCCCTTTAGTTAATAGCAAAAGTCATTGATTTGGGTATAAAGTGCTAGAGAACAAGGACTTGATAGAAAATAGGAATTCCATTGTGCAAAAAATGTCAAGGTTTCCACATTTTTTTTTTATATGAAAACAAAGTGTAATTATTTCAAAGAAAAAGAAAGAGAATGCACAAAGACACTTCACAGCTCAAGAGTGGCCCAACAGACTCAAGAAACCACTGTAAGGACATTTTTAATCAGAGCCAATACATCTTTTCTGAGTTTCAAAATTGACAGATTAGTTCTGTTATAACTTAGATCACTGACTCTGATGGGGGAAATGATTTACCTCAGTTTACATGACCCTCAGCACAATGACTATTGAGCCAACAAGAGGCACCAGAAATATATTCCATGGCCTGGGTACAGTAACATTCTAACTATTCAAGACAGTAGGCTCAGAGGGAGCTTTTGGGCTATGTCTTGATTGAAGATAGAGCTTATGTTTTTGAGCTAAGTCACCATCTCTTATTTAGCTCCCTTTAATCTAGCAGGAATCAAGCATGTGTGCTGTTTGCAAAAAAGCAGTTATTCTCTTGAAAGCTGGAACAATCTGCAAGTCCCAGATTTTTGACTAACTGCGGATGTGAAAAGGTGTACCAGTATTTTTTTCCCCTGCAGGAGAGGATTAATCAAAAAGATCCTGATCATTTGCACTAAAGATTTATCCTGAAAGCAAATAGTAATCAAACCTCTTGCCATGTTAGGCAGGTGATTGAAAAGATTAATTAGTATGATTTACTTTACTGCTGTTAGGACCTGATTCTATACATGTGCTTGATGGCCTCCATTTCTATTGGCCATTGAGGTTGGATGGAAATTGAGGGGTGCATTTCTGCTGATTTTAATGAGCTTTGGATCATGTTGTAAAAACACAGAAATAACATTGAGTGAAATTCCTACTAGTAAAGAATTCACTCAGCTGGATGCCCATTTTACCTGACATATTTATACTGAGTAATTCGGCAGCAGTGGAATATATGCAGTTGAGCCACACACTATCATTTCATACTAACAACACTCACTGGCTTTGTGAGACAGTGTTAATAAGCACATTTCAGTTTCAAAGGCATCACCTGCATTATTCCTTTGGATTCCAACAGGTACAGCAAATAGACACTTGCCTGTGATGGAAAGGTCTTGACTCAATAAATTGTTAATACTAAAAAAACTATTTTGTAGAAAGGCCCTTTGGGCCTTATCTTCAGTATCAAAGTACAGTAACTACATTTCTAGAAAAAAAAATAATGTTTTGAACTCAGTGGGTAGCTTTCAAGACTCATATCTTTCCTTTTCAAGTTTAATATTTGCTTCGTTATTTTAAAAAAACATATTTAAACCTTTTGTCATGTTCTCTTATATCAGAATAGTACTTGCCAACTTTCATGGTAGTTAACAAAGCAAAGCTGCTCCAACATCTACTCTCTGGATTTTCTTTTCCAACAGGGTTTAAAGTTCTGAGGAAGGAAGACTTTTTTCTGGCCAAAAGTATCACAGTCAAGAAAGCKGAGATTTATAAAAAGTGGTCTTCTCACCAGCCAGATCCACTAGCAGTCACCTGTAGCAGCAGCCCCAAATTATTAAGCACTGTACCAGCCAGGATCCTTTCCAGTAACAAAGAAGTACCAACATCATTTAACCTTCCAAGAGCGCTAGGCCAGAGCCTAATACCTGTTAAACAGTTGGTAACTTCAGGAATAGTACTTCAGCCACTGCAATGGAGAGTAAATGGCCATTTAAGAGACCTGAACCTTCTGGTCTGAACTACTTGTGGCCTCTTATTGCTAGCAGCCTGGCACACCCGGGACACCCAGCTCGCGCTCCTTCTCTCAGTTCCCTTCCTCATGACCATGTTAGTTTACACATCACTTTATTAAAAACACGTTGTTGTTATAAGCTTCTGAGTAAAAAGCTCTCCTGTGTTACACAACAGCAGCAACTCAGACAGTGAACTAATATGAAAGTGGACATGTGCTAGAGACTCAGGAGTCTCTCATGAATTCATCATTAACTTCAGCTGGGATTCCACACCGCAATTCTGTCATCAGCAAAACCAGTTTAAAAGCTTTCTACCCACCCCTTTTTGAAGAGGTTATGTTGATTTGGCTGTGCTCCAAATCAGATCTATTTAATCACCTGATTAAAAAAAGAAAGAGACAGAAAACAAAAACCTTTTTTCAAGTGGCTTCAGAGATCCTGTTAGAGCATGGCAATACCAATAACTGAACCAGCTCTAATGAGGTAACTAGGATCATATTCTACTGGAACTTAATCCAGGCTGGAAAAAGGGATGAAGCAAATATCCAGCTGCAGCTACAGAGAATCTCTGAGACTAGATTTGCTGCCAAAAGGGATCACAATGTGGAAACACAGCCTTTTTTTAACTATCACATCATTTTTTATCATTTTGAACTGAGGAGGTGGCTTAAAACAATTTTTATTTTTTCTATTTTTTGTATGCTTTCACCAAACATTTGTCATTCTTTTTCCTGCAATGCACTACAATTATTATTGTTAAAGGAGAGTTACAAAGAATATTAAAGCATAAAATAAAATGGATCTGCCCAAACTTTACATTTTCTTTTGGTTTTCAATACAAGTTGAATAGCCAAAGTCATTTTTGATTTAGACAAGAAAATAAAAATCCCCCTATATATCCTTCCTTCTGTGGTGCTTCTGTGTAAGTTTGTGGGGGGAATGGAAGAAACTTCAAATCTCGGTGGAAGATAAGGGGTGAGGAAGGAGCAGAATGCCAAAGATACTGTTGAAGAACCTCGTCTCTCCTCTCGACAGCTTCAGCAGAGAGAACAACCCTCTTGGCCTCCCATGATATACAGGGGACAGGCAGCTTGTGGAAGTATTTTCTCAGCATATTAGAGAAATAACGAGGCAGAATAGTGATGTCAAGGGGAATGAATCCATGTTCAAGCACTCACTTGGTAAAAAGAGAGAGCTGATATTTCCTCCTTTGCCGCTTTTTCTCTCTTGTAGAACAGTCCCCAAAATTCCACACCCAGATATAACCAGTAGTTACAAGGAAATAAAATAATATTAGGGGACTCATTTTTTGGAAGCTGAACTCAGGACCTTTTTAGAAGGGGAACTGCTCACCTTTAATTGCCTCAAGTTGGGCATCTGAAAACTGGAGCCCTTGAGATGATTAGTAACTTTAGAAGAATTTGGCTCCGGTTCATACATATGCTTGTAGAGAGTAAACATCATACAGAGGTACTGCACCAAAGAGCATGTGTTTTCAAACATTTACCCATATGGGATATCTTTCACCCTATCTAAAAGGGTTTTAATTGCTCTGTCAATGCCTTAGTCGAATTTCTGGAGTGTGTATGTAGGGTAACTTAAAAGAAAAGAAGAATGAGGTAGGGACTTGACATGATATGCCAAGATTCCATTCGCAATTAATGTTGTTACAGGGATAGGAATTTATCTTGTTGGCCAAAAGGTGGTGGGTACTAGACAAAATAATTCTATATTTGGAAATTTCTGCTGAACAAAATGATTGACACTTAGGGAAAAGCAAACATGTTTTCTTGGCTCAGTATTTCAGAACTTTTGCTTGGGTCATACAGTTCAAAGTTCAAAATATTGGCTTTTGTGAACACTGTGTTCCATTTTCAGACTTGAAAAATGAAAAAGAATATTTCAATGATATACAGTCAATGTACTGTAGCAGTGGGAATCCTAGAAATATTACTCAGTAGTTTGACGGCCTAAATCTTGATTGACTTTTATTAATGCTATAGAAAGTCTCTGATAGTCCAAATACCTAAATTCCTAAACACATATTCTATTGTTTTTCAAACACATTTAATAAAAATATGTTGTTGTGATAAGACCTATAAAAACTATGACTGGTGAAATCTGTGTTTTTGCAGCGATATCCAAATTTTGAATGTTATTCTCACAGTTTCAGTGACATAATCATGAAGTCTGATATAGAATTTCGGGGGGGTTGGTGTACTGAATTAGCTTCTGTGGGCAAACAGAAGCAGGTAAACAAAGGTGACCATGTTAACTTTAGCTCCAATTGAACATGATCAGAAAAAAAAATCAGTGTTCTTCAAGTTGAGAAGAGATGATAGACAAAAATCATCTGATTAGTCAGTAGTAATCAAATGCAGAGATCACATTAGGGGCCTGAAATCCTAAATGACTCCATGAAGAAARGATCATTAGGAATGCATTGTGTACATGGCTATCTTTCATTTAAATAGCTATGAGTTTAACAAAAAGGCAAGAGTTAGTTCCAAGAACAYTATCCATGTGGTTGAGCTATTTACTTACAGCTTTCTTAGAGAGAGAGTGACTATTTTGGACTATGCCACTTAAAATCTTTGTTGACAAAATCCTTGAAGCCAACCTCTCTGCATTAACTCTCCATGAAAATAAAGAGAAGGAAATTATCTTCAAAATTCTTATCATGCTTACTACAAATGCAGGAAAAAATGTTATCATTGTAATGTTTCAGTTATCACCTCTTAATTGTCTATCATATAAAGTTTCACTCTAACCACTCACGCTGTTTTCCAGAGCTCTGATCCTCACCTGTACTACTCTGATGTTACGGTGGACACACTGCGCTCTCCAGTGTGTTGCAACCCAGCCATCCCATGATACGCTGAAAATATCTTTCTCTAACACAGGCTCTCAAGAGCCAACCTGCTTTCTGGTAGCTGAAGAACTGTTCCTCACAAGATATTCTGTGATTTGCATGTTTGGATGTAGATACCTATGTAGTTATGGTAGTGACAAGGCTTTTTGCTTTG
This sequence comes from Apteryx rowi, assembly GCF_003343035.1. Classification (NCBI taxonomy): domain Eukaryota; kingdom Metazoa; phylum Chordata; class Aves; order Apterygiformes; family Apterygidae; genus Apteryx; species Apteryx rowi. The sequence goes on from NW_020447242.1 coordinate 967,887, forward strand.
GGGTTGTTTAAATTTTCCTGAACTGAGAAATGATGTGGAGTGACTGGAGAGAGTCAGATGACTTTCCAGATGACTTATGAGTGCAGATACTGCCCCATAAACTCTGCAGATATTGTAGATGTAGAAGTGAACATCATCTGATATGCCATAAAGTTCTTTCACAGAAATTGAGGCAAGGAGAATGAAATTCAGCATCTATGCTTCTTAAAAAGGTTAAATTCATGAATGAAGTGCTACAGCTATGGATCAGAAAAGAGAACAGGCTTGAAGCAATAGAAATAAATTCAGAAAGACTAAGGATGATTTAACACATAAGCAGCTGTTTGTCATACAGCAGAACTTCATCTTGCTATAGGTGAAAGATATCATCATTTGTTTTAACAAAACAAATGTGCAAACATATGTGCAAAATGTGGGTGACCCTTTTCCACGTGATGAAGCAGTTTAGTGTTATACACCTTTTCTGGAGTGAACTTTGTGAACTTTTGCTTAGAAACACAACTTTCCTTCATTTCCCCCAAATATCAATTATTACAGGCATATTATTTGCTACCTCCTTTATCATCCTCATAGTGGCTTACAGATGAATGGTCATAGCTTAGACTGCCAAGGTTGAACTCAGATGGTCACAATGGATTGTTTGTACTTGAAAAAAGTCTGATGGTGGGTCCAGTTATCAAGCAGAAGATGTCCTAATACCTCGGTAAGGGAAAACCTTTGCTCCATTGTTGCTTTTCACACACAACACAGGAACACTCCCTTATTCATATGTATCAGTGAATGAAGAGTAAAGGTACTGCCACTGCTACTTGAGATGTTTGTTTAGAGTGCTCAAAATCAGATGTGTTATCTGAAACACATTGCTGCTGCTTTGAACAAACAATTAATTAAAAAAAAATCAGAAGTACCTTATAACTAGTATACCAGCAGTCACATGAAAATACATGTCAGTTAATGAAAATTAATTAAAAGGTTTATATAACAGATCTGGGCATGCTGTAAACTCTGAATGGACTGCCGTAAACATTAATGGAGAAGACATGTAATGGTTATTTCCAGGAAAGAGATCACAAGTTCACTTTGGCAAAAGTGTAATATCTCATATTCAACAGGCAGTACCCGTAATTACAGGCAACTTTCTGAGGAGTGTATCTTTCTGGTCAGGACTGAGAGATGAGACACCTAATATATATTTGTAATAATAAAACCATTGAGCTCCCATGTCCCATGTTCCCATGTTCAGCCACTTCCTAAAATGACTTTTATTCTTCAGTGTTTGCAAAGACAGAAAACCACAGGTACAAAGACTTATGTTATAGTTCTTCAAGGAGGGTGTACAGTTTAAGGCAAAAGATTCAAAAGGCAAAAGTGTTTTACTGAATTTTGAGTTCTTATTTCCTTTGAATATAGGATATGTTGACCATATGTGCATTAAGTCCTACCTGAATCTCTTCTCATCTATATATCATCAGTTTTAACACAGGATATAGCATGACCAGCAGACAATCTGGAATCAATCTGTTTATCTTTAAAATGCTGCTGAAAAGTTTTAGAAGTTGCAAGGTCCTGAACTAGAAAGAAAATCTTGGAAGTAACAACAAAGAAGTACTGAAAAGACAGACAATAACTTTAGAGTCTTCTATCTGGATCCTGTTGTGCGAGAGTATATATGCCGTCTCTCAGAAACCATTTCAGTGGAATAAAGTCTTCCTCATTTATTAATACAACCAGGCATCAACCAGGCAGTTTTTAATTAGCATTGTAATTTTCAAGAAGTGAAAGATGGTTGCTTTATAGACTTCATATGCAGCTCAGAAGGGGCTCCAAACACAGCTGCATTTGTTTATAATGTACTGCTATTTTTTAGAAGATGCATCTGAGATACTGTATGTACATGAAGACCTTGTGTTGCATAGCTAGAAAATTTTTTACATGAAATCAGTGCGTTGCAGTTTTACTCTCTGATGCTTTTCTAAGCATTCGGAATCAAACTGTAGATGGTTTGCAAATAACCACTGTTGAAGAAAGCTTCCACATGTAGATTAATAAGAATAATATAAATATTCCTTAAATAGATGGCTGGTTATTGAGGGGCAAGTACAGTGCAAATCTTCTGTGTTATGTTTGTTCTGTTTTTAAACCATATGTGACATTTAACTGCAATATTTTGCATTCCTTTATCTTTCATACGCAAAGATTACAAAGATGCTTTACAAACACCAGTGGCCTACGTCTCAAAATGCTTTTGAAAAGAGGGTTTATATGCGCCTTAGGTTTGTTTCTACTGTCCACAACTTTCTTGCCATTCATATTATCATACTGCTCTCTAAATTAAATATAATCATCTTAGCAGGATTCCTAGTGGACTCTTCTGCTCTCATGTAGCATGTTCTATTTGGAATTATGTATGTTTTTCAGATCTATCAATTCACTCACTGTAATTTACTTAAAGCTTACTAAAAGAAAAAATCTTGCTCTTTTTCCTGAAAAATGGCAAGATTCTGAATTAGCTTCACAAAAAATATAATAAATAAATAAATATTATTTAAAAGAGATGTGACCTGATTTCAGGAACTGCAATTCCTACTGATTTCTGGAGGAGAGACAGCATAACTGAGAGCCAAGTTTGGCCATAGGTTCTTGAGTTCAGGAACTGCTCCTATATTACTATAGATACTGTATCTGTCCTTGAATGCAAAAAAACGAACTCAGTTTTTAGTGCCTACTTTGAGGCCTCTACAAACATAGCTTTCAACATTTTGTTTGCTCTCCAGAGTTCAGTTTTTAGGTTTTTTTCATCCTTTTCTGCTACAAAATGCAAAGGTTGATAGGCCTATTAAAAAATCCATTGCCAAGGGCTATTGATAAACAAGACTGTCATAAGACGCAGATTCCCCCCTGTTGTTTCCCATCTGACCCATGTTGAGCATTTTATCGATGAAAGAAATAAGCAAAGGTTTCAGATTTGGCTCATATCCCTTAATTGTCTCTAATTATTCAAAGTGTCTTAAAGGACTTGTAGTATGTAAGCTGGTAGAGCTTGAAGGTGAACTCAGGGAAGGTTTCCAGTTTTTTTTTCCCCAAAATACTGTAACTTCTCCTCAGTCACAAAGGGCTCAGCACTCAAGGTCTAATATGCAAGTTCTCGCTGCGGCTAACAAGATGCAGCCAGGACTTTTGGCTGGAACTGCTGGCGGCTGTTGTGTGCTTACTCTGAACATGTGGCTCAATCCTGTGAAGTACTCATTGTTTTCCTCTCCCACTGAAGTCAATAGAAATATCCTTGTTTAAAGTGCCCAGCAGTTTTGAGGATCAAGCCCACAAAAAATGCTATTGTTTGGAGACTGAATTGTGGTAAGCACTGCTTTTGTACCCTAAGTTCATTACTATATATGTTCACATTTCTCCACAATTCCTGCTTAAACATATTTTGAACAGCAAGCTCCCATGTTTTATTTGTTCAATATGGTGTTAGTTTAGAGACATTTTGCTTTGTTTAGGTTTTGTTCTTCCCCATGGGGTACAGCCTTACTTTCACTAAATAGGAAAAGAAGTTCTTTACTATGCATTGAAAATCAATCAAATCACCTTTGTATCTAAAGCATCCATGTTTATACAAGGTGCTTGAAATCTTAGACATAGAAACCCTTTTTCTATTTTCCAACAACTTACCTAGTTTTTCCTTTTCTTTCATTGTCATTAATATAAAGCTGTTATTTGCTGCCTGCTAGTACAAGAGATCACAGCAACTCCTACTTTGCTACACAGCAAAGGAACGTAAGTATACACCTTCCTTTGAGCGCATGGTAACTCCCAGCACAGTCAGTGGGGCTACTTTTGTGTTTAAATCCTTTGCTGAATCCTTGTCCAAAACCATGCTGACACCATGAATTTTTTTTTCCATTTATCCTGTTTCCCTTGATGGACAAGGAGGGAAATTTCATATATGAAAGAGTAAAGGAAATTAACAGAGTAAGAAGCCAAAGTGAGTTTTTTCTTCAAAAAGCAAATTTACAAAAACTTCCATGGAAGGTTATAAAACCTACACTGTTTGCCCAAGAGACTTTTCTAATCACTTAGGTAAACATGGAAGGTAGACTGGGTAAATATGTATCTAGGAAAGGCTAAATACTGAAGTATTTTAAAGGAATATTTATTGAGTTAAATATATTTATGTATACACATTCATACATATTGATACCTGAAGAATATCTATTTTGGTAGGCTACCTCAGAGTGGTAACAACTCTTGGGTGCAAATTTGGTAGTTGCATGAATCTAATTTAGAAATAAGTATTGAATATATCGTAACAAAAAATCTATAAAAATACGGAGTTCCAGTTGACTGACTTTAACTTTTTCTCAGTTCAGTGACATCTGACCTCAACAAATTTGATGGAATCTGAAAAAAACATTAGAGACTAACATTCATTTGGATGATGCCTGCAGAAATAAGTTGGTGCTATTCAAATGACTGAGTTATATCCTTATTGTTCTGAAATCCAAAGGACAGACAAATTGCTGGCAAAATTTTATTTGCAATACAGATTCTTGGATGATAAAATTTAAAAATGAAAACTTGAAACAAATCACTTGTAACTTCAAATATCCTATAAAGAAGATAAGAAACACTTCCATTTAGAAGAAAACAGAAGTAACAAGTAAAAAGTGAAATCAATCTTGCAGATGAAGTCTAAAATTCACTATTATGGATACTGGAAACTTATTTGATGATACTATCCATCCTGTTTAAAACACCCTTGTTAGGAGAGAAACCTCAGGGAACTTTGCAGGAAGATGTTTTCACATAAGAACTGTGAAATGGAATGATTAAAAACACAAACACTAGATAAATATTCTGACAAATACTATCAATGGGAAAGCTGCTAGAGGGGCATTGAAAAGGAAAAAGAAGTAACGATATCAAAAAAATGGAGGAGAGGAGACAGGAACATAGATATTAAGCCATCATCGGTCACAGACAAAATGCCTTAAAATCTTGAGTTTCCACACTCTCTCTCCGATGATGTCAGCCATCCTTTTAAATGAAGTCCTTACCGAGAGTTATTTTTACTTAAAAGTGTGAATGGAAATGTAGAAAAATGGATTCAGCTGCCATTTGAGATAGCTGCATATACCACTAGTAAGACTACATGCGGGTTGAAACAAGACTGGTGAGAAAACAGACACCAGATCTTCTTTGCTGTTTAGAAGTAGATAGTCACTAATACTTTTTAATTACAATTTGTTATTGCTTTTATCCCAGCCATATTTTATTTTGTGGCTAAGCTCCCTGTTTCCATGTAAACTTCCTCTGGGAACACGAACTGCTGACTCCACATCTACAGACAGAAATGCCACAACATAAATTAAGTCAAAAAATTGTTGCGTTTTGGGGGGTGCCATGACAGATAAAAAAGTCACTATGCAGCTGCATAGTGTAAAACTGTCCAGCTGAGCACATATAAAATTTATCACAGGAGCACACATAGGATAAGCAGCTCGGAGAGGCAGCCTGTGGTAAAACATGTAACAGCTAAATATCTAGTGGCACGCTGTAACTTAACAATAAAACTGCGACAAACGGGAGCTTATAATACCTGCTTATAAGACAGCCTTCTGTGGACTATTGGACTTACCTAGTTCTGAACTGCTGTTTTATTCGCATACAAGCAGCAACGGGCAGCAATGGTGCCTCGTACTCGAACCATTCCTAAGGAGATCCCCAAATAACTCACGTTCCTAGTTATGTTTATCGGGTGCCACGAGTGGTAAAGGAGAATGTAAGAGCGCTGCTGGTACCACCCGAGCCCCTGCCCAGCACTTGAAGCAATCTGATTCTGGGCTTCAGCGGCTGAATAGTTCACCTCACGCTTCCTGCAGATTGTTACACGATTGCRGTTTTCTGAAGTGAGTGGAAAAAATGAGAGAAAAACAGTTTTTGGAGTACATCTCACTCAACAAACTCTCAAATATAGTCAGAATTTCACAAGAAAACCCAAAGTCTTCAGGCTTATGGGGTTTGGATGAATTCAGGTAAGCTTCAGAAGAAGCAAAATATGGTGTACTTCTTTTGTGAAATGAATATATATATGTGCAAGGTTTCTCTTTCCCTCTTCAGTCACTGTCATACTGCTTGCTATTCAGGGGGGTAAACACTACACTGACTCCACGTGTGTATTTTCAGCTCAGTTCTCTTGGGGTCTGGAAGATGTAAAAAAAACAAAATCAAAGTGAAACATCCTCTCGTTTAAAGAAAAATCTGGATTAAAGAAACTCTTGGGAACAATGGAAAGTTGCAAGGTTAAGCAATAGCCTGAGACAGTTTGTGATAGATAAGGCATGGATTAGGAATGATTGGTGACTCACACAGATTTCTTTCATCTATATCTGACACTCCTAAAAGTCTGCTGATTCACTCTAGGAAGGACAGGTTCTCCTCTCTCTTTTGCTGACATTTACAAGCAGCATAAATGAAAATGGCAGTATTTTACACCTGTGTTGCACATGTGTAAACGACTGTAGGAAGAACACAGCAGCTGCAAATCAGGTCCAGAGAATTGAAACGAGAAGAAGCAGAAGATTCATAAAACAGCATAAACTAAAGACTATTGCCAATGTGGACAAAGAAGAGAGAGAGAGAAATAAAGAGGAAAAGGTCAAAGGAAACGAGAGAGATACACAGAAAGTGGAACCAGGTTTACAACAAAGAAGAGGACAGGAAAATTTTTTTCAGAGGGAAACCATCCAAAAATACTAGAGAGAAATCTCCACAAATAAAAACCAGGGATTATTAATATGGAAAAGGGACAAGAATATTCTCTTTCCATTCTTAGATGAGCAAGACTAACCCCCTCCCTGCCCCACCATATTGCAAAAGCTGCAAGGAATAAAAAAAAAAATCAATTCAAAGTCCAGCCCTCAAAAAGAAATGCACTTTTCAGGTATATCATTTAAGGAAAACTGTATGAAAGAATTAGACAATATAATCCCCACAGAAAAATCACCGTGGGACGCGTCCTCCGATTTTACTCAGCGAACAGCTTGTAAACAGGCACAGTTATCAGAAGAGTGGCCTTCCCTGCCTACCAAGTGCTAGAGGCTAAAGTTTTCTCACAGAAAACGATAAGCCTCAGCACTAGGGGCATGTTGCTAGCACCGAACATATTTTCAGGGAAGTTCTCCATTTAGTGCTTGTTCATACTGGTTTAGCTTCCCCAGTGTGATGCAGGGTATTTCACATTCTCTGTGCCCCTCACGTGGAGTCAGCCGCTGTCCCAAACAATTAACACGCCAAAAAAGTAGAAGTGCTGATTAATGTAGTAGAACTCATGTGTAACAATTAGCAATTGGGGACAGCTCCTCTTATATGCCTGTATGCCAAATCTACATGACACATTGTCCTTTCTTTCTAAAGCAGGCCTCATCTCACTTTTAATGTGTGAAAGGAGAGATTATTCAACACAGTGGTAGACACATTTCTGTTCTCAAGAACACTGTGATATCATTAATCTTCTGGCAAGTCGGCAAAGGCGGGTTATGTGAATGCAAGTATTTTGCAAGGCTATAAATAAAATTTAAAGAGAGAAAGCAGCAGAAAGAGAAGATGTTTTCCTAGAGTTTCTATTGCTACAATACAGCCCATGTTAACAGTGCAATAGCTTACCAGTAATAATGCTTAAAAAACCCTTTTTATGGCTTTTTAACATCTGTCCAGAAAAGTGGGACATAAAAAGAGATTCTAAGACTGAAATATGCATCTTCCAATACTGGTTATAAACCAGGTAGTTGATCAAAGAATGTGCCAAGCATAATTCCTATGTCTGTAATTGTACAATACTGTTCAACTGCCAATAGCTATAGGCATAAGTATCTGTAGAAGAAAGGGAAAGAAAAAGATAGTGTGAGCAATACAAAGCTTTGTCTGAAGGAAGTTATGATAGATAGCCACATTAGTCACAAGTAGCAAAGATATAATTGACTTAGGCAGGTTATCTTTAGGTGTCCATACTATGTACTCTGCACAGTATACATTATAGCCTTTCTCCTGTCCTAGCTGAGAGTCCAGCAGGTTGGGACACAGAAGAAAACAGAAATGTTCTGCTTTGACAGGGATTTCCACCACAGAAATAGCATTTTAACTTCTTTCCTATCCTAAGAAACCCCAACAAAATAGTTCAAATAGAAACAGCAATGTCATAATTTTCAGGTCTTGTGTCCTGAGCCCTTCAGAAGGTATAAATCAAGACTCATTCATACTAGGAGATTCTATTCTCCTGCCCAGTGATCTAAAAAGCCTTTTTTAACTATGCAAAGTTGAGATGAATCAGGTTTTAAATTTGGTAGTTTTTCATGACCAATTATTGATTATTGTCAGTTTTGGAGAAGAAAACTGGATGTTTCAAAGGAGGAAAAAGAGCTTTTTATGACTTCTGCATACCATTAAAAACACTGTATATCTGAAGCTGCCCTGAGATCAGGAATGACAGAAATAATTCCAACAAAGATAAATTAATATGCAGCTTGCCAGAACCAGGTGGTCAAAGTGGAATGATAAACTGCAAAATCATGTGATGCATTTCATTTATCACATGATTCTGCTGTTTGTCACATAGATATCACCACAGCTTACATGGAGCATTAATATTGCTTTTGAGAATCAGATCATAGTCACTGTTTATTTCATTTATCCCAACAAGACCGAATCTTTAATTTCTTTTATGCAGTCTACTTATATTATCATATTATACACACAAGGTAGAATTTTATTCTGTGTGGTGTTAAAATAGCACACAGGAAAGTGATTGCTGATCTAATTCCAAATCTAATTCAAAAAGATCCTTTTTCCTTCTCCCCTTTTTGGGGTCACATTTTTGTCCTGCCTTGAATAGGCTCAGAAAAGAAGGTAAGGGCTAGAATCTTACTATCACTTTTGAGTGCAAGTACTAAGAAAATCTTAGCCAAAGCATCCTTAAGTGAATTGGGGCTGTTGTGTAGTAAGTGGGACTTGGGAAAAAAAGGATCAGCTCCCAGGAGGATTTTTGACTCAGTTAAAGCTGAAATGAGTTTAGACCTTAGTTGTAATTCCAGACTATCAGGAAGTTCAATACACTTAGAATGGTGGGAATAAGGCAGGAAGATGGGAAAGGATTTGCTGAAGAAAGGAAACAAATATGCTGTCTTTACTTCCCTCACCAGTTCATCTTCCTCTGTTCTACCACAGCCTTGGAAGCTCTCTCTCTGGCAGCTTCTGCTCTGCCAACCGCCCAGCAGACCACACCTTGACCCTGTATACAGACATGCTCCTAGCACATGCCTTGATAAAGGGCTGAACCTCAGGTCTGTGATTCCAGGAGGGATGAGGGTTCAGTCCCCCATTCACTGGGATACTGGATTTGTCAGATCATCAGGTCTAGGCCCTACTGTCCTAGGCCTAATTATATGTTTAGGTCATACGGTCACACTTTAGGAAATGGATAAAGCTCTGTCTGGAAACCAGTTCAGTTTCCAGACTTCTCTACTCCTACTGAAGGAGTCTGCAGAGTCCTTTAATGGTTAGGAACAGCCGTCTGAATACAAGCATATACTTACTCATTATAGTTTGTACACATTTGTTCTTGCGCCAAAACCATTCTTTAGTATAAGTTGTTCTTTACTCCTTATGTATTTATAGACTGCAATCACATCCCTTCTCAGCCCCAGATTTGCCAAGTAAAAGAAGCCAGACCCTTTTCATCCCCTTTCATGAGACAGGCTCTTGGTTTCCATGTCTGCCTTAGCAGGCCTTCCCTGCTCATGTGCCAGTCTGGATAAACCTTTTAGCCACGTGATCACAACAATATTCCAATTTCATCAGTGCTTAGCACAATGGAATGAATAATTCTGTATTTTTATAGAAATACTTCACCTTAGCATTTTTGTAGCCACAGTATTCGCAACTCATAATCATTCCGTGTGCAATTAGTACACCAAAATCTTTCTCCTGCTCTACTGTTTCCAGCTGATGAACTCCAGCTGATAGCAGGAATTCCTGTTATTAGCCCTCAAGTTCCTGCTGTTGCACTTTGTACTATTAAATTTCATCACATTTCTCTATCTTCACTCCTCAAGGTCATCCAGTACCTTCTCTGCAATGATGCACTGCAAAAGTGCCTGCTTACTGCACTGTTAACAAAACCGGCAGGGCCATGTCTTTTTCACAACAGGTTATAAGCTGAGCCCAGTGCCCAAATCACCTGCTTATCTCATAGATCTTTGCAGCCTGCAAATATTCTGCCTCAGTCCATACTCCATTAACAGCATACCTCTGGGAACTGTACTACATCGGTTTCCTGAAGAAAGCCCTTTTCATTTCCAGTTTTTGGTAGTTTGAGAACAAAAGGCATCAAAGTGAAAGAGTATCTAATAAATGGAAGACAATCATTTTCAGGTGTGAAGCTACCCTGGGGATTTTTTTTAAGCCCCCTACCTTCCTACATGGATGTTAGTATCATGCAATCCAGATATTGTTGGCTTCTGTTCAACATGGCCCTCATCTGAAATGGAAGGTGTTAAACTGAAGTCAGGCTGAAAAGAGAGGTAAACAGTATGCTCTGGCAACTGTGAACACGAGGATCAGAGAGAGATTCGGCACTAACACGCAGTTTCCATATCAATAGGGCACATCAATGTTAACTCCTTCCCGCCTCACTTACAGAGGTGCTAAGGGGCACAGCCTAGCTTGAGTGAAGTCACGGATGCACAGATCTTTGTGGAGCTAAGGCAGCTTGCTTCAGCTGAAGATCTGAAGACCAAGACAGTTGCTCCAGCTGCTTCCCCACATTAGCTCTGGAGGTGAGCCTGAAGAAAAAAGTCATATATGAAGGTAGACTGGGTTTTAGAGTTCTTCTCATGGCCTCATTATAGAGGAGACTTAAGGTTGTTTGACTACCTTGGTTCTGTATTTATCACTTCTTAACATGTTAGGATTTCTTTTCAGAATAACCATGAGAGTGAATTTACTTCATCTATAATTTTTGGTTTGTGGATAACTCTACCAAAACAACTGTTTTGCTTTAAATCACTGATACGTGCTTTCGCTCTCAATCCACTTTAATGTTATTCCTTGGGCCTATCTAATTGAAACACTATCCTCATTTTGAATACATATTAATACATATAAGTAATTTTAGTATTTTAGGGAGAAGGGGAAAGAAGAAGGTTAAACAAATTTTAAGAAGATATTGCTGTGAAAATGTATGTTCTAACCCTAAATAAAATGAACTCCAATGAAACATCACTGAATCAGAGCTGAATTTGTTCCAGATTCCTAGTTTAGTTATTTGTACATCTGATCTCATATTTTGCATGTTACAAACTCAACATTTCTAATGTCATGCCATAGAATCCCTCTGGAAAATGCTGTGTGGTCCCAGACAGGCATTTTGCAGTCTTTGATACTCTCTGTCTTATTGTACTTGCTTCTGCTGTAATATTATCTGCTATACAGGAGCTGTGTCTTGCCTTCTGTGATAGTTTGCCATTGCACAGGGTGGTATGTATCATAAATAACCCTCCAATATGTGCAATAATTAACTTTTAAGACTACCATTAAATCCTTTTAAAGCGATTGATTAGATTTCAATTTTGTATGTTACTTCAGATTTTCATCTCAACTGAAGTGTTTCTTTAGGCTATTCTGCAGCTGTGCTTGCTTTCTAGCACTGACAGTCATTCAAATCCATCTTGTGCTATTGTAACCTGCTGTTAGCCCATTAGTTGCAATCTGTGGGAGAAGAAGGAGACAGATTGTGTCACTATTTCTTATCAAGGGACCACACAGTTGTTTGCCACTTTGACTCCATGATGGATAGTTATCTTGAGATGTGACAGGTGTGAGACTGGAAGTTTAGAAGGAAACAATGCAGGAGCCCAGTAGCATTTTGTTATTGACACTTGCTTGATAACAACACAGGGTTAATCAATCTCTTGCGTTGTTCTTAACCCCTTTTCTTTTTGTCTTTAAGATGCAGTTTTTCTCATCAGATTGACGCTGCAGGAAAAAGGTTCAAGTAGATAGCAGACAACATTTTTCCTTCCCGTGTACTTGATATACAATGTCAAATTCCATGAAAAACATGTCTTTTTCTTTTGACAAATTTTTAAAACTCTTCCAAAGTGGGTCAGTAGCTTGAGAAAGTACAGTTTAAAAATCTGAAAGTATCTGCAATTAAGAATCCTCTCTTTAGAAAAGAAACAGTCTTTTTTCTAACTAGATTTTTATTGCCAATAAACAGTCTTTCATTGTTATGGTTCCACAAATTAATAACTGTGGCATCTCCTATTAGTTCCTTCCCAGATAGGCTCTAAAGTAACTGTGTGTTCAAAGAAAAGCAGTACACAGAACATTAAATCATACTTAAGATGATCATATTTACCTAAAAAACCCTGCCAAAACATAAAGTTCAAGGAAATGCAGATCCAGTGCAGTTTATGCTGATGTTTTAGATCCTATTTTGGCACTTTTACGACCTTCAGAAAATTAAGTGCTGGATTCATAGAATCTTAAAAAACGTTAAAGATGGTGTTCAGTATGTTTAGGAAGCACTGAAAGAACAACAGGAGTTCATGCATAAGCTAAAGTTCACATTGAATAAGGATCTACAGTAAAGGCTAGAAAATGATAAAGCTATAGAAGTTCATAGAAATGTCAATGAACATCAAAGTCCTGCTGTACAYACAGACGAAAAGTCCTTAGCATGACATAAGAAGCACTGGCTCTTGAAATAGTCAAGACAAAAGAAGAAGAGATTATTGTCATTGCCATTTTACTAAAAGGACAAACAACGGAGACTTTCCTGAGGCGTTCAGAAAGCTTATGGCAAAGACAGGAGATGAAGTCAAATCTCCAAGACCCTGGGCCTGCATCTAATCTACAAGACCTTGGTAATTTACCTTAGTTTCAAATATATTTGTTCGTCCTATTTCTTTGTCCTGCATTATCCTCTAGTATAAGCCATTTTTTTTAAAACAAAGTTTCCTGTTAATGGTAAGGGGAAAATTTCAAGCATGTTAACAGCTCTGAAGTGGTTACACAGTAAAGGCCCAGCCTGTTCATACTGTGCATATTATATTGACAATGTGAAAATGTTGTCATACATTTAGTTAGATAATTTTGTTGTGTGTGTTGGGCACGTTGTGTACAACAAAACACAACAGAAAAGAGGCAATCATTGTCTCTCCTGAGTCTGAGGAATGAGTGCACTGCTCACTTCAGCACATCATTTGAAAACATGCAGTATCTTCCAGCAGAGTGTGAGGGTGTGGATGGCCCAGCACCCAGCCCAAAACGTTTCCAGGGAAAGCTGGCACGGCACAGGAGGCTGCAGGATAGCTAGGACATGCTTTAGCTTCTCTTTCCCTGTGACAGAACAATTCTGTGGATCAGTGTAAAGGTGCATTCATTTCCTCATTCAGGTTTCTAAGGTCTGGCTGCAAGGAATGGACTTAGGACACATTTCGTTCCTGCTTGCTCATTCCTTTTCTACAAAAATTTGCATCTGTTTGGTCATATACCTTCTGCATGGTCCAGCTCTTGCAGGGCAGAGTTATGATGTACACCATACCAACTTATTCTGACAGACTTCAGCATGAGCTCCTTTCATCTCCACTGGGAAATGTTAAGGACGGAGAGTGATATGCCTCTGAGGTTCTGAAATGTCTCTATCAAGTTTCCACATTAGTCTGCTTTCACCACTTCTTTTCCCTTGCCTTCTGAGTTTAAGTAGCTGCCAATGAAAACTCAGAAAGGTCTCATTAGATTTGAAGCTCCTGTCAGACGGAGCTGGAAGAAAATTTATCATGAGTTTCATATGTGAGATTTGGGGAACTTGCTTCTGTCCATCCAATCACATCCAGTTTCTGTGAAGTGAACAATAATTAATCAAAGGGAATGTTACATGAAATCAAAAATTCTGATGAACAAACATAACTACTAACTCCTCACAAAATGCTTGCCCTCTAGTAATAGCAGTTGACCGCCCAGTTCAGTGGGATATGTATGAGCTACATCCGTTTCACGTCGCAGTGGCTTTCCTGAGCAGAAAGGTACTTTGTGTGCTTTATAGCTGCCACATGGCTGACACTGTTATTCCATAACCTTACGCCCCTTGTTCTTTTGCTCCATGCCCCTAAACCTTGGCTCTTGCATGCCTCTCTTTCTTTGACCCTAATTCTGTAACAGCTGAACTACACAAATGCCCAGCAGCAACTGGAATTCCTAAGCAAAAGCAGTAATAAAATAACATACCTCCAACATGAAGGAGACATGCAGGTTTCTGAATGTTTGAGTGACAGCTTTTAGTTATCCACAATGGGCAGAATTCCATCTTTCATACAGAATTGCCTTAAGTCAGTTAAAAAGACAAGGTTTGAGAGGAAAATATTTAAGAAGATGCTCTTGTCACTAGGACTGATGACCTGGGTTCAGGTCCAGTCTAGCTGTGGACTTTCTATGAAACACTTACAGGCCCCGCTTCTCAAAGGTATTTGAAAAATACTAAAATCCAGCTGCTTTTCAGATAGAACAGAAAAAGAACTTTCCATTGAGTGTGTCATTGTTCAAAACAGAGCAAAGGATTTCATTAAAACAGAAATTACCAAGCTGCAGTATATATATTAATCATCATATCTGAAATACTTCCAAGTAGTATCCAGCAACAACTCTGGATTGTCTCTGTGCCATGTACTGATGTACCCATGGCATTCACAACCAGTGGTACACAAATAAAAGTCTGTGGACCCCAGCATTAGCTACAGCTTCCCTATTCAAAGAGAATCAAATACCTAAATATCATTAAGGTTCTTTAAGGTATACTTTATCATCTCACTTTTAAAATAGGGATTATTTTATAACATTTCTGTTGGTTGTTGTAATACAAGCTTCTAGAAAAAGGGAGTATTTGATATTGTGTTCCGTGCATGATATGGTGGGTCTTGATTTTGACTGGGGCTTGATGGCTACTGTAATCACAGAATCACAGAATCACAGAATCGCTGTTAACTTGGTGWCCACCAGCACTCCCAGGTCCTTTTCCACAGAGCTGCTTTCCAGCAGGTCATCCCCCAACCTGTACTGGTGCATGGGGTTATTCCTCCCCAGGTGCAGGACCCTGCACTTCCCTTTGTTGAATTTCATGAGGTTCCTCTCTGCCCACCTCTCCAGCCTGCCCAGGTCTCTCTGAATGGCAGCACAGCCCCCTGGCGTATCGGCCACTCCTCCCAGTTTTGTATCATTGGCAAACTTGCTGAGGGTGCACTCTATCCCTTCATCCAGGTCATTGATGAAGAAGTTGAACAAGACTGGACCCAGGACTGACCCCTGGGGGACACCGCTAGCTACAGGCCTCCAACTAGACTCTGCGCCGCTGATCACAACTCTCTGAGCTCTGCCATTCAGCCAGTTCTCAATCCACCTCACTGTCCACTCATCTAGCCCACACTTCCTGAGCTTGTCTATGAGGATGTTATGGGAGACAGTGTCAAAAGCCTTGCTGAAGTCAAGATGGACAACATCCACTGCTCTCCCCTCATCTACCCAGCCAGTCATTCCATCATAGAAGGCTATCAGATTGGTTAGGCATGATTTCCCCTTGGTGAAGCCATGCTGACTACTCCTGATCACTTTCTTTTCCTCCACATGCGTGGAGATGGCCTCCAGGATGAGCTGCTCCATCACCTTTCCAGGGATGGAGGTGAGGCTGACTGGCCTGTAGTTCCCTGGGTCTTCCTTCTTGCCCTTTTTGAAGACTGGGGTGACATTGGCTTTCTTCCAGTCCTCGGGCACCTCTCCTGTTCTCCATGACCTTTCAAAGATGATGGAGAGTGGCTTAGCAATRAYRTCCGCCARCTCCCTCAGCACTCGTGGGTGCATCCCATCAGGGCCCATGGATTTGTGGGTGTCAAGTTTGCTTAAATGATCTCTAACCCACTCCTCCTCCACCAAGGGAAAGTCTTCCTTCCTCCAGACTTTCTCTCTTGCCTCCAGGATCTGGGGTTCCTGAGGGCTGGCCTGAGCAGTAAAGACTGAAGCAAAGGCGGCATTCAGTAACTCTGCCTTCTCTGTATCCTTCGTCACCAGGGCACCCACCCCATTCAGCAAAGGCCCCACATTTTCCCTAGTTTTCCTCTTGCTGCTGATATATTTGAAGAAGCCCTTCTTGCTGTCCTTGACATCTCTCGCCAGATTTAATTCCAAACGGGCCTTAGCCTTCCTCGTCACATCCCTGCATACTCTGACAATGTTTCTATAATCCTCCCAAGTGGCCTGTCCCCCTTTC
The DNA here is from genome assembly GCF_003343035.1 of Apteryx rowi. Classification (NCBI taxonomy): domain Eukaryota; kingdom Metazoa; phylum Chordata; class Aves; order Apterygiformes; family Apterygidae; genus Apteryx; species Apteryx rowi. The sequence goes on from NW_020447242.1 coordinate 984,202, forward strand.
CACTTTCTGTATACTTCTAAGAAGAGAACAGAATGCCCTTATATACTTACAAAAATATGATGTCAATTGATCTAGATTTCAGAAAGCAGTAGAGAAGACAAGTATAACTTGTTATTGTTAAGAGATAGAAATCTGTTAGCCTTTGATTTATTCGTAACACTGTTTAGCACACTGTTAAGTAAAAAAAGAGTCAGAAGAAGATAATATACCAGGGTACATGCTAATAATTCTTTAAAAAGAACTATTAAGGAATAAAAAGAAAAAGCATAAGAGGATTTTATCTAATACAATTCTTTGCCCAGTCTCAAGCAATGCTCTAATGCAATGCTTTTTCTCCTTGCTTAATCAGAACAGGATTCAGATGAAATCAAATAATTTGCAGATGAATTGCTAATATGTCCTGTCATGCATGCCCTTCTAACAGCATGTCTTTCTAGCCTGTTGAAATACTTGCATCATATGGAGAGACCTGAAAAGTTTTGAACATTTTGGTTCACTGCCAAGAGAAATTATTTATCAATGGCACATACTGTGTTGATATATACCACAAGAACAGATTTTTTAAGAAGAATGAACATTAGGACAAGACCCTTTCCCTTCCTCTAGTGCATTAAGACAGACTGAAATGCTGTGCTCTCTTCTCCAGAACCTCCAGGAAGAAGCTTCAAATCTATCTTAGTTACTAATGTGGCTCTATTAATGTATTATCAAGTTACTTATAAGATTCAAAGTAGTTAATTCTTACAAGCCTCCTGAGAAGTAGGAAGCTGTTCTCCCATGTTATGGATGGAGAATTGGAAAGTTTATGTGGGTGGTATGTAGGTGCCTGTAGATGGTAGGATTTGCTTACTTGCCTGGAAGGGCAAGTACGTAACTCCCTGAGGTGACACTGGACTCCTGTGGCTACATGGGCCTTGTGCCATCATCCTCACCACACCGCCAAACAGAATGGAGATGATAGTCCAATGAATGGTCATATCATGTCACGAGCTTTCTCCACAAACATAGTCCCATGCCCTTAACAGTAAGATCCTGTTTTGCTGCAGGAGAGCTGCTGACTCTGAGGCAGTATTTACTTAATTGCCTCAGTACATTCACAGTAGACTTCTACTCCTCAAAGTAATTTCTGGAGTAAATACTTGCTCATCAATAACACTTCAGTTTCAAGAATGATTTTTTCTCCATTACTCCTGCAGGGAATAGTATGTCATGATAAAAGCTTTGTTCTCTTTGGCAGTCAAGCTAAAGCCATCCAAGAAGCTCAGGAGAGAGAGCTCAAGGTTGTCATTAGGATTTCAGGCTGCTCTTGTTGGGGCTGTGGAAGGCTGCTGTCATTACAAGTCGGTATGTTCCAAAGCCAGCTTGACCAAAACCTCTCCTCAGCAGCCAATTAATATATTGTTTAATATCAGGGAAAACAGGAAAAAGAAATACAATTAAAATTTCAATAAAGAAAAAAGCAAGTGACTGCAGTATAGCATACAAGTGCCACCCAGGAGGGCTGGGATAATTTGCTATGATAGGATTAATTTACAATTCTCTTGCTTTTGGGGGGTTTAAGTCTTCAACTTTAATATTTCTTTCGTGCATTATCTGCATTTGCATTTATCATTGGTTTGTACAATAGAATTTTCACAGGACTTGACATTTTGAAGTAGTATCTTACAGCTTGGTCCAACTGCCTTTGAAGTCAACAAGAAGACTGCCACTAAATTCAATGAGAAGTTGGATCAGGTTCTATAATCACTATGGACTCATTATAATCTCACAGCTGGTAGCAACCATTTAGAAGTGCAGTATAAAAACTGTGATACTGGCAGTATGAGTTCAGTGTGAACTGGTTTCTCTTCAAGTTTAACGTAAGTTTAACAATTTAAACAGCTTGTAGAATTAACTACTCTCTTTGTATGCTGACGTCTGATGACTCTCTCCAAAGTCTATGGAAAAGGAAAGTCTCTATATTTGCACTACCTACTAGCTGCCTGAATCCTTTAATATACTTTTGTTTGTTTAACTTCAAATTAAAGCAAGAATGAAATCTTTCTCTATATGTCTGTTTAGACAGACATAACATAGACAACAGTTTTCTGTAAAATGTTTGCTTTTCCAGTGTTTTGCTAAAATGGCTGCCATCAGCACTAGGTCTACAAATATGACAATTGTAAAAGCTAACCTTTTTCCCATTACATTTCACAGTTTGTATACAATAAGCAGTGCTGTGTTCTTGCTGTGTGAATGCTCAGATTGCTGTGATGAGCAAATTGAGGGCAGATCCCTTGGAAATGAATTGAGGCTTTGCAATAGTTTTGCAAGAGAGACTGTCTGAATATGGGTATGATTATAAACTACAGAGAGAATGTTTCTGCCAGGACTGAAAAGCCCCTTGGATTCAGGTGAGGTTGGTATTCTRGCAGGCCTGCCAACACAGCTAACTAAACTAAGTCTGATGTACTTTGCAATCACTTTCTTTTATGTTCTTCAAGTATCCTTGCAAGTATTGGTGTGCATTCACAGAGCGGAAGGAGGAGGAAAGGCTTGAAGCAGTAACAGAATGTGGAGGAAGGAAGGCATAGACGTGTTCAGATGACAACATGCACATTTATCCACTGCATTTGCACACAAGCAAATGGAGCATGCATGAAACTATGCGGGCATTTTTGTGCATGCCATTTAGGATTTATCCTTTCAAAGATTATTCTAAAATCCTTCTGAAAATCAAATTGCTTCTATAACTGGTATTTCTTTGGAATGCTGGAGATTTCCTAGAAGAACATGATTCCCTCTTCAAACCAGATGCAAATGGAACTACTCTGAATATCAGTATAGTCACTTTTCATGAGTGAGGAAAAAAGCTGTAGTTTCTTCCACAAAATGTGCCAGACAGAAACGTATGATGGATATTGGGCGTGCACAGAAGAAGAAAGTCCTGCAGGTGACAGGGGCTGTAATGATGAAACACTTTGCATTGCCATTGGTACTCACCACTTCTGCTTCTAAAGACGTCCACAAACGCCACTGCTCTCAGGGCTTCGACAAGAATTCCGCGCAGCAGTTTGCACAGATGTGTGCAACTTCTTCACTGAGCAGCAGGGGCTCAGGGTACAACCCAAAGTCCCAGTCTGCTTCCCTCAGGATACTGCAGTGTTCCTCCTCCAGTTATTTGCCTCTCCCTCACCTCTCTCCCAAATACAGAATTATTTCCCAGAGCTATGGATCCTCCCTTGCCTGTATGGGGTAGATCTTTATTCTACATTGGCTTCACTTCTTGAAATACAGAAAGCTCATAACCCATACATAGTCATGCACAAAGCCACACAGAAAGAGACAGAATAATTCTCCATATCATGGTACAGTAGTAATCTAGCTTAATGCAATCTTAGAGTGTAGGCTAACCCAGTGAATCATTTGTGCTTTACTGATGTGGTTTATGTGAGGCACAGAGCCCTGGGAGAGAATGATTTTCTTGTAATGTAGCAGTCCATCCATTACTTTGTATATTGAACCAATCAATTGACTTSTTTATGACATACTTAATGTTTGGGGAATCCAAACTTCTGATTCACTTCAAGTACTTTTAATTACATTATATTCCTTGAAAACAGATGCTTTTAATATTCAACTTGAGTGTTTTATAAGCTACACAAATATTTTGTTTGTGGTATTTTTCTGCTACTCACAGCCAAAACATGCTAGTCAATTTTTCAGAAGACTATTTTATTTCACTGGAACCTAGGGAAATTCAGCTTCTGAAAAGTCACCTTTTCCTTTATAGATTATAACTTAAACTTTACATTGTATCATATCTTCATTAGTTTTCTCTGTACTAAAGAATTGTGTGTATAATATTAGTACTTGTATTTGAAAATGTAGAAATAAATTTTGGGTCCTTTTGACTAAATAAATGAGTGGGGCCTTAGTCCTGCAGCTTCTTATTTTTCATGCTTGTTGGACATGAAGGTGGTATTTTCAAAGCCATCCCATACAGGCAGTTCATGCTTGTGATGCCACCCTGTCTTTTCCTGAACTTAGACGACTTCTGGACTGATAGTCCTCACTTTTTTGCATTTCCAGGAAACTGCTATATGCCAGCTCAATGATCTATAAGAATCTCCATGAAGAATCTTTGCAGAAGTTTTCTCTCACCACTCTGCACAGGAAAGGACAATTTGGTCCAAATAATTAAAGATAATGTGTTGTGGAGCCTTAAGAAAGCTCTAGCAGTAAAAATAGTCACTAGTGGCCTTTGGGAATGTTTTCATTTGTGACATGGCAATCTTTTATATTGAAGATGCTTCTTCTTATTGTACAGCAAGGCTAGCTCTGGAAAGGCTGAAAATCTTGGTTGGCATAAAGTTCTTATATCTTACATTTCAAAGTAGTGCATCCATTGCAAAATGCAGGGAGCTATCAGCTTAAGGACACCAAGAGTGACAGAACTGAGCAACACTTTCCTTTCTTCAGTTTCTGTCTAGTGTTTATTAAACAATCACAGTCAAAAGATGCGTAAAAGGCAAAAAATGAACTAAATAATGGGGAGTGCTGCAGGATAGCAGGTGATGGACGCGTCAAAGGATTCTCTCTGTGCCGCAGTACTCAGCACCATGGGAGGAGCTGGTTAGCATGTTGGTTCTTACATGGAGAAAGAAATTTTTTTCTTCCCATGTAATAAATATTTCCTATTTAAGCAAGATTGGAAGTGTGACTCTGTGCGATGCCAGCAATAAGAAAGGCTAAAGAACAATTACACCAGAGTCAGAGAATAATGCATGTGGCACTGCAGATACATCTACAAAATGAGTTTTTCTTATCAGTCTTCACCATGTTGTATTAAAAGGAGAGAAGTTTGAGAGCAAAGTATAGCTTAAGGAAGGAACGAGATAGGATAAACAAGATCCTGAGYTGCAAATACTGGTACAGCTCTAGGTGTCTGAGTTTTGACCAGGAATCATCTTTTGTCTATGACATTCCCAGAGATAAGCTCTAAAAGCAATACTAAGCATAATGGTGATCATGCCAGAGTACCAGGGATGGGCAAGAAGGGGTCACTCAGAGGTTGGCAGAAGAAAGGGTATTTCTAAACTTCAAGATGAGTTTTTCCTACCACTCTCTTCCCTTTCACCCCCAAAACTCACCCCCAGAACTTGCAAAACCCAAACTGCACAGATTTATCAGACACAGAAATACTTACTAGGACATCCAGTCCCCACCACTGATATTTCAGCCCTGCACTGTAAGTTCACCATTGCTCCTAGCAGTTAGTTCTTTCTAGAGCTTCACAAGGGAAGTGTGATTTCTACCAAAAGAGAAACAAAACCCCTGCAAAGCAACTGCTTGTGCCAAAAAAGTGTAGCATGAAGTGTTAATGTGACAGGAAAAAAATGAAAAAGGAGACTTATCATTAAGGTTTTGCATTTACATAAACAAAAGAGTGAATACACTTTTGTGCAAACCTTTTTTTTAGCTATTATATCTTGAGACCTTTCCCTGGAATACCGTTCTCCTCAGCCATGGTTATGCCTGCTTGATTCCCTGGGCCCAGCTGATCTTAGCAGTGCTAATAGTTTTGCCGCTGACATAGGCGCTAAGCTTCTTGTTCGCCCCCTGTCACACGCTCCCACTGCTTTGCCTCCTGTCTCTCCTGGTGTACCTCCTCAGCTGTGCAACAGATCTCACAACACATTTTTCCATTTCTTAGTTTGCGAGATAACTCAGAGCTGTTCCAAATCCCCATCTTCTAATCACCTAAATATTCTTCCTGCCTTCTAGATATTTATGTCCTTTAGGTTGCTCACTGCCATGATACTGCATGCTGAACCTACACTAGACAGCAGCTGACCTTTGCAAGAGTGCCAACTGTGAGGGGGGGAGTTGTGGTAAAACTCGCCACCTGGGTGTGATCAACAGAGAAGCCAATCACAAAGCTGTCCTTCCAAGCAAGGGCTGCCCACACCCCCTTCTCTGGCAAATAAACTACCCCCAAAGCCATAGGTGTCTTTTCTGTTCCCTGAACATTACTGAATTCACAAACATTTTCTACTGATCAGTTTTGCAGCAAGGAATGTTACTCCTCATTCCACAAAGTAGTCTTACTGTGTTGCAGGCAGAACAGAACTATCTTATTTTCAATTGGTATCTCACATGCAGCCAAAACTTAGGCTTGGTTTTCTGATTAAAAATGTATTGCAAAAATGATACCTAATTTGCTATTTACTTCTCCTGGTCTTTTAAGTATAACTGATATCCACATTCCACTCTCTCAGTGAATAATACACATACACACACACACACAAACACAAACTAGTATCTGCAAGTTGCATCTCTTGTTCTTGGAGAGTCTAATTCACCCAGTTCAGGCATAAGAATTTAGGTACATGCTGAAATGCTTACCTGAATCAGAGCCTGAATGTTTAACAACGTGTTGTAAAATGGATGGACATTTTAATGTTTCCTCTTGTATGTGAAATACTCTTTCATCTCTGTATATTAGGAACATATTTTTGGGATCATTTTGAAATAATGCTCTCTTGTTTAAGCCCAAAGCAGAAACACACATCTTGAATTACCCAGTGTGCTTTTCATTTGGAGATGGAGGAGCAGGCACTGACTATGCTTTTGAAGCGGTTTTGTATGGTTGTGGGTGCTTGATATGCATGATTGCACCCACAGCTCAGCATGCACAGTATGGGCAGTCTGCAGTAAGGACACGTTTCGGAAGAATATGAGTGAGCGAGGTTTCACTCCTTTCTCCTTAGCCCCTTTGTTTCTGCTTGAGAGGAAAGAATGTCATTTCTCAGAAGGAAGGAAAGAAACTCTCAAGAAGGTTGTCGAGTTCAAATTGCCTGACAGATGATTTTCTTCCCCTTCGTCTTTATAGCTTCACAGGAACAACCTCACACACTGTTGCTGGAAAATTGCCAATGGAGTTTTTAAAGTTTGTTTTTATGATTTGGCTAAATTTCCGCCCCCCCCCCCCAAAAGAAACCTGCTAAGTCATTGCTTAGTGCTTCATGAGTCTACAACAAAATCGTATGCAATAAAAATAGATTGTGCCCATTCCTGCTGTTAAATGCCATGAAAGAAACAAGAGCATTTACAGTATGCTGAAAGGAAAATGCCTCCTCCCACCCATCATAAAATGTGTTAGTTCAGGGTCACTTCCTAATAGGTGTTATTTCCTCTATTTTAATAAAGGTATTTTAACACCTGTATTCTATGCCAGACAGTATTGTCATTTTTTCCACTGATTGGCTTAACCAAGTGCCAGGGGGGCTGTGCACTCTTCAAACACCACTACTTCATGCCAAACACAACTAACGTGCACAAGGAGGAAGCCAGAGAAAGCAGAGAAACCGCCCCTAATTAGATCCAGCCGACTTCCAGTCCAGTTAGGAATGCCAAGACTTTTAGGATGGAAAAAGGTCAGGAAGCCCATCTAGGTCAGTCAGTCTCTGACTTTGAATTGGCACTTGTACTACCCTTACCCACCCCCACGAGCTTGCATACAGACACAGACTATTTTTGTTCTTCAAATAGTTGCCCAATGTGTGTGGAAAACTATTTATACTTGTTGGGCCTGCCTCTGTCCTCAGAGCTTTTCTCCATAGAGAGTGGTGACCTTTGCTAAGTTAAAGATCAAACCTTCTGTGTATGGGAAGCTCGATGACTTCCATAGACATTAGCAGTATAGGATCATGTATCACTTTTTCTGTTTACTGGACTAGTTTCTTCATAAAATGTCATTGCATCTTCCCTTCACCGGATTGGGAGTATATCAGGAAAGGTTGTATAATGCAGAGACACTCTATTCCTGCCACCCAGTTTCTAGGGAAGCAACCGGCATAAGACAGAACTTAAAAACTTGAGTTTCCTGGATTTTGTGCAAATGATTTCTGCAATGGCAGCCCATTTTCCATCTGTACTGATTTCCATCCTGAATCCTGGATCCAGCTGAGCTGTGAACACTAAGCCAACCAAAGGGAAGCATGAAATTTCTTATGGATTTGTCAAAAGACAACCAATAGACCTATGGTCACATGAAGCTGAGCACAGGTTCACTTAAATAGTTTATGGAGCCTTAGTGGCTCTTGCAGCTTCACTTTTCATTGCTATAACAGAAGATGAAAAGACATATGTTTCCTGTCTTTGGGGTTTGGCAGCAAATACACTATAAGGGATGAGGAATATATGCTGTATTCTTTGTATATATTTCTAAGCATTTGCTTGGAATTGGAAGGTCATTTTGATCAGGGAAATTACAGATACTTTAGAAGAAAGAAAATAAGAATACTTCTGAGCTCTGCCAGACTTCTTAGTAAACTGTACTATAAATGCTTTTTTTGTCTATTTCTTGTGTTTGACAACCAGAATGCAAAATTCCACTATATCAATATGACTGATCGATTTATCAGTATGACTGTATCAGATCCAGAAAATCAAATAATAATTATCTATAATGCTGAAAAAGCAAAACCCCCCTCTTTTATCATAATACCTGACCTTTGCAACAGGCCACAATACATTGATGGATATGCTAAACTTACTTAAGCACTCGAATCTAAAATCTAATATTCTTTTGTGCAGATGTAATTCACATGAGCTTTTGTTCTGCATGGCCATGGGTTACAGGATGGTGGCCAAAAGTGTCATTAGTACAACCACAGTTTCTTAGTCATATATGACTAGGCTTGATGCAGGAATTACTGGGTAGAATTCCACAACCTGCATCATGCCAAAGGTCAGACCAGTTGACCCTAATGGTCTGTCCTGGCTTTAAAATATATTAATCAATGTTCTCACAGTACTTAGGCAATAAGAACAACAGTAGCCAAACTGCCTAAGTCTAACATTACATTCACAGTAATGCCAGAACTAGTTTTACCACAAAATAGTACACAAATCAAATATCAAAAAAAAAAAGTACAGAAGGTAGGGGGGCCAAAAGGCTTGTGGTGAGTCTGATACTAGCATTTCTCTCTCCCTTTATAAAAAGCTCTGGAAGGAAGGCAAAAATATTTTAAGCATCAAAGAGACTGATGAATAGGGATGCCAGGATATTCAAATACACTTAGAGACAGTATTGTCAAGACTTGTTTTCTGAGCTATGATACTAAAGATAGTAGGAACCAGCAAAGAAAAGAACACTGTAAAAATGCAAATCTGCTAAATGTTGAATCTATTAATCCACAGCACACTTTCTTCTGAATCATACTTACTCAGATGTACAGGCAACAAAAAGTATTTATAATATTTGCATAATTTCAAACACTCAGTTCATAAATTATTTATTGGTTGTGGTCAAATGAATGTTAGCGCTTTCATAATTATCTTTTGTGTGAAAGGTTGCACAGTTTACAGAGGCATTTCAAAGGCAACTGAAGATCTGTGGGTTTCTTTAATATTATAGAGAAGAAATGGCAGCTAATTGTAGAGTTGCTATACATTGGCTCTTGAAAAGTGGCAAAGCTAAAAAGATTATATTTAATTTGAAGTTATCTTTAAAAGAATATTTACTTTAGAGTAGAGTCTTAGTAACTCACATAGGGCCTCTGTGCTGGATGTTCAAGAAAAATCAGAAAAAAAGAGAATAAACTTGCAAAAATAAATCTTTTAACATTACAGGCCTGCTGGAAGTTTAGCAGTGAAAAGAAGCCAGATGTTTGTCACTTACTGTAATATTATCAATCATTTAGGCTGAGTTCTAAATAAGTGAAATACTCACTATAGTAGACTGTCTGAAAACATGACTTGCATTTGCCTTATAAAAAAAGTTAATATTAGTTTATACACCTCCTGCTGAGTAAGTTCACCAGAGGCACCATCCCTTAAGACCTCAGTATGCATGTGAGCTGGGCCAGAAATACACAGTGGCATGACATGAGCCGACTGTAGTTCCTGTACCAGGTCACTGCTGCATGGGAGCTGCAGGATTAGCAGCAGTCTTTTAGCATCCCCAGGAATAATGGGGACCCTTTTCCTTGCAAAAAGGATAGACTTGACGTAAGAGAGTGGGATAGAGAAGCACTGTACGTGTCCAGAGTGTACCTGAGCAGAGAAACAGGCCTCAGCCAGCAAGCTACATGGGAAGGGCATGGAACTGGCAGAGGCCTCCAACACTGTTATCTGGGAACTACTATCTCACAGAGATACACAGGTTGGTAACACCCCTCACACACTCTGTTACTGCTATTTGTTAACATAGGTAAACACACCCATACAAAACCAACTGATATTTTTTCAACATGTGTTTCCAATTGTGAAGGTATAATAAAGGTATAAAATTTAGAGACTTACTTTCTTGTCTTCCTTCAAGTGAATGTTGAGATTCTGATTTAATCAAATGTGCCAAGTGTGAAAATCTTCTGTGTACACCTTAATCTCCCTCTTATTCTGAAAGGAGGAAAGATAAAAAAAAACACTTCTGAAATTTGCTAATAACATGGGATTAAAATGGTTAATTCAATACACTAATGAATAACAATCACGGTAAGAAAGAATACCTCTATTATACAATGCAGAAGACCCCTGAACAMATAAAGAAACTGTAACTGAGTAGAAAGTATGAATGAGTCTTAATTTCACAGTACAGCAAAATGAAACATAAAGCAAAACTCTCCATATATTACTAATGAGCAGGCAACAGTACATTTCAGTTACACTGTTTTCATTAAAAACACTGCTTAAATCCTCCATAACCCATCACACCACTATAAGCCAAAGAGGAAGGACAAAACCTGATGACCACTTGGGGAGCACTCCAGACTGAAACTTAGCCCAACCCTGATTTTAACTAACTCACAAAAGTCAATGGGAATAAGGCCATAATTCTACTGCCTGTTGGAATAATATATCCAGATGCCAGTGAGCCTTCACAGCAAATGGCCTGGGAGCCAATATGCAAGTATAAAATATAAAGTAGGGCAGAAATCAGAAGAAGATATATGAATTCCTGTATGTAGACAGGGAATATACTTTTTCACTTCACTTTTTATGGAGAATTTCTTAACTACATCAGATTTGTGGAGCTGACTCATAATATCATGTGCTGTGGTAAGTTAGATACAGTTAACTCATGCAATAAGAAATTTACTTACTGCCAGCATATAATATGTTGAGTTTATTCTAAGAGAAAAGCTCTGCTTCTAGTTAGATGATATACCTTTTTAAAATTTTCTTTAACAAGATTATATAAAGTTCTTGTTTAAAGCATTCTGTCTCTCTGAAAAAGTTCAAAATTCATATATAATTTCTTGGAAATGATTCCAAATATGTTGAAAATGTATTTAGTATTAGAATATATATGCCATGTGTCCTTTTATATGCAATAGATTTTATGTACTTTACACCAAATCGTACAATTAATTTGGACATATTTGGCAGGAAATAAGTTTTTGTGTGTATGGGAATTGATTAAGTAATGCAATGAATGTGGCAGCTGAGTCAGACCTTTGTAAATGAATTAGGAAGGTTCCCTTTATTTTCCAGAAGGAGAAAGCAAAGACGTTTAATATTTTATGAGCATCAGTGTTTTAAACAGTTTGGAATGGTAAAACCACTCATCAGAGGCTGTGTGARCATTGCAGCGCATCATAGCGATGGATTTGCTGTCAAAAGGGAATTGAACAGAAGTTTTTCTTTGCTACCACTTGCTCTTAAGAGCATAATGACTCATGCAACTAGCTTAACCAGATTTGTAAATCTTCATGGATAGCAATTCTGCAATATTTATTTCAACTCATAACATTAATATGTGAATCTCTCCTTTCATGTGTATGGGAAGACTTACTAACTGAGTAATCCTAAAACATCTGGAGAAAGGACTCCATCTTTTCTTTTCCTCAGCTGAAAACATCAGGGATGGACTGAATAGAAGTCACTAGTTTTCCAGTCCAAAAGATTCCAGAATCCAGTGAAGTTTGGGAGAAAGGAAGCTTTGCGAGGATACAGAGAGACAGAGCTCAGCTGGAAAAATGCTAGGGTTTCAGCTGAATTCTATTTAAGATTTCATTTTCACTACTGATTGAGCAGGATGTTCTGATTAATGGAACAAAGCAAAAAGAATAACCTAGGCCCAAGACAAGGAAAATCATCTCCTATGAAAGAAAGAGTATATTATTCAAAATTTCCTTTTATTAGGTCATTTTATTGACCGGGAGGAAATAGAAGTCCTTAACAAGGAGGAACAATGGGAGATATTAAGTACAATAGAATCAGTGTGGAGAGGATTAGGATATGGAAAAGTCAAGGAAGGAGACGCTGCAATCTTAAATAGCCACAGAATAGGCTGCTCTCTGGATTGTTTGAGAAAACAATCAGAATGACCATCTGTGTATTTCCTTGCTCAAATCCAATTAAAGCCCCTGGACTTTTACAAATTAAAACAGAAAACTGGTTATTTTAGAGTTTTTGAGATTTTTTTCAAAGAAAGAGATGGCCTTTCATTTAGAAAAGAATAAAAATTTCCTTAGAATGAGCAGAACTTTAGCATGGAAAAAAAAATCTATGCCCATAAGTACTTTTAAAATGGTTTTTGTGTTTGTCCAAATATCTTGGAATAAAACCTAGAAATGTTGCTCAGCTTCATTCTGCACTGCCATGTAAATGCTATCAACCATCTTTATTTGGCATTTTCCCAGCAAAAGACACATACTCCTCTGAACACATTTGACTGAAAATGAAGAAGCTGTAGTTCAAAGCTAATTACATCTCGCTAGATCTTCTTTTCTCAGTCATTCATTTCTGCTCACACATGCTACTGCTTAGCAGTCCGCACTGTTCTCGGCCTTCAGCAGAACCATCCTCATCTTTTTCTGCGGTTAGCTCACACCGTAAAAATATACACAAGGAAAAAACAGCAATTAGCATCTTTAAATTTTCTTTACTGCATAAATCAATCAATAATGGCTGGCATAACTGGCAGCATAAAATATGTTCTTCATTCCAGCCTTTGAAATAAAAACTATTTTCTTCAGAAACTTCCAACTTTAGTATAGTAGATTACAGAGTCAAAACAGATTAAAGAGTGCAAAAGTCCAGTTCCGATACAATGTATGACAACATATTATGCTTCCACTAGACTGGTTCGGATTGGTTTAGGTGGTTGATTTGGCAATCAGGAGCACTGTAGTCCTGGAAGAAAACCATATGCCTGTGGGTGATTTCATTTTTCCTTTTCATATGAAAGCTGTATTGACTTAAGTTTCCAGCAGACTACACCATCTTCTGAGTCTTGAATAATAACCGTACCATTAAATGTCATTCTGTGACTACCCACATCACAGTCTCTAAATTGAGGAATTATATTTGACTGGTAACCCCTCAAGTGCTCATCAATGGTCTGAAGTTAAGATTTGATATAGTTAAGATGCATAATCAAAAGCTCTCCACAACAGGGTGTGTAATACAGACATAAGGGAATATGTGTGTGTATACTTCATGTGTATTTTCAGCTTTCTTTGGTTAACCTAACCGCTGGTCGCTGAAAGGGCACCAAACTTCTAATGTCAGATTACTCACTTGATCTGACTATGTGAGCATTTCTGAAGTATCCCTTTTCCCTGTAACTAATTACTTAAGTTTCAGACTCTAAAGTTACTGCAAAGCAGATCTCCAAAGCCTTCTGTAAAATAGGTTGATGTGTTCCAATGATTTTGAGTCTCATGTAGTCAGAGATAATGATGCCAAAGCAGTGTGGATGCTGTCCTTACAGGTTTGCATCATTTTTTTCACTGCTTTTAGTGTTTTTCCACCTGTCTGTCAGGCCTACATGCTGGTGGGATGCTATGTTAATAGCATTTTCCTGAAATACTATGTTATAATACCAGTAAGGCAGGAGCACCTGCTATTTGAACAGCACTTCCAAGATGCACATTCCTGGGCTTTACTACTATTCATGACAAACCAAAAGAAGTACTTGATGAAGATGGGAAAAAAAGGAAAGCTGAATGTGGAATTAGAAGGTGATGAATTGTTACGCACATACATACACTAGTCTTTCCACTGTTTTAATGGGTTTTGGGTCAAGTCCTCTGTTAAGTAAGAGAGCAGAGAGATGAATTTGAGTAAAGGTGGACTCATCTGCATATCAGATCAATTGGAAGAAAATTGTTTTCATTCTTCCAATGAATTTTTTTCCATAAATCTTCATTTTCTTCTAATTCCTTAAGTCCACTGAGATATTGCTTTAATTATTCTGCCCTTGGCCATTACTGATCCGTTAAACAGTTCCTAACCAGTTTTATAGATGATATAATATTGTGGCTTCTTAAGTAGGATATACTCATTCTCAGTCTGATCCAAATTTCAGTGAAGCTGAGAGAAAGACTCCCATCAGCTTCAGTGGACTTTGAACTGGGCACTTTGCTTGACAGGAACTAATAGCTGAACTGTAAATACTAGGTCTGATCCTCACTATGTTATGGCTTCTAAGCTCTAGCTAAGTGTTCAGGTTACAAATACTGGGAGACAGGGGAAGTCTGTAGGACAGCCTTAACTGTCACCTTCTCCTTTGGTGAAAAAGGTGCATTATGAGAGAAAGGAGGCAGAGCAACGGCAGCAGGCGATGGGGGATGAGCAAGGAGGAGAGGGGCTCTGTGCGCTCTGAGCCAACAGAGGGCATGTAGGCGTCATAGGCAGTTCCCTTCAAACATCCTCACTCATGCCAGACTATTGCCACATTCTTCACTGAATGTGTTTTATAATGACTTGCATTTTTACAGCAAAATATTCTGAGCCAAGTTTGATGCGTTGCAGAGGAGCCCACCCGCTAGGCTGTGTACGCTTAGTGGGCCAAACCTGGTTTCCAGTCACACCCTGCTGCATCACCAGTTCCACAGGAATGGAACTGGAAACAGGTCGCCCTAAAATACTGATGTGCCAGCAGTCTCAAAAGACTGTTTAGTGTTAAAGACCATATTTGCTTAAGCAATACAAAGTAAGTGTTTGCTCATGTTGCACATCATTCTTTTTGCCACTTCAATTTGGATTCTGACTTGAATGCAGCTTTCCTGTTCTCCTGACTTTTTTGCTGGTACCTGCATTACACTGTGGCTCAGTCAAAATTCCTAACATTTGAGTACTTGAAATAAGAGGATAGATTGTTATATGCCAGTCTTAATGTATTTTTATGGGTTGCATTGCTTGCTCATTTTCTGCATAGACTCCCATTAATGGTTTTTGAGGTTGGGAGGGTTGCAGAGGGCTGGTCTGGCTAAAATATACTCAGACAGTGTTGAATATTGCAGATGCCATTATCTTAAATGAATAAATGTAACTGTTATTAGTGTAGATTTCTCTTTTTTCATCCTTGGACTCCCACCCTGTTCTGTGCTGGGTAAGAATTGCATTTCTAACTCTTTAGAGAAATAAGAAGAGAGGAAACTGTAAGAAGTGACTGTGGAGAAATGAATATTATGCTTCTTTTTGTTAATGTATATAACTGAAGTCTTTTAACTGAACTGACCCCCAAAGAGAAATGAGAAAAGGATAAAAAAGTGCTGCTATCAAAGCTGAATAACCTCAGTCCTTGATAGGCTAATGTCCAGATTGGCCCTAGTGTAATTTATAGCACTGCTGTATTAGTGTAAGCATGCAGCTACTGAGTGCATATTTGGGTATCTGACTGAGTGCTTGCTATTTGCTTCTCCATCAGCACATTCCCATCTCCAGCCTGAGTCCTCTTCTGACTGAAGATGCTCTGATGCCCTTTGGTACAAGGTGGGATATAAATGTATGTCCACGAGAAGGTAAAAATATCACTGCGGTTCATGTAGACATCCCCAAGCTAGCTTGCTTGAGTGTAACAGCAATGTAACCATGGCAACATGGTTCTCTCTTTAAGTTTGCCATCTGAGGATTTACCCAGCATCTCAGGCAAGTTTTGAAGCTCATGCTGAGCTTCATGCTGCCACCCAGTACACCGTTATCACTGTCTGAGAAGCTACCTGAAAGACAGTTAAACATATTAGCACAGCTTGGACTATAATGTTCAGATACTCCATTTCTTAGTGCATAGAAACAGAGAAGGCAGAATCTGATCCTTTCCTGAGTGAAGTACACGTGTATTTTATTGCTGGTTTTATCTCACAACAATTGTTTAATCCAAAATCCATTTAGTATTGCAGAGAAATCTTTTCAACGACAACTTGAAAGCACAGTATTACCATAGCCTGTTATCCATGCTTTCTATAGAAAATGATTAGAGCTGATAGATGGAAATTGTTGGGATTCAGATTTGTCTCCAAACAGAATAAAGCTTTGTTAATGCTGAAAACAACCTGGATCTCTGGTTTGCGTTCTCAGGCCATATCAGTGTATGGCAAAAACCCATCTCTGTATCAGGAAGACCTCAAAGTATGAGAGTAACTGCCATTCCTTTCTGTGCCTGCTGCTCTCCATCTCAAGTGCTTAAGAATTAAGGTTCCTCTTGAAGTGACACAGTTTGGAAAAGGTCCGGGTGCCTAATGATTATCTAAGCACTGATAATCTCAAGCCATGCTGTAACTAGTTTGGCATCCTATTTTATTATGCTGAATTACCTTGCTATCTAACTGGTGATGGACACCTGGAATTTCAAACAATGTTCTAGGAGGGTCAGGACATTTCCATCAGTTAAATAATTTGTCCATTACTATACAGATTCCACAGAGGCAAGCTCTGATAGAACAGAAACAGGAAATTTCTTGGCACTAAAAATCCTGTAGTGTGAAAAACACTTTCCTAGTGCCAGAGGTTTTCTTTACTGTAAATAGCCTATGAATAAACCCAAAATATAGAGGTATTTCAATTAATTATTTGGGATTTATGCAGGAATTACTTGATAAAATTCTGTGATGTGTGTTTAAGGCAAACAAGATAATGGTAATAGTCCATTCTTGGCTTTAAACTTAGTACTCTACAAATCTTCCATGGGCCGGTACCAGGCAAATAGGCAAGTAAGAATTCAAAGTGTACGCCTGTTACTGTCCAGCTCGAGTGCGTTCTGTGCTGCAGCCTGGAGCTCTCTAGACCCCCCTTCTTGTGCTGTAAGTAATGACAAAGACTGTTCCAAGAGATGCAAGATCAAGCCAAATGGGGATCATTATCTTACTGAGTGATGTTTTCACACTCCCTATAACATATGTGCAGTTTGAATAACATTATTGGAAATATCACATTTATGTTTTATTAGATTTACTAAACCCCCCGAAATATTCAAAGGACAGATTTAGGACTTTACAGTTCCGAAACTGATGTGCTGCTTCTTCACTATAGTTAAGAGACGCACAGCCTAACAGTTATGTTATCCTTAATGTCTGATTACTTTATTACGAGCACAGAATTCAGTCCCTTATTTCTATGACACTTGACAGTCAGACATGAAGAGGGCTGAGCACTACTTCTAGGGGCTATAAAAAAAATGATTTCAACATTTTTTAGCTCTAAAATGGCTACGTGTCTGTACTTGTGGAAAATATAACACTCATAAATGTGGATGTTTTATGTTTTGATTAAACTGCGTCTAAGACACATCTTTCTCCTACAACTAACTTGATCCTGCTGTCCTTAGCTATACAAACTGACAAAGAAATCAAAGCTACAGTTTTCACCATTATATTGTCTTTTATGAAGCTGCTTTTTGTTCCAGGCAGTCCCACGCTGCCTTACAAAGTCAGGAGAATAACTTCCTGAAACTATGCATTGTGCATGAAAAAAAATGACCTGGAAGGAGTTACTAATAAGGAGGTGTTAGCTGCAAACAGGGATTTCAAGGGCTTGGATTTGGTGTTCAACTTTGGTCTCATCTCTAGTCAGAAATGAATCATTCAGTCTCAGAAATGCCTGTAGACTCTAAAAACATTTTGAGATCTATATTGTTGCTTAATGATTTTGCCAGGCATTGTCTAGGGATTTTTTTCTTGTACTTTAAGACTACAAGTAATAGCAGCATTAATAGTAGTTTAATATATTATGTTATAAATCTAAAATTGTAAAAACATTCTCTGACACCAATCAGGCAGGTTTCAACCAAATGTTATAAATGATTGAAGCTCTCAAACATGTATGTGTCTTTGCTTCTTTGGTTGGCTTCTGCATACCAGAAAATGCAAAATATAATTTGTGGAGAGAGAGCTGAACACAAAATGTCATGTTTTTTACAAGGCATGAATCTGACTCTACTAAAACTTTTGATGATTTACAGCAGTCTAGAGCTTACTAGTGAAATTAAGAAGCTAAACATATTTTCATTATTGTATTTCATGTCACTGCCAGTTCTGGAAAAGGTGAAAATGGCACGAAGTAGGAAGCTATGTGAAGGTTCATATGATACTTTTATCTGTAATTAACTTAAAATATATAGATTGAGCCAAGGAATATATAATTTAAAACCAATGATGGCTTCTTTTACTGAAGCAAAAAATAATTTATTGGCTTCCCAAATGTGTCAGAAATGCATCTTGTGCATCTGCAGCAGAAAAAAGGAGGGACAGCCAACTGAAGGAAAAAAGAACTCCTCAAATAAGAACAAATCTCAGAATAAATTTCTAGAAAATAATAAATTTGGAGCAGGTTCGGGGCTACTCCAACTCATGTTACCTGGAACAGTCCACCTGACTGGTTTGCTAAGCCTGGAAATACTGAAGCACAGTACCACTTTCTTTCTGCACAGACCAACCCGAGCCCACCCTACAAGCGAAGGAATGGCACTGGTTTGGGCTGAGCTGGTCTCACCAGCTTTATGCTAGCTTAAAACTACCCCTGCACCGGCTTCAGGAAAACCTGAAGCAAACTTTAACCTTGAGGAGCCTCTCTGTGCTGCTTTCACTGTGCTTGAGGCAAAGTACCTGGCCTAAGTAACTCTTTCTTTTCCAGTGGAAGTATATGACAAGTTTTAATTTGGATATAAAGGACAGTAAAAGAGTAAAAAGGAAAAACGTGGTCAGAATGTCATTGTTAAGAGGCAGATTGAACTGCATTTGCCCACTTTAAGGCCATTTTTTCCTCCACCACTCTGTGCACCTCCTGCTTCCCTCAGCCTGTGTTGAGCAAACAGCTGACGGCAAACCAACCCGACATCAAGGCGAATTGCAGGTTGTATTGCCACTATCAGTGCAGGCCCTGAATTAGCAGCGTTTCTTCAGTCCTGGATTTAACACAGTGATTAGTCTTGAAAACAAAATGGGCTTAACAGATTGACACCCTCATTTTTGCTCTAATATGTCTCTCTATTAACTGTGAAAAACAGTAGGAGATTTTAAAAATTAAGCACTCTTTATAACTGGAATATTAAATGAGTCTAATCATACTTTTTATATGTGATTATTTTCCCTAATACCTCTTTTTTCTAGGAATGCTAATTTTCAGATTTAAAATGATTCTGGACCAGACCCAAATTATTTAGAGTATTTGCGACAGCATTCATGTTATATTTCTTTTCTCAGATGATATAGTTTGATAATGTTTTCATTTAAAAGATGCTATCCCTGACTACATTTTAGTGCTGGGTAAAGGCTGTGATGACTACCTCAAACACTGAGGTCAGCTCTAGTTCAACAGAAATGTGATGGCTTAAGCTGGCCTCAGACAAACTCTACAGTTTCTATTCCCACATCTGTTCTAGGAAACATAAAGGCTGAAAAATTTTTCTATCCCCACTTATTCCTTGAGTCCTTTGCTGAGCCTGACAAGATACTGCTAATTCTGACTGAACCATTTGTGAAGTGATATTTGGTTTTAAAACACTGCTTAAAAAAAAAAAAGGCACAATAACAAACACTTTCAGTCCTGTTGTTTTAAGCTACCGATGCTAGATATTTTGTGCTTATGGGCTTTCCTTGAATTCTTTGTATACCCCAAAGCTCCCGTTGTCCTTAGCAGGAAGTCTGGACGCTAGGTTACCATTGCAAAGAACGGCACTAGATTCACTGCTRTGAGATTTGTGTCAACTTGGATGTACTCTTCTATGGATGAGAGCGTACACAGATTTCTGTGACATCTAGAGTATTTTGACTGGTTAGATAATACTACCCAGGACCTGATCCAGGGGAAGTTTGCTAAGTTTTCATAGCCTTTAAACAAAAGAAACAAACAAGCACTGTGCAAGCACATAAGCAGCAAATCTTAATAGCAGATGACAAGACTAAAAATGCCTGACTTCCCTCTTCAGTGCATAACATTGCAACAGTCTGAGCAAGGGGCATCATTACTTCTTGCTGCCTCTGCACAGTGGTGGCATTTGGGAGAACCGCAATAAACTCAGTCTCTTTCCTATTTGTATCCATAGTATTTGTGKTTTTTTTTGCATGAATTTTCATTTCTACATGGTATTTAAGAGTGTCCAGTAAACATCAAAATTTCTAGTGTAAACTTTGGGGCTTACTGAAGAATTTAGCATACAAGAAACATTTCATGAATGCCAACTCTTTTTCTACTAATAGTTTAATGTGACATCCTTCACTAATTATCCTTTTAATGTGGCAGATGAATAGCAAATAGATCTTTCTGCATATTCATAGGTCCCCAAAATGTACTGCTTAGTTGTAATCAGCAGCTAAATCTCATGGCATAGTTTCTATCCCTTACTGGACAAAGATATTTCATGTGTAAGTAATTTTACATATAACTTTGATACTCAGATTCAACAGTCATATTCACTTGACTGTAAATACTTTTTTTTGGAATAAATTTGATTGGTATACAGCATATATATTCAAAGGTGGAAAACCCATGTTAAAAGGACTATCGCTATCATTTATTTGTTGTATTCATATAAGCAAAGCACACTTTTTGGCAGGCTTCTCCAAAGCTAGAATCCTCAGTTAACTGCAGCTTCACAGTTCAGAACATCATTCCTCCATGAGAGCTGCAAGATCAAGATACATTCAGACTCATTTGGGTAAATTTTTTAATGCCACTTCTACCATTCCAATGGCAAGCTTTTTCAGGCTTTGTTTAGACAATGAGGGTAAAGTTACAGTATATGACAAATATTATATTTTAGCTGAGGGCAACATGATGATTCTATCCAAATCTAGTAAGACCATGCACAGCTGTTTGTTTTATTAGCGTAGTTAATTTATGATTCATTCATAAAAGTTCAAGTTGCCTACTGCACAGATAACAATAATGTTTACCAAACTCTCCTTCATCGTTTTCCAACTGAACTAAAATTCTTATTTTAAAGTTTCATGCTACTTGATCCATGGTAACTGATTTAGAGTAAGGTTTCTATTAGAGAAAAATTTAAACATGATGTTTAGTTTAATGTAAAGTTAAATTATGCTTTTACTACATTACTATATAYGGAAAAAGCATACATTACCTCTGGCTGTAACAATTTCTACCAGATTATTTTTCTTTACATTTCCCGACAGATACATAGATGGATGCATAGATAGACAGAGGGATTTTTGTGAATGATATTTGGACTGCAGTAGTCTGAGGAGGAAAAGAGGATTTCTGCAAGTTTAAAATTGATATTCCTTCCATATAGCAAGCTAGAATCTCTGGGGGGATTTGAGGGGGAAGTGGTGGTATACATATTTATGTGCATGTATAAATAAAAGACTCTATGTACAATACAGCAAGTACAAAAAAAAGGCTAAAGACCTTGAAATGTCAAAATACTAGAGAACAGAAACAGGAGGAAAAAAAAGAAGAAAAAAAAAGACGACACTTCTGGGACTTTCAAGGCTCCGTAGGAAGTCCGTGTTCTGTTTAGCGTTTTTGATAAGAGGGTGCTGCAGAGGTGTGGCCGACTGGGAGCAGCACAGACTGAGCTTAGTCTGACCATGATAAACTAGGCGTGAGATGACTGCGGTGGGAATTACCCAATGACAGCTACCTAGGATGCTAAACTGGGAATGATTTTGTCTTATTTTTTCTGACCAGACAGTCCTTTAAAAATACAATGCGTGAAACTGAAATACTGAAAAAGAGCCATTTTCCATGGAAGCGGTTTAAATTTTTTATGCAAAGAGATTTATAGTTGAAAAATGTTATTAAAAATCACTTTAGCAACAATTTTCAGCAACTCCATTTTGTTTTTTTTTTAACTTTTTAAGCACGTTTTTGACAGAGATTTTAAAAATGAGGATCTTTTTCCAAATTGGTCTCTAAATATTTCTCACTACAAATTTTGTATATACTTTAGGTACAATCTTTGAGAAAAATACTACATTCGTTAGGAGAAATTCAGCAAATAGAAAAGTGAGCAAAATTAACCCTGTGAAAAGAAATCAATTCATCACAGTTTTGTGAAATTATTTGCTATGTATTTTTATTGTTGCTCATTTTAAAACAGATAATATTTTATTCTTCAAATCAATCCTTTTTCAGTGGGACCATTAACTAGGACCTTGCAAACTTCAGGAAGGTTTAATTGACATTTTAATGTGGGGATTTTGGAAACATCTTTAAATCTCAGTGAAGAAGTTATCCATGATCTTAACAATCATATCATTCTACTGAGCTGACAACCCCACTTAAAAGAAGCAATTCTAAACACTAATTCTGACCAAACTTATTCAAAATCATTCCAGATTCCCACCTGCAAATGCAGTTAATGGGTTACTGATAAACCTCAGCAATCTACATTATGACAAATGTTTGAGAAAGTGTTATTTATTTTGTACGGTGAGCAAAATTTGACAATTTTGGCCGTTCAGGTAACTACAGATTAAAATTCCCTTTTCTCTTATAGGAAAGAGCCCTTATCAGGGAGAAAAAAGCAGAACTGGTAGAAATAAAGTGGCAATGTTATGTTTTAGCAACAACATGAAATATATTGCTTTGGCTAAACTTAAAGAATTATCAGATACGGTGAATTCTTCCAGCTAATTTGCAAGTTATTCTTACCAGACAAAGAACAATCAGAAAATATGATGAATTACTTTTTTTTTTCAAATTTGATATTATACTGTCACAGGTATTAAGTAAACAAGGAAGAGTGTATTTGGCTATTTATAGCTTCCTATGACTACAAGAAAGGATTTTATCAAGCCAGAGCTTTTGGTTTTGGTGGAGATATCTAAGTGTTCTAGATTATTAGCTTTGCAGATGAAGAATGTGAGTATCAGTACTGAACGATCCAATAGGTAGTGACTGGAGCTGGATCCTGAAGGTCTGGGATGACAGCTAAMCTCAAGCAGATACAAACTTAATAGGCCCTTTATTTTATGGTATCATATCCACAGCTTAGAAAAGGACCTTTCAAACTCTAAAAATCACTGGGTGTTGAATCAGCCCAGGACTGAACTGCTAAGTATTTTTTCACAAACTCTCCGTAAAGTGTTTCATCTATCTATCTATCTATCTATCTATCTATCTATCTATCTATGTGAAACTGAGAGCTGGCTTTTAAAATTAGAGCCTAACATTTTCCAAATGGCTACTGGAAACTGAAAACATGCCACATGCTCTATGGGCACCCTTGCTGTACTAAAAGCAGGCAGGGTTGTCTGACTGTGTAACCTGCCTTTACATTGGTTGTGATCCTTTGTGACACAGTCAGAGTTATTTGTACTGCCAGATTCTGCAGTGATTTGATGATTAGCAACTTTGTTGTCCCCCATCATCTGTGCTGGAAATTCAGTAAGCCTTTGGGGTAATAAATAATAGGCTTTACTTAAGACCTCCCACAAAACCACAGAAAAAAGGCAATTAAATCTCCAGTTCCACATTTTGCTTTGGTTTTGGGCCAAATCTGAACTTCTTAACATTTGGGAAAGGTAAAATGATAAAAAGAATTAGTCTTTCCTGGATATATGGGCAAAGAGCTAAAAGGGACCCTAGATGTACACACTATTACTAAATTCTCACTTATCATTTGACCATGAAGCAACATGATCTGAAATGGAAAACACGATACAGCTACTAAAACACATAAAGAAAAGAGCATAAATTGTACATTATTCTACATTAAATATTCATCAAAATATAGCAATACATTCAGGAAGAAAAGATGCTTAAATATTTCTGTTGAAGTAGAAGAGTAGATAAAAATGGACCATTTGCTTTTAACAAGAAAAATCAAGGCTTTTCCTTTAAAAGGCCACTGACTTTTAAACAGCTCAGTGTGTCCTCTAGAAAGCAGAGGAGAAAGTCTTCTTATTGTAACTGTTTAAACTCAAGGGTCAGATGACTGATAGAGTGCATTGTCTGGAGACTTTCACAGTTCAAGTTAATGCTATCAAACCCTTTAATTACACCAATATACAGCTGATAAGGAGCCCTAATGGCCCTTTCATATCTGTATAGTAACTAGGACATACACCATATATGGGTGTAAGATTGATACCTATATGGCTTCATGCTGGTAACTTGACTTCCTGTCAAATGATGCATTGCAGAAGCTACACCCAGCTCCTCATCTCCTTTCATTCAGTGCTTCATGCTGTTCAGAAAAGTTCCAGCTATTTAGGAGTGTCTATAAACATGAAAATATAGCAAACTGACATCTTCAGGAAATTAAGGAAAAAACATGGCTTCTTGAAGTGTGTTTTTTTCAGCAATGTATTAATCTTAAATCCTTTCTCAAAGTACTAGTCAGCCTGCATGGTCTTTTGTTTCAGTTTTTCCAATTAGTTTTAAACTGTGGTAGAGAAAATAATGTTTCTAAGAATTTTAGCAGAAACAAGTGATGGCTCCAATACTGTAACATTAGCTGTACTGGTTACTGTGGTTGTGTAGTTTCCTAATGCACTATGTACTTATGTCAGTTCTGTTCTAGTTCCATCCAGACAAACTTGCAAAAGCAGTTTCAATCTGCTCTTTAGATTCATTTTTGGGAAAGCACTGGAAAGAATACGCATGGGATTAAAATATACCGTAAGAACATAAAGATAATACTATTATCTCCTATTTAGCATGTAGGGAATGTGCACTGGTAGACAGGCATGCTGCACCCCACTGGATATATTCATCACCAGTGATGCTTCCTTTTGTACCTCACTCACAAAACCAGTGTGAAAAATGGCATGTCCTGGATCTTTAGACTTCAATCCAGCAAAACATGTTCGGCCTCAGCTCAGTGGAGCTGTTTATGTTATTTTAATGAGCAACACTGATGTGCTTAAAGTGAAATGTGTGCTGGAGTGCTTCTCGGGTTGGGATCTTAAACAAGCGTAAAAGCAGACCTGGCACTATAAGTTGTTGTCATTGTGCAAATGCAACCATTTAGAGGAAATATCCCTGTAAAGATAGGTGAAATGGAAGATCTCAGCCCCAGCTGAAAGACTGTAAGGCTTCTTGCTGGTTGGGGAAATAGCATACAAAGCTGCTGGCATGCACATGTAAAGTGAATTATTATTGTATTAAAAACTACTTTCCCCCAAACATTTGTTTCTCATCTGGCATCAAATAGAGTTTAATTGCAAGTTGTTTTATGTCATTTTCAAAAAGATGCACAGGAGGTTCCTAAACTTCCCATGTATGCACATCTCATTATATCTCAGTAGGGTTCGTGTTTGTACCACCTGCTCACAATTGGGAACACTTACCCTAATGTCTCTGTAACAAATTTTAGCACTGGGCTTCTTTTGACAATACAGTTGTAATCTTCATTACATTGTTATGTAAGGCATTTCCAGAGGGTTATGTTAGGAAGAAATATGTGAATTTCAATATTTTCTTTGATTTAAGAAGATACAGCCCAACAATTTTGCTATTTTTACCTAATAAGCAAGAGAAGCAAAGTTATCAGGTTCAAATCTGAATTACAATTGGCTAACAGCTGTTTACAGAACTGAACAGCAGAAGCACAAAAAACAGATTATATATATGGATAAAATTTCAGCCTTCATGGGCTGGCTGCCTCTTTTATGAATATTTTCTACTGCTAATATGAGAGGGGTATAGGCTTTATTTTTTTAAGACCGTTTGGGATAGTACGCATGTTAATAATTTCAGGATTTGTGTCTGCTTAGCCCATTTACAGTGTCTTGCCAGGATTACTTATTTGCCTGTGGGCCAGAATAGTGAATTAAATCCCACATCAGGATTTGGGCTCAGATCCAATGCTAATATTGCAGTGTATTACTAGTAGAGCTGCACTGTTAGTAGAGTTGTGCTTTGGCTAAGATGTTAAACTAAGGTATCTTTTGCTTGGCTCTGATGGCCAACCAAGTGGCAGTTAAAGACTTCAGAGCACCTTTCAGGAGGGCTGTGAGACAGCCCTCCAGATCCATGGACACTGAACAGTGTCAGATTGACAGGGAACTCTGCAACATCAATTCTGCTTCTTCCTGCACTGAATGTGGAAAGTGCCTTGTGGAAAAATATAGCATTATTGTGTAACTAAAGCCTATATTGTAATGCACATGCACAGGTTGATTATTTGGAGGAATCTGACACTTCTCTTTCTTCCTTCTCCAATTTCTTGTAATAGGGAGCCTGCCTGTGAATGTTTCCCTCCTTTCTGCTTCCCAAAGTCAGAAGTGTAGTAGCAGCATAGACAGCTGAGCACTGAATCCAGATCGGTTTCTGGGAGAGGTCTACGCAGAGCATACATGCTCCTCAACTTACTCTCCAACCTATAATTCCAGCACAGCATTCACTAAAAGGTATTTGTTTAGAGCAGAGGCCGAGCAGCTTTGGATCTGTTTGCGCTTGTTTTCCCACCCCAGCTAGAGCATCCAGTCCACGCTTTTCCATTGCAGCATGTAGTGCTGCTGCTACTGCTCTGGCGGCAGCAGAGGTCTGGACTTTGATGAGAATATTCATGTGCAGTTATTCTTTTGACAGGCTGCCCAAACTTTCTTGAGGAAGACAAACCACAGCAGATATTTATATCTCAGATATTTATATCTGGGACAAAGGCTCTTCTCCAGCCCAAATGCTTTCTCCTTGCCAAACTCAAAACGTTTATTTCCAAAAGAGGTGTTAAAACTCCTCAAACTTCTCAAGAAAGCTCACAAGTATCTTTTATAATGGGAAACATTAAACAGCCAAAGCGCAGCAACTATGACTGACTGCCCCAATAGCAGGCCCATTAGTCACCCAACTTATCCCAGACAAACCACTCCCTAGTCTCCAAACAAAAGACTCCTACAGAAGTCTCTAGAAAATTCCTACAGAAGGCAATTTTGTTACCATGTTCATATGATTTGGAGAAACAGACCCTCTGAATACAAAACATTTTGGGTAAAATTTCATTATATTTATTTTGTAGGTGATAGTTGAATTGTTTTGTAGATGCATTAGACTCCTCAAATTTTTGTTGGTAGGAAGAATGTTTTGAGACATAGTTGCGTCCTGGACCAGCTCCCTTGCAGACCACTCCTATTCCTGTTTGCAATCCTGTGGGATCACTGTGGCAGCTATAGAATTGTTTGCACTGAATTAGGAATATTTGTGTAGTTTTCATGGGCTTTCAGCATACTGTAGCAACTCAAAATGAGAGTTGCCATCCAGCTTTCTCCAAACAGCCATCAAGTGCTTCATGAGTCACCAGGTGATTCACAAACTGGTGCTGTGCTGTGTCAGGAAAACACCACAAAATCCACTCGAGGAAGGTCTTGAACTATCTAGGGTTTTCTTGAACTTTATTGGAAAACCCCATCTTTAACATAAAACTGTGCAGGCCCAATAAAAGAAAATTCATTGGATCATCACTGTTAAAGAAAGAAATTGCCAAGGTTCACTGAAATGAATGTATACTTTTCTGTGTCACGTTATCAATCCTCCTTATTACTGTCACCAGAGTTATCTGCGCAGCCCATGCATTTATTTTTTTCTCTCCCCTCGTCCACTTGATACCAGAGCTGTTACCTATCACCCTTCTTCAAGTGAGGAGTAAGTGGCTGCCATTCTGCAGCCAGCTGGCAGCGATCAGAAGGAAAGCGCAGTCATCTTCCCAGTGGAAACTACTCAGGTCATCCCACGTCAGAAGTGCTGTTTGAATTAAAGTTGTATGTTCACYGTCATGTGTAAAAAATGATGGTGACATAAGACCATATTGTTAATTAATTGCAGCCTGAAACACATGTCAATCAAATACTTTTGCGGCTAGTAATCTTCTTGCTAAACACTTTTTCAAACAACACCCTGGTCCATCTGAATTATGTCTAAATTAATCTAAGCAAATCTGCACATCATTTCCTTCTAATCTAAGATAATAGTATCCTGTGTTCATCTATACACAGGCAGATAAACTGTCCGAGTAACTAAAGAATCTTCTGAGCTTTTTCTTGGAGTTCAAACCGAGCCCAAATCAAACCTTAAGGCTTTGAAGAAGTGTGAATAACTCCCTTACCATTATTGTTTTTTTAAAAATTCATGTTTTTCTGAATATATCTGGCTGGTAAAAAAATACAAAATTACCATTATAAAAGGTGATCCTTGTGGCACTCCTCAGCCCAAAGGACACAGGAAGTTTCCAAATTTGCATGAAAAAGCTCATGTTGTTGATTACTGAAGTGGAAACTAAAGAACTTTTAGATCAATGATGAGATTTATTGTTTGGTGAGCTCTGATATATTTCAACATAGAAATTATGGATTTTTATCCAAATTCAACTTCTGGCTATTGAAGGTTCACCCTTTACTAACTATGGAGGCCTCAGATGAACTATGAATGAACTACAGGCCAAAACCTGAATACTTAGCTAGTCCCTATTAATGCAAAATCTCTGTTGAATGCAGGGTTTGATCCGGAAATAACTAGAGATAATGATTAGAAGGACACTAATTTGACAACACATACAACTGAGAAACACATACAACTATGTTACCTTGATATCATTCCCAAAGTTCATTCAAGTTAATAAGTATAGCACTTTACTAAAATTGATCCATACTTCTTTATGCTTCCTGTTAAACCCTCCCTTTCACCAAAGTAAAATGTCTCCTACGCAATACTTTTCCTACAAAACAACTGAAACTTGACCTCTGAATCAATGAAAAGTAAAACTGAAGAAGAAATCAGAACTCTTTAAGTATGGAAAACACAATAAATACAGGCAAAGAGAATACAACCAGTACACCAACATTTTAGGTAGAGATTTCTTTAGCTTTTCAATCATAGCTATCAGTCAAACTCAGTCAACTTAAGATGTGCTCCCTCCCTGGACATCCCATGGTTGAGATGGGCTCACAGGCTTACAAATCGGTCTCTGAAGACATCAGACAGCATTTAGGCTCTGAAGTTAAATATTCTTCACTTCAGGATGTAGTTTATCCAAACTAGAAAAACAATTTGTATTTGACTTCAGGACCAATATGGCAGAAACCCCAGAGCTCTCCACCCATATGCTAGGAACATATATGTTCAGCTACACTCCCTTATTCTGACTCCATTYGGAAACAACTCCCTATTCCCCATTTACTCTCTCCAGGACTGAGCCAAAGTCTATTAAAGTCTTTAGGAATGTTTTCACTGATTTCAGCAAGCTTTGGATGGTGCCTTCCAGCTTCCAATCATTTCTGTCATCATTTCTTTACTGACCAGCAGCAGTTTGATATTGTCAGACTGACATCTTCAGGAGAGCTACTCCAGTTTGTCCAGGCCCCTAAAACAGATTTCTAGAGCACATGTCAACTTACAGATCTTCTTGCTCATGACAACAAAAACTGGTAGTGGGTTCATTTGTTTATAAATACACAAGTAATTTTGGCTTAGCTCCCTTCTGTATGTATTGACCAATGCAAACAGAGGAGGACTCTCCACTGGTACAGATGAATGGCATGCTTTCACTGGGGTATCAGTGGCTATGTACTGTAATATAGTACACTGTGCAGCAATGGTCCCCTAATTTCCAGCTCCCTCCTTCCTATATACAGGGCAAGCACTGCTAGGGAGTATAACGGGGGAGTAGGCCTGTTGGGTGGACCAGGACATAGCTCCACAGCATAGACAGAACCACAGGGAGATAAAGGGCTGGTCCTGCAAAACAATAGTTCAAAAACTCTGCGACCTACCAATGGAGTAATTCCTAACATAGTTGAATATGTTTCCAACATTCCAATATTTATTTCCACAGCATCTCACTCACTGCATATGATTGTCTCCCATTTCATTGACAATGAATACTTGGTCTTCTGTATTATGTTATGAACCAAAGCAGAAAGATGACACTGATACTGAAGACTAATACTGACTGAAGATGGCTAAAATACAAGTCTCATACACTCTGAAGGAAAGTGTTTCTACAACTGTAAGATTCCTATTAAGAAACACCCCATCTTGGTCCTAGAAACTTCAGTTATGAAGTTAGCAAGAAGAGCTTCTACACGATCTCAGCCGCCTTGCTGGGGGTTGTACAGGACTACATTGTGTTTACTGAATAGTCCTCCTTAGCCCACACAGAGAATAGGATTTTGTCCATACTTTGTGACTAGACTCTGGAGCTGGGATTTCAACATGCTCTGACAAACTAGTAAGTGGCACATTTCACTAAGAACTGTATTCAAAGTTACTGAACTCTCTTTTTCTGTTTAAAAAGGTGGTCCTAGTGAGTTTTTCTCCACAGTCCTTTCCAATGATTTGGTAATTTGCCTTCAAACAAAAACAAAACAAGAAATTTTATCCCTCTTCATCCCTCAGAAATGTCTTCCCAGTACTCTAATATAATGATTACTTTTGCAAAAGCACTTGCCCTTTTCCTGGCAAACAATGTCCACACAGTCCAGCTCACCTTTATAGAGATGCCTGTCTAGTAGGAACATGAGTGGCAGTTGCATGATAAGTGACAGCTAGCAATGATAAGTTACTGAGATAGCTTATGAAACCACACAGCAACAAGAGGAAACTTCCCTATAACATTTACAGCAATGTTATTAGATCTGTTTCTGTTTCTAGAAGAAAATGGGCAGAATCTGTGAATGCGATTAAAAATATTTTTTTCCATGCTGTGTATTTTAAAGATTTGGTACCTGGGCTTTAGATTTCTCTTTTTTTAATAAGAAGCCTAATATTTTCATAACTTACATTTGGAATCATTCCTGGGTTTTGGAAGCAAATTATTAAAATTGAGCATATGGAGGTCTTAAAGTAGAACCTTATGGGAGGGGAAAAAAACAGTTGATCAAGTCTATTTTGTAGCATCTTAAAATAAAATAAATGCTGCAGACTCCTGGTGAAATAGGATTTGTTCTCTGTGGAGCTCTTTTCCATCCTCCATTTTCAAGTTTCTCTCACGGAGTAAGTTGAAGATTGCATTGGAACTAAATTCTTTTGCCTTTAAACAAGCATTTTTATTACATTTGCTGCTTTTTGTTTCATGTTTTTATTATATTACTTTAGAGTATGGAAGATCTAGATATTTTTATATGATGTTCAGAGAAGCCTACAATGATGGCGATTAAACACATTATATCTTTTATCTATTCATAAGACAGAGGATATGATGCTGAACATTAATTGCCAAACAACAATTGGCTGTCTGGGCCTTACCTCAGCCCATAAGTGACAGTTACTAATTTTAGGAGTTGTGAATTTGGAACCAGTATGAAGGAGTAAATGTTAGGCATCAGGTCCAGTTCCTCAAGCTATTTAGACATGCTCAGGTCCCAGTGTGTTCTGAGGATAATTGCATTACAAATGCTTCCTCTAAGCATATGTTCTAGTTTTTTTTCTTGCAAGCTGTGAACATGCACTGATCTAATGCTGTGTGATAATATCAATATTTCTAAGCACAGGCAAAAAACCAATAGTCTCCAAGGTCTGAATAAACACTTTCCTCTTCCCAAGCCCCACGTATGTTCAGTCTGAGTCTTCCATGTAAATGTTAATTAGACATGCCTTCACTGCAGGTTAGCCTACTCCAAGTAAACAACTTCAAATCCACCCTGTTTTTCACTCTATAGCTTGTTTTACCTGTACTTCAATAGGATCACATGTGATTTATTAAACATGAGCAGTGTTTTCAATGAAAAAAGATTCCAAGGAAAGAAGTGAAGGGTAATTACATTGCCAGCAGTTTTACATGCTCTGGCCTTTATTTTCATCTATATACAAAGTCTTCATTAATGCAATACATATCACATTTAAATTCTTTGAGTTAACACCTACTCTATCAGTGATCCTGATGTATAATGGAAAACTTTGGGCTTGACTGTTGTTATCAGACTAATGTGGCAAAATGCTTTTAGGAGAGACAGAAACATTGTGGGCTACAGCGTAAGCTGCTTCAAATAGGTGTGACTCCTTTGACTTCATTGAATCTAGACAAGCCTAGATTAACAGAAAACCCAGATAGTTTCTCTGGTTAATTTGAAAAACTCTGTATTCTGTTAGAAAGGGGAGAATCCTGAATTCTTTATCCATCTTAAAGTCCCCATGAAGTCCACRACAATTTAGAGTATAGGGGGAGGCCTCTAACTTGCGCTTTAAGTGAACATTTATTTTACGAGGGCAAAATTGCAGCATGTGTTTTAGCCATACATTTCCCACTTCTTTAAAAAAGGCTCACATAAAAGAAAAAAGAAATTGGCAAATCAGTATGTCAGTATTTGATTGTTCACCTACGTTCATATATAACTGAATCAAATCTTTACAGCATTTTTAAGGGTTCAGTTGTCAGTTACACAACTGTCAGTATAAAAATCTTGGTTAAATTTCAGTTGCAAATTTGTAATCCTGTGCATAATCAGATGTGCACATACATTTGTGTTGTAGGACATAAATGTAATTTCCCCCCTCCACCCCCCAAAACGGTTCTTTGTGACATCTTTCCAATTTTAATTGATATCACAGCAATCTAAGAAAGACCACAGTGAATCAGCAGTGTTGACAATGTGCCAGGGTGTTTAGAAAATAGGCATAGCTAGGGAAGAACATGTCAAAATACATTTTGAACATATTGGAATATGTTATGAAATAAAATGTGTTTACCTTTTTGAATGATGGTGTTGGGTAGTGCTGGCGAGGCTGAGGAGGAGGAGGGGGTGGTGATGGAACCCTCGAACCGGACCAAGTTCCCATTATGTTATGCAAGGTGCAAATACGCAGCCAAGCAATATGACACTATATGACAAATCACTTCTCTAATTCATTGGACTTGCCAAACAAATTAACTTCAGCAAATCTACTCTGCTGGTAGCAATGGTGGGAACATTAGTGCAGTCAAAATGCTGGTGGCTGCTTAAGTTCTGCCATCACATAGTTTAACCAGGCTTAGACAAGTTTAGACATCCAAGTGCTAAAAATACAGGAAGATAGTAACATCTGCTCTAAAGCCAAACACTTGATGATGTTACCACTGGTAGCAATGAACTAAGACATTTGGTGTGGTGACAGAAAAGGCATTCTAGGCCTACATTTAAACGTCTGAATACAGAAATAAAAGAAGCCCCTCCCCCAAAGTCCCCGAAACTGAGGAAAGGAATGATGTCCTGAAATGCTTTCCAAAGAAACATAGTTATATCATTGTTTAGTACATTCTCCTCATACAAGGTGTCTTCAAAAACATCTGAAGTATCACAGCTATTAAGCATGTTGCTTGGCTTTAGGAATAAACCATTCTGCTGATTTGCTACTTATCTAACAGTAAGATGTTACATTTACCATCAAAGACAACACAGAATGAACAAGTTCATGAAATTCTTCTGTTTCAGGATCTCTTTAAATAATTAGCAATGTCAGTCATTTTATAGCCCAGATAGTTTTTTTTTAGATTGAGTAAACAATAAAAATATCTGTTAGACTTTCTTGTATTTTTCTGCAATTTTCTGCAATATTCTGCAATTTTCCTGCAGCTTCCTCATGCATTCATGGGCATAATTTGTCTAGACTGAGTCTGGTATTAAGAGCTCTTAATCTTTTAATAAACTTTTGTCTTGTTATCTTCCCAGCTTCCTAATTCATCATCTGTCATATTCTGTAATCTGATCCCTGATCTGGAGACATGAACACATTGGAATACATATACTGTTTAACCAGTTGAAAACAGATATGCTAAAAAAAAAAATTATTTCTGTAAACAGTGATACCTGCTATTACTTCTCACTGTCTCATTGTCACAGCTACGTTACAGCCATTGTCACTTTTGCTTGCTGTTCTATTTATATAGCTAATGGAAATTATTATATTTAAAAATATTTTGACATTTACATCCGTTTCTAGTATTTTTCAAATGATTTCTCCTGCACATAATCCATAGTTACCTGATAGGGCATTATGGGGTTTGGTAAGATATGCAGATCATTCTTACCCTTACTCCCATTTCTGCACATCAAAAAACAACAAAACTATCTGGCACGACTAAGTCAGGCTGGCAGCATCTGCCAAAGAGAGGATGAGGTCTGGCATAACAAGGGCAGTGTGGCGGTTCACCGCTGAACTCTGCTGGGACACTGAGACTACCTGATCACTGGTGGCCTGGTTCAGAAACTTGCCTCTCAGTTTCACGCAAACTGAAATAGTTCCTTGCTTGTATTATTAAGGGCTCCAAGTGACTCTGGCATGCTTTTGAATAATGTGCAAGAGGTGGGAGCAGTACATGAGCTTGGCTAATAACATTTAATACCGGTGAATTGCACATCTCTATAACCCCAAAAGTCCTATTTGGATGTCACCAGCTTCTTTCATCCCAGCTGGGTATACAGAAGGTGAATCTCGCTCTTTTAGTGTCAGACATACTATATACCAACTGTTGTTTTCCTGGGAATGAAAACTGAGTGTGTACCTTCTCACATACTTGGATAAAAAACCCTATGTGAACAATGAAAGAAAAAACATCACTTTGGTCTGAGAAATAGACCAATGCAGGGACTAAAAGATGACTCTGAGCAACCAACAGAGAGAAGGAAGAGTAATCCATTTTCAACATCAAACCTATTGCCAGGAGGGTTCCACAAAATTCACTATTACATATGTGAARATCCTGAGTACTCCACTTATTCACTGAATTTAAATTTGGGCATGTATGATTGAAACCTGGGACCAAATGGGACAGCGGGGAGAATTATCTATATGATGGTACATTACAGCTGTAGACTACAGGTCTCAGGGGCCAACCCATTCTATCGCTGACAAACCACTCAGGGCATTTAAATATTGAAGTACAAATAACCAAAATAAGTAATGGTATAATTATTTTAGATAAATTAAAAATGTTGTCTTCCCCCTTAGAGTAGCCTGAAAATAGGACAATTCATTGGTTAAATTTTAATGGAACGATCAAAGAGTAGTTAATTCCTCAGCATGAGGCGCCCGTCGTGGGCAATTATAAGGTTAGGAATGTTCAGTCTCTGTGCTGACCTGATTGGTCGCAAGTCCCTCGACGGTTCGTAATATTTGTTAAATTGGCTATAGTCTGTACGTGGATATACCCTATTAGCCAAAAATAATAGAGGGTTTAGTTGCCAGTTTTAATGTTCATATGTTGCAACCAGCAGGGTTTTTTTTTACCTTTTTATATCAGTGTTTCGAAGGTTAATCTCTGTTATCATCCTCTAAACTCACTCTTATTCTTATCAGTTATATTTAGTGGCAGATTGCAAGCTTTCCTTATTATCTTGTTAAATCAGTAGGTGAAAGCCTTTCAAGGCATTTCTTTTTAAACATCTTTTATTAATGTTAATATGCCAGATGGGACAAATTAAAATGGTTCTGTTCTTCATGCTGCCACTACCCACAATTTTACCACATCATTTGCTGGTTAAGGAAGCATATGAAAATGATAGGTACAGAACTCCTGTAATAAAAGTTCAGAAAATGACAGTATACCCTGTCTAGAAAAATGTTTTTTCCATTAGATTTATATATAAAAAAGATCTCTGTCATGCCTGTGAATAAAGCAACTTTGATTTTATCACATCTGAGGAGTCCAAAATTATTTTGGTCAGAACGTTTTGGCAACATACCTTTTCTGTGCTCATGTTGGGGTCATTAGAAAACTTAGATGCCTTTATCAAAACAATACAACCCATTACTGGTGGCACTCCAGGTGATCTGGTCTGAAGTCTATTAATTTCTGTGAGCTCGGTGACATGTCCTGTGGCATCATGTGTTGAAGCTGTCATTCCCATAGACTGCACTTGAAAAGGAGGCTGTTCACGGAGTCCTAGGCTGGGTACCCTAAGAGGGAGAAATTTAAAAATGCTTTTGGAAACCAGCAGTGTATGATTAAATTTCCTCACAGGGCAGTCTCAGTGAATTTGCTTGGTTGGTAAAGCACTTGGGGGCTGAAACTGTTTGTGATGTGGTTTTTTAATACCCAGTCTCTGATGAAAGCCTACAGTCCCTACAGAAACGCTATTAAATACTTTTAATAATGGTGGTTGTAGGACTAGTTATACAAATAAAATCAACTCATTAATAGTGAGATTTTACTGCTTTTCCTCCTGCTAAAATGTCCTTACACTGAAAACAGGCCCATTCTAGGATTTCAGTGAGACTACTTTTACCATGAGGGATCATTTATCCCAACAATGGAGCGGCCAAGCCCTTATATTTATGCTTTTCACTATCATTACTTCTTCCTCCTTTTTTTATGAAGTACTATTCAGAACAGTGGCTTCCTTAGTTTGCATGGAGAGCTCAGGAATTGCTTCATGCATTTAAATTGTAACATCCGCTATAAGACCACAAAATTGGGTCTGGATACAGTCAGATCCACGTGATACAGATGTTCTGGTATTCCCTGTCAATACTCCATTCATGATATTTCCTGCACTTGATCAAATTTTGCTTAGACAGAGACTGATAAGTTGAGGAGACAACACTTTAAATGAACATATGCAAAAAACACAGAGAAAAGAGTTCTTTCTGTGAACAGAGTGTAGATAGTGTCTGGGGATTAGCCAGTCATCTAATTTTACCATAAATCTACTTCTAATATTAAAAACAACTCAGTCTCTATCTCTCAGTATCAGCTAGAAGGATTTTAGTTTTCTCTATCCACTGCTACTTCAGGCTGCATACTGAATCTGATGTGCATGAAAATCACTTAGCATGAATATAATAGAAAATTAAAGTACTGCTGAATTATACTTAGCTGCTAGAATTCAAGAAGGCAAAGTTAGGATTTGTCCATTTAAAACTTATCTGCATATTATAAATTGCTGTAAACAATTTATATTTTTATAACAAAACATAGTGTTGTTTAACTTATGTCCTGGCAATTTTAGGGCTGTTTTCCCTTGTAGTCTTCTTTGTAAGCAACAGTACAAAAAATAAAAATTGCAACACTTATTATCCCTGGAGATAAACAATATATGTATGTCTGTGTGTGTGTGCACGTGCACGTACATGTGAGCATGCATGCATGTATACAAATAATTATATATATCCATATATGTGCATCATCTTTCTTTTGGGTGGTGAGGGTTGTGACTAAACATAGGGAACAAATCAAAGTTGAAGAAAACCACATATACAACAGGACGACTGGAGTTTTAAATAGGGAAGGATAGTGATCGTGCAAGATTCTGCAGAGGTTTCATATTTGCCACATACATTAACATTGAAGATTGAAGCATGGAGAGCTGACTAGAAAAGCAAAAGGTCCAGTCCTGGAAATGTCATCTATACTTACTATGATGCCATTAACCAGAAGACATAGTGGCCTTCTCTGTTTTACAAGATGGAAGAAGACAAACTAAGAGGGAAATACATACTTATCCATGTTATCCCAGTGAATTTTTCAGAGCAGAATATATACCATTAATGAATAAGAGAACAGAATAATAGAACTGCTCTGAATAAAATTAAAAAAAAAAAGTTTCTCTAGTATTTCCCAACAGATGTTTCCCCCCAATGCTTCTTTTTAGATTCAGGAAAGCCCATTTTGCTTTCATCATTATTTTCTACTGTTTTCTTTCCATATTTATTTGTTCCCATAAAAAACAGCAGCAGAACTAGGAGAGTATCCCAAACTTATTTCTTTATGGTGGTGTGAAACTCACAAATTCAGAAATGTTAACAATCATGCAAGAAGTCCAGTCTAACTCCACCAGTTCTACAGGTCTGATTAATCTCAAAGCATTTATAAGAGGAAATGGAATTTCTGCAACTTCTAAAATTTGCTTGACAGAACTAGGTAAACAGTTTTAAATTTAACACTGGCTTATACTCTGGTCCAAAGTCTATGGAGACGTTACTACGAACATCAATATACAAAGTACATTTTGGATAATTTGAAAAAAAGGAAAAAGTATAGCTCTTGTTAGGCTGCTAATTTTATGCTTCTATGAACAGGTAATATATGAATATGCATAATTTAACTTGCCTATTCCATCATTAGAGACCAAAAATGATCTTGCAAGGTGGGCTACTGAACTTGTTTTTCCCTATTTTATCCAGATTATACGTGAAATCTGCAAATATTTCTGACAGAGCATAGACAACTTCTTTAGGAATCATGGCATTTGTATATTAAATACATACACCATTTGATCCTGCAAATATATAGAAGGCCACATAGAGCTTTCAGGTGGGAGGGGACCGTTATGATGATCTAATCTGCCTACAGGTCATGAAGTTTCACCACAGGGTCCAGTCTCAAAACATACAAGTTACCTGATGAATATCTTTTAAAATACATCCATTTTGACCGAGAAACTTCATGTGATATTCAACATTTCATTTGTTGTTCCAATGGTTAAGTAACTGAAAAAAGTGTATCTTCTATTCTGAACAGCTTTTAGCATTGTCATGCCTTTGTGTGCTAGACTAAGGAGCCCTCCTTCATCTTTTTCGTATGGACCTTGCTCCTTAGCCTTCTATTTGTTAAGCTAAGTAGACTAAGCTTCTTCAGTCTTTTCACTGTAAGGCAGGTTTACGTACATTTATTTCTAAATGACAGCAGCACAAAAATGAATGTTTCTTCTAGGAACCCTCCCACTGAAGCAGACACATCTCAAAATTCAGAGTCTCAGCGACTTGACTACTATGACAGTACAGATGACTTAGCTTGTTGCTGGCTGAGAAGATCTATCTTAATTAAGATAAAAATAGTAAATTGCCTAAATATTGAGCACATGTAGGAGAATATATAAGTCGATGACTAATACATGCTTTTGAAAGCCTGGATAAATGTTTAAAATGTTTCTTCAATTAAAATCAGCACAAAGTCTTGAACCTATAAATAACATGATTAGGATGGGCTTTTGTTTTCTTTTTTTCCAGTTGTGGATCTGCTTTATTTGGTGTGCTAACAGTTTCCTCTGACAAGCACAGTCTTTGGACACCCAGCACAAGGCTGAACTGTAGTGCTAGAGAAGACAAGCATTTACAGGCACAGAGACAGACTGTGTACCAGGCTACCTTACTGGAGACATTTTGTCTGTGTAAAAGCTTGAGGAGACAAACTGTCCCTAGGTAGTGCCAACCCTGCAGGTTTATACAAGAGAGACACTATTGTAGGCCATAACATGAGGAACCCAACCCTACTCTCACTTAAACAGAGAGCCTGGCACAGTGCTTTTCCTCTCTTTAGCCCATCCCTCACTTCATGCTTAACTGATATTAAAACCTCTTATTCCTTCATCACAGTACACCAGCCCTAGGAGTTACACCACAGTTGCTGTTTGCTGGTCAGACCGTCTCAGTGCTGAGAAGTCCTGGTCTAGAGGAGAGGGCACTGCGAGTCGGACCGTCAGGGTCCTATTTAGGCTACATACAGTGTAAACTCTGTGGGTAGGAATCACAGCATCATTTTTCAAGTGACTACAACAGAGACAGTGTTTCAACCGATGTTTTACCAAATGCAAACCTTTATGGGGCTTCTTAGTGCTATTCTAACACATATGATAATAAAATAGGAAATCAGTAGGAGGAGTATGAGCAGCTAGTGTCTTCACTAGTGAGAGAAATTAGGGAGATAGATGGAGGTGGATGGAGTAGCAAGAATTATTATTATAAACATTCATCCGCTCTCGTCTTTTTCACATGTCCACTAAAAATGTCAGACAAATTCCTTCTAAATGTACTTGAAAGTGTGCATAAGAAGAAGAAGCTTGCACTTTTAAGTAGCATATTGCTTCCAAGCTTGTGAAACTGTTAGCTTCACAGCATGGCAGAGACGTCTCCCTTACGCATAAATCCCATGGATATATTCAGTAGATGTCCAGAACTTATACTTAAGAGATGAATGGAATTCTACCTAATTTTGCATAGCAGTCCACCAAAAATATAAAGGCACTTGGATAGTCTTCCCTCTTCTTTGTATACATATTCAAGGAAAACTGAAGTGTTGCCCCTCATGTTTGTGATGACACAGTCGTTCTGCAAGTAACACACTGTCTAAAGCTGTGTGCATTTTTTTCCAGTTTCGGTTCACACAATCATGAGTTTCATTTTGAGTTTCATATGAACCAAGAAACTCAAAGCAAAACTCAGCTGGAACAGTCTTTTCTTGGTTTATGGTGGAAGGTATGCAAAAACAGAGACAGACATTTCCACTCGAAACTAACTTGTTCCAGGTTTGAATTAAATTTAGCTTAGATCAAAACGTAGCACTGAGGTTCAACACAGCTCCTTGGTGAATCTAATCTGATTTTCCTTATTTTTTTCCTCTACTGAGGGCACTTAACTGATGACCTGGTAACACCCATATAAGGATAAAATTCACTTGCATAGCTTTGGAGTGTTTTTTTAATATGGCTGTTAGGCAAAACAATACATATGTGAGAGAATTCTCATATGTGCACATGGAGAAAAACCATGTCTACTGTAAATGTATTGACTCTAACTCACTGTGCTCACTTTGAGAAATTGTGCTTTTTCCTTTGTTCTGACCTCTGCTCTATAAAGTACTTAATCTCCACCTGCAGAAAATCCAGAAGAAACACCAAATTTCATCAGCTAGCTGTGCAGAAAGGATTTTCAAGCTGCGATTGTGGCATGATGTTGTGCTGCCAGCCTTCAGGATCCACACAGTAAACAAAGGAACAAAAAGTTTCTATGCTACTGCTACCTTGATGAATTTGAAAAGTTGCCTAATTGTTTTATTACTTACTGCACAGAGTATAAGGGCAAGTAATTATATTAGGTGGACATAATATATATCCTAAACACCAGTGCACTCCAACTTGCACTGCTACAAACACTAATTAAGGGACTGCTAGCCTTTGTGTATTAAAATTCCATTTACAGGAGCATATAATGCAACATTCAAACTTTACTCTTTACTGAAATTGGTATTCAAGGTCTCAGCTAGGAAGCAATTCTCTTAAATATATTTTTTTCAATAATATTTCTCTTTTGCAACTACTTCATAAAAATTGTGATGCTTTTCCAAAACATAGATTCTGATCTAGATCTCAGCGCTATCAGTGGAATTACTCTCATTTTACACCAATGCAAAAATTCAGTGAAACCCCAAACCCAGCCTGTTAAGTGTATGCATAGCAGCCAGGTAGAGATGTTAAGTGGGGGAGAAAAAACCCCACACAGTCTAATGTAAAGACAAGAAAACACCTTAAAAACACAGACAGACACATTTATGGCTTCCTGATTGCCATCACTTTTTCTAGCTCTCCTCATTCCTCCAATCTGTTAGATTCTTTTATCCAAAAACTTTACGCAGCACTTTTCATAGTCTGTATCTCAGCTTACTTTTATGAACAAAAATAAACAAAAATTACAGAATAACTAGTATTTGAAAGTCAAATTCAAGAAGAAAGAAAAGAACATTTGCTTCCCTTACCGTTTCCTTGGGACAACATTGAAGTTGATTTCTGTTTGTATATTCATTTTCCTGTTACAATACATTTTACCTCCCCCTCCTAAATGACATTTGCAACTATGAAATATCAGGGTGATATTAGCCACAGATGGCAACCCAGGGAGTAACAGCTTTAGTATAGAATTTCTAGAGGAAAGGGGATTTCATCAAGGTCAGATGAAGCCTCACATATTAAGACTCCTCCTGAGGAACTTTGGTCTTGGCATCACAACACTGAATCAAAATTATAGCTGTACATAAACAAAGGGTATCYAGTTGTAACACATTACAAAGGAAGCTTGAAACTCTGGGGCTAACATCATGGAGGCAACCATGAGTGTTTGGGCCTTGTTAACAGCCTGCAGCAATAGTTTTGAGAGAGGTCTATTGCCCAGTGTTTTCTCCAACACGCCCAGCCTACACTGGCGCAGCAATGACCAGTGATTACAACCACGCAAAAGCGGCGTAGCAGGCATGGGGCTACCGCTCTGCCCTTACTGCTTGTCAAACAAAGAGAACATCCATCCTTCCAGGACAATAAGCACATTTTTTTTATACTGTATCAGTTATCAAGCAAAACCCAGAAAAAGAGGTTGTACTGATAGGTGTTGTGACAACACTACCAGTGATGAGAGCTCAACTCAGGGGCCTGAATCCCAAGCTGGTGAAGGCTGGAAGTCTGTGAGAACAGTGCTCTGAGCATCTGACTGCTGATTTAGCCAACAATTGGAGCAGATTGGCAGAATGAGCCAGGTACAACCAGGCAGATTGTCTGGGTATATAAGCACATGTGTAGCAGAACGACAGGCTCCAATAAACCCTAAATAATCAATATCCATTAATYTTTAATTACCTTATCCTGCTGATATAGTAAGAGAGAGATATCAAGAAACTGCCTTCCACATGCGTTCATTAGGAATTCAAAGATTTAGTAGCTGGTGGTGGTGATGTTAGGATAATTAGCAGAAAAAAAAATRGAAAAATGTAGGTTGCTATAGCAACACATTCATCATGATCTGCAGCATAAACACCCAGATTAATTTACAAGATGCCAGGTAGATATCTGCTTGGCTGACTGGGGTACACACAGACACCACCTTATTTGCTTTTATTAAGGCTTAATCATCAACATTAGAGCTTTCAAAGTACATGTGCTATCACTGCCAATCATAGAGAAGCTAGATGCTTTTAGGGGCAAATCCACCAACACAGGCTCTGTGCTTCTCTAGCTACTCTGCAGGGAAAGTGGGGGAAGAATAATAGCTGCAGTAGCTAATAGGGGTCCAACATGTAGTATGGGTCATATACTCTGCTTCTGTAGGAAGCAGCAATCGCCCCTGTGAATCTTGATTATATTTTGCCTTGACAAGCAGTTTGGAAAGGAGCGCCCTTGGGTGATGTTCGGTGATATGCAGTGAGCGAGGGAGGAGTCCTGTCTTGGTCCAGGAGTGGGGACATTAACTTTACATAATCAAAAATTCCACAAGATCACTGCCTCATCAAAAGAGTCACACACCTGCAACACGCTTGGCAACACTGTAAATCAGACCTGCAAAGTGCCAAAGTGCATGGGACAAGCAGTAGGAGTGAATGTGGCTAATGTCATCTCACGATGAGGAACAGTGAGGCAAAGAATCCCACAGAAAAGCAAAGGTAGGAGATATAGCATATGTTTTATTACCCAAGTAGAACTGTTCCTCCAAAGAACTAGTTCAGTGCAGACAAAGCTTACGCACATACTGTGAAGAAAACAGGCAAAAATAAATAGCTATGGACTCTCTGTCACTGCTTTTTTTTCTGCTAGTAAGGCCAACCTTCACGTCCCAACCTCTTGTTACCACTTGACAGCAAAGCCCCTCTGTTCCCATGCTGCGTTTCCTGCATTAGTCTATCCTCTTCTCAGAGAAAAGTACATGACGGAGAACATATTTTGATGAGTGTCAGACCTTGCTGAAGTAGCAACACCAAATGTGCCAAGCCATTCCCATTATTCTGCACTTGTTAGAGGAAAGCTGGTAAGGCCAAAAGCTAGATCACGATTAAATGTATCACCTCAGCAAAAAATTATGTGTAAAGTTCCCCAGGACTGGTATTTGGTGACAAATTGCATGTGCAATGGGGCCTGTAGATCATGTTCATCCCTTACTTCACGCTGTTTTTCCCTGCCTGCTTCACTACCGGTTGCATGTTGGATCAATTACCCTGCCTTCTAAATAAGGATGTGCGTTATTTGCTAGCAGTCCTCACCACCATCCCACGCTGACCCATGTCACTCCTTCCGCTGTGCCCGTGCAGCTGTTTGTGCAGCTGTGTGGTGAACCAGATTGAGGAACTGATTCAGCTGCACAACTATGGGGCTGCACAAAGCCATATGAGAGCCAAATGGCGGGGGCAGCACACACTAAGCCGGAGAAGCTGAGGGCAGGACTACTTCACCTGGCTTAAGCAGCACGGCTCCAGCTTGTTTAAGCAGGGCCTGAGAGAGATGGGGTCAAAGTGCTGCTTCTTGACCCCAGGCTCCTCAATCCTACCTGCCCACCTACAGCAGGCAGGGAGAAAAGAAGTAGTCCCAACTGCTCTCACTTACCCAGATGCAAGACACAGACTATTCACAAATGGATTCAAGAAGTCTAATTCCACCTTGCATTACATTTGTTTGTTGTTCTGGTCACAATCCTGAACAAAATCAAGTGCGTGTGCAGTCCTACCTTTAAGGACTTGTATTCTGAACACACTCTCAAAAATTCCAACTTTYCAATCCACTAAAAGGCACTGGGGAATACTTCTGACCAGACAGGAAAGACATGGGAAATCTACAAAACAAGGACACTCCTTGAGCAAATGAAGAATAAAAATATCAGCTAGTAGAATATTGGCTAGGTAAACATCATTTATCATGCTGAAAGAACTGAGAAGAATTAAAACCTATAGTACTGGGTCAACATTGATACAGAGCACATAACTCTTCCTGTACTGACCCCAGAGCTCAACACCACCACGGCAACTCAACCATATTGAACGAACAAAATTTTTGCCTTTTACTTCAGTGGCTTTGTGATTCAGTGCCAGGGGCTTCCTTGTTGATCTGAGAAAAGGCACCAAGAAAGAAAAAAAAGGGTAAAGCCGAGGACTTGGTTCTGTTGTGAGCATTTTTCCTAGCTAAGAACCATCACTGCAATGCAACGGCTCCAAACAACAGAGACCATATCCCCACCTGAGCTGCTGAAAAAGTGCGG
Source organism: Apteryx rowi (assembly GCF_003343035.1). NCBI lineage: Eukaryota > Metazoa > Chordata > Aves > Apterygiformes > Apterygidae > Apteryx > Apteryx rowi. The sequence goes on from NW_020447242.1 coordinate 1,029,016, forward strand.
CATGCACACAAGCTTCTTTGATAGAAATCTATAAACATCTCTATCTCTGTAGCATAAGCAGCTTGCTGTATTATACTGGCCACAGTTTACTTGGACTGTCAATATATTGTGTAGTACCTACTGGGTCCCTTTTTTCTGGCTATTCAGAATTAAATAAACCAAGACTCAACACATGTCTTAAAACCACAATAGTTTATTTATAAGGAGAAAGACAGGCCATCAAACTTTCCACAGGAATTCAAAAAATTCATCAGGGAGTCAAAGTCTTTACTTTCTTTCCATTCATATAATTTTGGTTTTGGCTTAACACTTAACACAATATTCATTTCAAAAGAATATCCTTTGCATTTAAAGTAAACAATGGTTGTTATACAAAGACTTTTAATTTTTCTTCTCCTGCCCTTTACCATTTTCTTTCCTCATTCCAAAGCTCTGCTCAACTAACATTATGCCCATTCCATGCCAGAAACAGAATCTGCTTTTCTAATTCAGCTTTTTCATAACAACCAGTTCAAGTCATTCCATTTCAACTACTTAAACTCTAAAGTTTCCTAAATGCTTTACTTTTTTAAATGAAATTTTCAGTTAGGAAAAATTGAGGAATAGGAGAAAAATGAAATATAATTAAAATGTGATGTGTTCTGGTCTGAAAAATGAAAACAAAATGAATACAGCTCACAGAAAACAAACGAGTGATTCTGAAGTCCTTGTTTTAATCTGAGTCTGGATCATAATATAAAAGTGTGTTTGATAGTTTCTGTCTAATTAATAGGAGAACTTAGCCCACAAGACACCCCCCACACCTAATTAGGAAACATTATACTTAGCTCTTATTTAGCATTTCACAAATATTGGGCCAATTTCATCTTTGGGGTAACTTTACTGAAGCCAATGAATACAGCCAAATATCTAATTAACTGTAACAATTTGGCAAGTATACAAGTATTTGGCAAGAAAATATATATTCATCAAACAGTGCTGTGCATATGATGAATTACAGAATTATGTGATAAACTGCCTTTATTATGCCAATAAAACTTTTAGAAATAACTTTTCTCTAAAACAAATTACACTTTTGGAGAATAAATGATATAGCTGTCTGGTAAAAAGGTATTTCTGACATCTGGTTAAAGGGACCTGTTTTATTATGGCTTTGACATGCATACGAACATGGTAATTTCAAAGTCATCTGGCAGAATATTTCCATCCTATGAAAGCAATTTAACTCCAACTACACCACCAATTTGAATCTAACCCTTATAAAAGTCAGTAAAAGGCCTTAGAATTTCTCTGCTTGTGGTATAGATGACTAGGAATGGAACAGGCCTGTATCACATCAGTTTTTAGAAATATTAATACAACTAATTGAACACTGAACATTACAGTATCTGTATTGATTGAAAGGATGTTACTTACAAGTAAAGTATATAATGAAGACAGTTTGACTCAACTATGTTATGTTACTGTATGGTGAGCTACTACATTTTCTATGAAAAAATTAGATCCTTAGCATGTCTGTCACTACCCTTGAAGACCCAGATCTTGAAACAGACTTCACAGGCAGACTGAAAAAGCTGCTCTGAACTGTACATGGGAAACTACCTACTGGGCTGTGGGGAAGGTCTTGCAAAGTTGCCATTCCTGCACCCCATACAAACTGCATGACTATTGAAAACAGAGAAACTGTGGGCAAAGATATTTGCCTTTCCTGAAAGTTGACCCGCAGAACAGCAGTCTTCAAACTAAATGCACTAGTAAATACAGTAATAGAAACCTCTTCACATTTATAAGTACTAATAAATCTTCTGTATCCAGACAGACTACAAAATCTGTGGTTACTATTTTTAAAGACACTAGTGAAAAGAAAACATATACATTATAAAGTATTAGAAGAGGTTTTCCTTCTTTAAGCATTTGACATAAATATTTGACAATATTTATTCCATATTTCATGCTTTTAAATAGAATACAGTAATGCTCATTTGGTGAGCATGTAGGGACAAACTAATATTTCAGTGTCTCAGCTTAATTTTATATCATAATTTGGACTTTATTATGGGCTATATTTACTTATTTTGAAATATTATATCTGTGTATGAGCATTATCTTGTACTGCTGAAAGGAGTAACTCACATATGAATGAAACGATGGACATTCCTGCACTGGACCTAAGTTAGGCCCCAGTGAGTCTTTCCTTTGTCTTCTGAAGTTTATTGATGAGACCCTACATGTACCAACAGACAAATATTTCATTTCCAGCCTCCACAGAGACATATCCTAGGATATTGCAAAGCTGTATACCTAATAAATACATAAGAGATTCGCATCCACGCTGCAGTACAATAATGAGATATTCCACGGGATTACTACTGCCAAACAGCAGCCATTATTTCCCACAGGGTATTATGCAACTCTTCATCCGGGAGAAGACTGAAAATGTCTCTTTGTGTTGGCTTGCAGAGTCCCCCGTGCTTGTGTACAGGGGCCTAAGTAATGAGGTTTGGTTTGCATGCCTGCTTGCAGGCACTTCTGCTCTGCCTCTATAATGTAGTGCTATTATGTAGTGCTAGTCCTCTGTCCTCCGCCAGCCCTACGGGGCTACTGCGAAGCAGGGAGCTGCAAATTGTCTCTAGCAGGTAGAAGCTGCGCTTCACCTTTTAGGATGGGATTTGTGCTGCTTCAGTTTAATGCCTGTCTTAAGTAAAATGGGGTTAGGGTGATCAGCTGGTACACAGATTACACAGAGAGATTACACCTAGGCCCTGAAGAGGTCTGCATGAAAGCTGTGGTGTCACATGAACTTGTTACATGAATTTATTATACAAAAGATACTAAGATGCAATGCTCTTATCATATGCACTAAGCAATGTGGCTGAGCTGTAGCTATGCAAACTGCTCCTAAAATTCCTAGATTAGAAAAGAAGTTACTGTGGTGTCACTTTGGTAGAAGCAGCTTTTTTCCTCTCAGACCTTGCTCCTCATTAAACAGTTGATTCTTTTGGTTTCCCATGATGATATTAGTTTAGTTTTTGTTATGTACTTTTGGTAGTGCAATCTAAAGTCCAGGTTAGCATAGTAAGCGATTACTATAGCAAAATTCTTTACAATAGCAATATTCTTTACACATAGATTCCAATATTAAGTGTATATAGCAAAGAAGTGCAGGTAGCTAAGAAGTAAAATGGCGGTAACTTAAACTGTCAGCCAGCAAACTTCATTTGAGCTTTAGAAGATACGGTTTTGGGGGGGAATTTTTTTTTTCTGAGGGGAGTCCTGTCCTGGGGATAGTAAGAAAATAAAGTAATAATAGTATTTTGTTGTGATTATACTATCTTTTAAATAAGTTGAAAATAAATGACTATGGTTTGAACATCATAAACACAGAAAAAAAAAAAACTAAAAAGGATAAAATCATTAGAATAAACAGGTCTAGCCCTATATAGATCCTAACAGCAGGTCTGCTGAATGAGCATGCACCTGTGTTTGTACATTTTCATGGAGTCAAAGATCATTTGTTGGGGTGTCACACTGTTTCTAGGGCTGAACTGTAACTTCACGATGGTTCTTAAGCAAGGGGCTCTATCTAGTTCTGTTGTTAAAGGACACAGCAGAAGCCAGGTTGCAAGCTGGCTCCTGGTAGTGAGACATAACCTGGATGGTGGTTGCCCTTTGCTCTTGCTGGGGGCTGAYGGGAAATACATTGGAGCGGCTCTATTGTCCACAAGCTACTTGTCATTCTGTGACAAATCAACTTTCTTAGTTGTGCTTTGGACAGCAGATCCATGCTTCACTCCCTTCTCACCTCCGTTTGCTGACTCATTTTTTTGCCTTTGGGGAATAAGGACTAGTGTCTCCACAGAGACTGTCCTTCTCTACCGCCTGCTAAACGCTGGGCAGCTAACCAGCACAGAGGGTCCACTGGACACAGCCAAGCTTACTATTCTACGCAGTTGAATTGAGCAAGTATCCACCTCACCCTTAAAGACCAACACTTTTAAAAATTCAAATTTAAAAATTCAGTTTGAACAATACATTTGATGTATAATAGTGATTAAACGTTAGAGTCTAGCTCTGAACGCTTTGTTCTTTCCTCTAACTGCTAATTATTATGGTGTTTATCTGTAAGGAGACAAACAGTTTCTGACTCAATCATACCTCATCTTTTTCTTCTTGCTGACTGAAATCCTAATTCCATGTTTATGATGTTTGAAATTTTAGCTAATGGCATACTGTAACTGCAGACTATGACTCTGTGGAATAATTTGAAAAATAATAACAGAGAAGAAAAATTGCATGTTATCTAGGGCAGATAATATGCATTTCACTCACCTGTAAAGTACCTAGCAAGCTACTGAGGTATTCAAATAAATAAATGATAATAATAATGCTGATAATAATAATAATATCAATAATCAGATAAGAGTTTCTTTAAGCACAGATATCTATATATTGAATTGAGATAGGAAGCAAAAGCCATTCTTCTGCAGTTTGCAATTGTGATATTTTACATGTACAGTCCCTCTTTTCAGCAATCATGCACTTTCACAACAGTGGTTCTATAGCCCTCTTTTCAAAAGGTCACTCACTGTTTTACATTTTCTTAATGAAAGACAAATACAAATGTTCTAAGACTGAGAATATCTTTTCAAAACGGAACATGGGAGGCATACACAAATCTTATTCACAAACAGGAATTTATACAGTACCACCCATGCATCACTTTGAAAAGAAACTAACTTTTTAAGGCTTAAGTACCTTATTTTGCCTTCTTTATTTTCTTTGACATTTTCCTACTGCTTACTTTAAAGTTAATGTATGAAAAATGAAAGAGCACTAAGGTTTCCTCATGTATAAGATTCATCTGTATCAGATCAGCTGCAATTGAGCATTCAAGTCCCATGCTGCTTTTGTAATATGTATTTGATGAATCCATGTTAGAGTCTCGTAGGCAAACTTACTCAGAAAAGCAATGGAGAATTTAAAAAATTCATTCATCCCTACCATCATGAGCTATTACAGTGCCCCAGGCTAAACCAGACTACTGAGTAATGTGAACTTTGGCAAACAGGCAGAGAAAATACCTTGTGTACTCTTAGCTGCATTCTCAAAGTTGTGTGGGTCATGGAAAATGCATGTGTTAGTGAGGATTTCAACCTTTGTTTAGCACACATTGTATTACTTCTGCAAACATATTAACTTTTCAAGAATGCATAGTCCTGTCTTTGTTACAATCAGTATTTTATTTTTTATATATGTCACCTGCACAATGTTACTTTCTAAGTCTTCCCCCTTAAATATGGACCATAAATTAACTTAAATTGAAGGTTAATCTGCCTGCATTTTGGACCTGCTTTTAGTAGCTGGCCCTCATGCCCCACGGACAAAATTCTGGAAAGACACATCTTGGACATCAGAGCCTTTAAAAACCCACACAGAAAGGAAGCACTACGTACCTGGGGCACTTGTGTTAGCGAAAGGCTCTAACATTTCCTGCTGTAACTAAGGATATACAAGTAATGTCGTTCTGGCACTTGATACTGGCATAAAGTTTTTTTTAAAAAATCTACGTATTAGACATTCAGACCCAAGGATGCAGGAAGGTCAAAGGACTTTGTAGGCTTTACCAGGTCAGAAGGACTCTTCCTCGGCAATGATTCTGCTCTTTGTAGACATGCACTGTGTATTTGAAGGTGGCCAGTAGTATCTGCAATTCCCCATGCTATTCGTTAAAGCCAGTGGGCTGTAATGAAACATTCGCTTCTCTCTAAATTGTCTCTCTCAGCCAAACTCTCTGTTGCTGAAAATGTAAAAAGTCCAAATGTCTTTAGTAGATTTGTGCCAGTTTTTATCAACAAACTAGTCTGTCCATTGTCTGCTAAAACTACCCACAGGCAAAAACTTGTCAGAGATGTACCACTTTTGTCATCGGGAAAAAAGGGATGGGAAAAAAGGGCTTACATCTGGCTTTGGCACGTCCAAATCAGAATCTTGAATTTTCCTGAGGAGCCACGGGGAACAGTAGTAGACAGATACACCAGAGTTGTTAACCTGGCACTTTCCACAAGTAGTAAATTCAAAAAAAAAAAAAAGAAAGAAAGAAAGAAAGAAAGAAAGGAAGAAGAAAGATAGAAAGAAAGAAAACCCCCAAAGCAGCAGTAAAGAAAAAATGAGAACCACTGGAGAACCGTTGAGATTTTTATCTGAGCTTTGCAGTGCTTTTTCCTCTAATGTCCATAACAAGCAAGAATAAAGAGCACTTAAACCAGCCTGTGAAATACAATATTTATTAACATACCATATGATGGGTGCCACACTGGACAAATCAATAATAAAGCATATGTCCAACACCTTTGACAAATTAAAAATATAATTTATATTGTTACATATTGTTTCCAAACACAGATCAGTACTGTATCAATAAATTAAGAAAAATTATTTGAGAAAGCAAAGGGAAAAAAATGGGAAGCTGTTTTTTAAGCCTATAAAAACAAACTGAACAGAATAACCGAAAGCACTGTTGACATGTACAAAGGAAGCATTTCTTAACAGGAAACAGTGTAAAACTCAGTGAGTCAGAAACTTTGTCATGGGATTTAGGTTTTGCATATATATCATTATTTTGTATGTAAAACAGTCTTGTAAAGCACCATAAAATACCCACAGTTTCACCTAATAAGTAACATGCTTATTCAAATCTTGAATTAGCACACTTGTCATCTTTCAGTACCCTAAACCTTACTAAACATACTATATCAAATGATTACAGAGGGTCTGAAGTGAAATGGCTTTCTTCGCTGTACTTACTCCATGCTGGACTTGTGTTCATATTATGCAATCATTCAGTATTTGGCACAGCAGCACTGGTAGCCTTTGAAAGAACTTAAGGATTAAAAATATTGAAGACTGAATTGCCCATAAATTTTTTTTTAAAAGAACACTAGAAATATATTTCCAGCATAAAATAAAATCCTTGCCTGCCCCCGGTATAAGCTCCAGTCTGACACAGAGCAAGGGACTTATTAACCAGGATGGAAAATACCTGGCAACTGCTTCATTTTCCATCTGATATTGTCACCCTGGTTGGCTGCACACTATAAAAAATGTGAACTGCCCTAAGGAGCATAGCCTAAGAAAAAGAAATCATCAAATTTTCCCTCCTTCACAATTCCCACTAATTTTAGCAAAATTTCTTATGAATATTTCTGAGGCCATGATCAGCCTGCATTGCATCCACACGCTGTATTAGATAAAAGCAGCTATGGAAAAAACACTGAGGCATAATTTTGCAAAACCACTTCTCAACGAAAAAAAGAAAAAAAAATAGAGTGGTGATGAAAATTATGGGCACAAATTGCAGGAAGGAGTGTTTTTATGTACCATATCAGTGTTAGCTTTCAAAGGTCCTGCAGCAGCCGCAGAAAACAGCCAAATGGAGAGGAAGAGGCTAGAGACACAGAGAAGCTGAAATGTGTTTTGAGGCAAATGGAGAACACAGGAACAAGGGCTTTGGGGACAGATGTCAACAGATCGACCACCTGCAAGTTTATGGGCATGGGCATGATTTGAGGACCATACCTTACATCCAGGCAGAAAATGTTGGACATAGAAGCAGACAAGAAGGAGGCAGGAGAAGAGATTGAATTACTAGCTCTTTCTTTTTGTCTCTAGATATCCTAATGTTCAGTCAGGAAACTGCCAGGCCCACTGTTTCGCTTCAGTGGCTTTCTTCAATGGGAAGAAAGCCATGAAGGCAAATTTGACCTTTCCAGGAACTTGGAGGTGGGATCGCAAAGCACAGATTCTTCCCACTCGTGCAAGTGGACATGAGGAGGAGGTCACTACCTTTCAAACCTGTAGCTTCGTTTGTTCTCTGGTGCTGCATCTCAAACTTCGGGTGAATTTCCTTTAAATATTTGCAAACCTACTACACTATTGTTCTACAAATTCTTTATTAAAATTTTCTTCTCACAGAAAACCTGCTAGAAAACCTCTGTTTTCTAACAGTTGAGTAGTCAGTGGGCTGCAACCAGGTCAACCCATACTGCCGCCTGCTTTTCTGTGCTCAACTTGTGTCTCTCTGAATCCATCTGTTGCTGTAGTAAGGTTGCTGCAGCTGTGATGGACTGAGAATATGAGCAAGGCAGGGTTTCTAGGAAGAGGTAATATGTTCTATTAGACCAACTGTTTTGCTGAAAAGAGAGGGCACACAAATCCTTGATATCTTCCCCAACTGGAAGCTGGTCTAATAAAAGACATTTCTTCCTACAAACCTCGCCTCATTTGCCTTCATCTGTGGACCCTATCTCAGTCTGTGAATTCTTTGTGAAAGGTCTGTTTTTAGACTCTCTTTGTACAGGGTCAGACCCAGATGGGTGCTGGTCCATAACATGGTTGCCTCCATACAGCCATAACACAAACATAACTACAACCAAAAAATAAGGCAAAGACTGTCCAAACATGGAATTCAGATACTAACACCTTGCCAGCAGTGGTAACACTATAAAGTAATGTAATGACTGGATCAACAATGACAATGTTAAATGATTCATTTAATGAGCCTATACATCAGTTACTTTAACTACAACTCCAGTTAGTATTTGCTCAACAAATGATTGATTTTTGAGGCATGCTCAGGTGCTTCCATAAAATTATGTTGACATAACTACAGTCTAAAAACAAGCAGACGTGGACAGGGAAAAAGCAGATGTGCTCGATCCTTTTACAGTATTTTGGTAACAGAAGTTTAAACCAACCTACTTAAAAGAATCAGTGGGATAAATAACGCTCAATCTCTTCTCCAGTTTTTCCTTACAAATCATCTAGTTTCCCTTTTAAAGTTAAATATCCTTGTTAATTACTTTTGAATTCATAGATTGTGTGAAACTCATTGAACTTACTACTTTTTAATTTGTTCAAGTGGGTATTGCCACCTGACTGAAGTGGCAGGAGCTGCCCCGTTACCCCTATGGCAGCGCCTTTTGCCTAGCTCCAGCCTTGTGTGCGTGGGCCAAGAGGGGAGAGAAGCAAGAAACCTTCTCGCTCTTTGCAGAGTGCACATGAAGAGCTGCCCAGAGCTGCAGTCCCTGTGCTTTGTGAGAAGACAGAAACTACTGAGATGGTCCTGACCCACAGGCTCTTCCCAACCAGTACAACTCAACCCAGTTTACCAGTTTACTTAGTGCCTTCCTGTCATGTACTCTTTAGACTTCACATCCCTCCAAAGCAAGCTGTACAGAAAACAAGCCAGAATCTGTTGTCACATTTGTGAATATGCCCCACAGATGAGCAACAGTGCAACCAACATAATATTATTTCTGAGGGTAAGTATTTATTTCCGTTTTCCTAGTTATCTACTTCAGAGTCTCTTAAAAAATTTGAGTGATATAAGAACTCCCACGAAAGTAAACCAAACGGATGTAACTCCACCACTCACAAATGGCATGCAGATAGTGGGGCTGCCTGGAGCTAAATATAGAAGAACCGAACTCTGACTCTATCTCGTTGTCTGCCTCTGTCCTCACAGATTAGAGACAACGAGCCTGCAGCATTCGCTTTCACTCTGCTCACCCAGGGCCCAATTCTGCCACTCTGACTCATGTTAAGTAGCACCTTACTCAAGAAATATCCATAGTGATTTAAAAACAATGGTTATGATGAAAAACAAGAAAAGAAATACATGTTTTAGAAAAACTTCTTCACATAAAGACAAGACTTGAAAGAATGTAAGAGTCTCACAGTGCTCTCAGATGGATCAGAATAATTGCTCATTCACTGAGGGAATTTGGATTTTCTCTTCTGGCCTGATTCTTTATAACCGGTATTCTCACTAAGTCCTGCCTTTCTGCAGATCTCACCCAAATCTTACTAAGGCAAAGGAAAAACTCCTCTTGACTGTAATAGGTTCAGGCCAAATTCCCTGAGAATACTACATAGCGCAGCACAGGCAAATTGGGCCTCAAAAGAAATAAAGTCCTGGTCATAAATCAAAGAGCAATCTTACTTTGAGACACAGGGCCATCTTAACACCAAGGCAAAAAGAGGAGAATGGTTCCACACTGCTGCTCTGAGGATAGCACGCACACCTTCCTTACAGCTTGCTGAAAGCTGGCGAGCATCTGGGGGAGCCGAGGGTTGCTTTCACTTCCCTTCAGCTCCTGCCTGGCCATTCTGTCTCTTTATGGGCATTATAGCTGTGGTATAGAAATAACAGTACTGAGATTGACTTTTTCCCCAGTCTTGAACGTCCCTCAGGATGAGGCAGAATTTTTCTAACTGAAAGAGGAAGATTTATTTGGAGAGCGGAAAAGAAATCTGACTAAATTTTGTTTTCTTGTTTTTTTGTGTCCTCTCTGAAGAATTGTGACCTGAAGAATATCCTACTTTGCCTGGTACTGTGCTGAGAATAGTCTAAGCAATCCCTTCCATTCGATCCAGTTTTTCCATCAGACTGATACATACATTTTTAAAAAGCTGATGTGATGCATGTCAGTAAGTATGTTGAGAAACAAGGTAACTTTTTCATATGAAATTAAAGCCCTGATCTGCAGAACCATAAAATGCCTAATTCACATTTGATTTTAACAGGACTTAGAAAGTGACAATAGAGTTAGACTCCTAAATATGTCTCTGGTCCTAAGTGACTTTAGAGATACTCCCTAGGATAATGAAGCAGGAAAACTCAGCAAAGCCTTTATAAGAATTGCTAGCATTTAAAAGAAGAAGGAGAAACAATAATGGTGCCACAATCTATACAGCTAAGCTAAAAGAAGTGGACTGTAATCTAAAAGAGTTTCAAGAAAACAGAAGGGTAGAAGCAGAAGGGCAAATGGATAGAGACAAGGGCTTACCTTCTCCCACCATCCAGGATATGGATAAGTGCCATCCAGCCCTTCAAGGAAGGAAAAAAATAGACCTTGAAAGAAAGATTGATTCAAAACCAATTCTGCCACCCTCAGAAATGTGATACTTTCCTCTGCAAGTACCTTCTTTAAGTAAGTTTACTAATGAATGCAGGTACAAATTTACAAAAGAGGACGAGGATCTAGCCCCTAGATTGCATATGTACATGCTCAGAGAAATAAGAATTGCCATATTGATTCCACTCCCATTAAAGCCAGTAAGAGTTTTGCCATTGATTTCAGTGGGAGTAAGGTCTTAAGAGTGCAGCAGGCTGTCCCTTGGAGGAAGAAAAGAAAGGCCTGACAGTATTTTGAATGCCAAAGCCAAATACTAGTGCTAGAAGATCTTTCTAGCCAAAGGCTCTGAGAGTTTTCATTTCATAAAACTTCTGAACTCTAGACAGCAGTTCCAATCAGCTGCGGCCCATGTGCTCTCAGTCCTTGGGTTCATTCAAACTTAGCCCCAGGGCAGATCTTCCTTGCGTGAGACTCCTCATTTGCAGAAGTTCATCCCAGAGGAGATCCACTGGAATGTCGCAGTGACTGTGATCGTGCATGCTAGTCTCATTTATTTCAGTTGGCCTATTTTATCCCTTTCTTACTATTTGCTGCTAAATCTTCTGTCTACTCCATTTTTCTTATAACTTGGTGGTAAGGCAGTCTGCGTAGCAGCTACTTATTTTGCTCTATTTTCACTCCAGTTTGGTTAGGTTTTTTTGTGGGTTGGGAAGATTGTTCTGTATTTTCTTCTGATTCTACTGAATACAGATACACTACAGTAAGCACCTTGAAGTGGATTCAATACATGAATATTCTTAACATATATAGCAAAGATCAGCATAAGATGAATTAAGAACTGATACAAACCTTTACATAAATTTGGTATAAAACTTTCAGGTTCAAAGGTTTTGTTCACTCCCCCCCATCCATTTCTGGGTCTCAGATGGACTCCAAGGCGTCATGATAAGATGACACAGAATGATCTCGCACTTCTAATAAGATTGCAAAACCTATTCACAAGAAATTTTTGGCAAGTCTTTGGAAAACCAACTAACTAAGATTAGAACTAAGAATAATGACACTGATTTCTTGGACTTAAATAGACTATCTGAACAGAGTTTACAGTCAAACATTTGTATGTACATCACGAAGTTTCAGGGAACTGAAAGACAACAAATTTAAGTCAACAAAAATATATGCACCTCAAACATCTAACTTGCTTAGTATTATGCTGACAAATTAACAAACAAAATGAAAACCTGCTGTGAGTTCCAGTCACTGTGTTGGTACTTTAGATTACAGTGCAGTATTTTTATTGATACCAGTGCATCTCTTCTGGCATAAAACTGCAGTAATGCAATGGTGCAATGAGACTAGTTTGGCAGCTGTGTTACAGTTAAGCATGAATGTCACCATGCAAGCAAGAGTGTCTGCAGAAATCCCCACAAAGTACATTTTTTTATGAATTGCACTGGTATAACATAATTTTGTGTAATAATTTGTTTTAAACAGAACTTAGAAACTAATTTCTTCTTTTAAGAAGGTACATTATGTATGGGTCAACAAAAAAGCTGCTGTCAAACTTTGTGAAAGTCTAATTCTTTGTCAGGCAGACTCCATTCATCCTAAGAATAGAACACTAATCGTTTCTGCCTGCAGAGACAGTTGAGGATTTGGTTCTTAATGAAAATGAACCGAAAAAAACCTGAAAATCCAGCATTTTCTCCTATTGAATTCACTCAGGATTGGTTTTCCATGCTTAGGTCTTGGCTTGGCTTTTAACAAAGCAGAACAACAAAAAGTAGCCTTTCATGTTACATTACGTTCTGTTAAAAAATAGGTAGATAAAAACATTTACAAGTCTGTTAAAATATGCGTGAAACAATTCTGAAGAATATAAAGATCATATTTTGACAATCACATTCAGTTTTCCCAATTATGTAATCGCACATCCACTCTATGTGATCATTTTTTGCCTATATCTTTGAGCCATTTCCAATGCCATCCTTCTCCTAGGTGTTGCCAGCAGCAGAAAAGGGAAGACTGAATGAGTTAGGCACTTCCCTTAACAGCAACCAAATTAAGCACTCTAATCTTTAAGATTGATAACAAAAGCACACCAAACAGCATCGTATGTCTGGTGAGACAAAACTAGTCTCACAGGCTAAACAAAATCCCAGGAACTCAGGAAAGCTTCCAGGCTCCCACATTTGTGTGTACACTGCCTCAGGGCTGGACAGCCAGCCCCTGCACCAGGCCAAGCCCTGGGCACACTCCAGCTCTCCTTCCAGCCCTCTTCCCATCCTGCCTCAGGCTTGGTTTTTGTGGAGGGGATTCTCATGCGCACAAGCCAATGTGCAACACTGAACAACTCTCTTATCCAGGGTTAAGATAATAAAAACCTGTAACACATAGTTTCACGTATCTTCAGTACGTCTTCCTATGGAAGACAGGCTCCTTGTTATTGCTTTTCCTTTCACTCTCTCTGAGCTCTTTTCCAGCAGCTAGTCAAGTCTGCATTTTAAGTATCATCACTTTGAACTTAATTCTCGTAGAGAACTTGGGCGAATGACTTCTTTGTGCCTCCACCTTTGTTTACTAACATGGAAAGAGAGCTCCTCCATTTTTTCTGGCGCTTCTGTCCTTGGGGAGTTGTGAGCAAACAGCATGAGCATCCTGCTTTGAGGAGGATCTCTTTCCCCTGCCTGACTAGCTGCCCCAAAAGGACATGGAAAATCAGAGATATAAAAGGTCATTCACACCATCTAACTTGTAGCTAGCAAAATGCTTAAAGTTATGTGATATCAGTGATCCCCCTCTGTTCCTAGATCCTCTTTGTCCCTTTGTGGAAAAGCCCATGCCTGAGACAGAATAAAGTTTCTCTCCTATTTTGAGTTCAGAGACTATACTTGTCAGGATTCCCAATGTACCAAACCAGGTGGAATTCTCCTTTCATCTTCCCCAGCACTCTATGTCCCCTGCCATAAAAGAGTATAAAATGAAACCCAAATTCATGATGCCGGGTTGTCCTGTTTTTAAGAGACATGTAAGACCTGTAATCAGTCCCTCACTCTGCTGCTGTGACCTGAACCAAGCCATTTCATCCCTCCCTGGCTCATTTTCCCAACTGAGAAACACAGATAATCAGCTGCCTTTTCTCCTCCTTGCCTCACTCCCATTTATCTCTCCAAATGACTAGAAACCCGTTCTGGTAGAAGGGATATATCTTCTGTTTGCCTAGCACAACAGGACCCAGATTTCAAATGTTTGTCCCTATTATAACATTATTGATGGCATTCATTTCAGGGCAGATTTTATTTATTTATACATAATTATTCTATTTTTGCATAAATACTACTATTTATGCAAAATAATACTAAAACTGGCTTCTCAGCATCCGGTTCACTATTACTCTTCTGTTCTCCCAACCTAAAGTTTAGGAAAAAATGGAGCAAATAATACCTTTGTGTCTTTAGCTTACAAATGAGCCAATCCACCCTTCTGAAACAATAATAAGTATTGCTAATAAGCCTGAACATATAAAATGCTTCCCCATTGAGACATGGTGGGTTGCTGTACAATAAAAACATTACATAAAAACAACAAAAATATTTTAATAGAAACCACCCGTTTAAAACAAAAAGAACAAAATCCATATGTCTGCCACATTTAAGTCCTAAACCCATCAAAGAGATAAATGTACAGAAGCTGGCAGTTAAGGACTGAGCTTAACTCACACTGAAGTCACTAGAAATTTTTCCACTGAGCAAAATATTAGCTTGTACACTCCTGACAGCTCTGTCCCTACTGTGTGAAGGTCCTATCAGGTGTAGCAAGTTTAACTATCACCAGCTCTTGGGGCTAAGAGGATCACACAGCACATACAATCTCTCATAACAATTGACGCAAAATTCTGTGTGTCCCCTGCAGGCTGCAGAGATCTTTAGTTCTCCAGACTGTTGATGAGTGAGCAGTCTTATATTAGAAATTAGAATGATACAATAGAAAGGGATCATAATAAGAGGTAACTTTACTAGACATTAGAGAAGAGTCACAAAATATCTATGCAGACACATAACGTGATGAGGGAACGGTAAGATAACTCACCGAGTAGTGCTGGACAAAACAAAATGGGGTTTAAATGCAGTATGAAACAAAAGAGAAGTTCACAGTCGGCTATAGATTAGGAGGGTAAAAGTTCAAGAAATATTTTAGCTCACTCAGTTTGAAAAGTTTGACACAATTACTGCACAGCACTCAAACCGTGGCCAGCAACTACTRTGTCCTTCACATGGCTAGTTTCAGTACTCCTTTTTGCACCTAGAGCAATGAGCCGATATTGCTGAACCATGGCTTATGTTTCACAGAAAAAAATTATCATTAGGAAAACAGATGCTAACCTTTACACAAAGATCCTGAAGTCGGGAGGTTATTGGGCACATAGATTTTAGTGACAGGGCAGGATGCAAGAAGGTGCCATTCTTAAAATTATACTCAGAGTGAGGAAGTATACTTTGAAAGTGATTAGCTGGTAGAAGATTAATCACAACCATTAGATAGAGGTTTAATAATTCATGCTGGAGCTTAAATGTAATATTTGCACAAAGGAAGGCACTGAAGCTATAGCATGATTATATTTCTTGATATGCTTCAAAAGCTTTCTGATGAGTAGAGATGTTTCCCAGATCCATAACTCTTTGGAAAGCTCCCAGAAATGGGAATGACTTCTTAGTCTGAAGCTTACCTTTCCACTAACTATTCCCCTCATAAGCATCACAAAAAGTCAGCAAATAAGGCTGTCTTTTAGGATGTCTGGATGACTGGACAGGGTTTTTTTTTGTGGCCTGTTACATAAACAGAAAGATGTGATATTCAGGTGCTGATTTACATATTTTCTTTCTCCTCTCTGCTCTCCCCCAATAAGCTTTGGGGTCAGGTTTTCTAAGAGCCACCAGAAATGGTAAGGAATGGCCTGGGGTGGCTTGAAACAGCTTTTCTGAGCAGGGGTCTGAGTTCGCTGGCAAATGAGCACCGTACCCAGCCTCCTGGGCCTGCCAAAGCTACCAAGGGCCCTTTCTAGAGCACAGTGTACTGCAAACCTGAACATACACATACACAACATCCCTGAAGCAGGCCTCCCATCTTCAGAGCATTTCCCAGCATACCTCTTACAACAGGGGCTTTTTGAAGGCCAGCTTTGGGTTGCTTTCAGCAGTATTCTGCCAAAAAGTCCCATCTCAGCTGCCACTGGCTTTTAGAAAACATTTACACTCCTCTCACTCTTTTACTTAATGCAGAAGAGCTAAAGTGGTAAGTGGCTTGGCTTTTATGCATTTCTTTTTCCATTTTCTGTAAGCAACAAGTTAATTCATAGTCTGCTGAACAAAATACACTCGAAACCACAAGTAGATGGTTTCTAACCCTTGCATTAGCATACAGCAGGGCTTGTTAGAGGGGGCTGTTGTTTGTTTGTTATTGTTGGTTTTGTTTTCTTTTAYGGGGAGACTGAAGTAGTGTTGAGCAACTACTGCTGAGTTTTTCACAACTGATGTTGCATGGTATTTATAAATATATGTATCACTAAGACACATTTGATTTGGAAAGACCAAGGAGGAATCTTTCAACTCTTCTAAAATAAACTTCCAACTAAAGTGTACCTAAAATAATCAGTGCAGAAGGTCTGGATGGTGTTATTTCCTAGCACCTTTTTGTTAAACCTGGCTAAAAGCAAAATAGCATCTACTTTAAATTAATTTAGGATCCTGATTAGCAGTTGTAATAAATCTCTAAGGGAGATAATATTATTTCTGTTATGCGTTTGAAATGTAAAACAAAAGGTGTCATTTAGAGCAGATGTATTATAACATAGCTTCAGCTTTTTGGCCAAAAGGCACCACTGCTCTTTTTTAATATTAATGTGTCTCTTCAACAGCTGTTCTTAGGAATACTTCATCCAGTGGGGGACCCAGCTGTGTAAAGTGTTAAGACTTCTGCATACCTTAACTCCCACCAATTGCCCCTAGGATTTGTCCTGTATTGAATCCAGTTAACATGACATAAGCTAGCTTGAACCACAGTATGGAGTTTATTCTTTTTACCTAGGAAACAGAGCTGGTTCGAGACAAAGCACATTGTCACAGCGTGGCAGCAGGAACAAAACACTAGGAAGAATATTGGGCAGGACCCTGCTGCAGAAGAAGCACAAGCCGGCTGGGAGAGCCTGCCCTGTCGCAGGTTCAGCCCCCGGGCTGGAAGCAGCCCGGCAGCGGGTGGCAGGGCTGCCGGGGCCTCCCTGCGGCATGCTCCCAGGGCCCTCAGCAGTGCGCAGGAGGCTCTTCCTCAGGGACCACAGCCATCTCGGGGCTGAGCGGAATGTGTCTTCCATGACCACTACGCTGGCCCCTCGACTGGTACACAAATCCGGGACCAGGCAGGTCATTCTAGCCCCGGGGAAGGAGAGCCTTCCCTGGAAATTTAGCTTTTTTGCTCTTCAGATGTTCCTGACTGTGGGCCTGTGCATGCCCTGTGGTTGTTCATTCTGCTTCCGACAGAAAGAACATATATTTCTATGTTTAAGGCAAATTGTTTACTAAGAGAAAGAGGTCAAAGCTGTTATTACAGTAAGGTCTCTCCCCTGGGAGGGAGCTGATCGAAAACAAGAGGCTGAGAACCACTGGGTTCATTGAGTTTCGAGTTTTGCTTTCTCTGCTCCTTCACTCAGACTACCCAGCTACCATCTTTTTTCTCTTTGTTTCTCTGTTCATTTCTGGCAAATTTTATCCCACAAATTGATCTCAGTCTTCTCTAAGATTGAGGAAGGTAAAATAAAAAAACGTTTCTTCAGATTGAGCAGGGGATGAAACGTAATGAGTGATAGGCTACAGTTTTGTTGTATTTAAAAAAGATGGGAAAATGACTTGCCAAAATTTAAAGCATGTCCTGAACTAGCTGAGTTTTGAGGAAACAAAGGAAGAGAAATGGCCGACCTTGGCACAGGCCGGGCCACAGCAGCACCGGAGCTTGGGCCCCTGTGTGCTGAGTTTCAACCTGAGTTTTCCTGCCCGGGGGAAGGGGGGACCTCTCAAAGCCTCCACCAAAACGGAGGAGTGCAGCTGGAGGGAGGCGAGAGGAGGAAGCTTTCAGGACCGGCTTTATTTATTCACACCTCAAGCCTGTCTTAAAACCACTGTTCTCTTGTATTTGATTTTGATTATTATTTTGTGTCTTTTTTGCATTTTACCAGATTGAGGGTTTTTAAGGGGCACTGCTACGAGAAGGCTTGTGGCTCAAGGCTGGAGCAGTAAAAAGCAGCAGCAGGTGCCTTGTTGCTAGTTTTTCGTTTTCTCGGGAAAGGTTGGGCTACATGTGCTCAGCTTCTGTTTCAAACCTGACAGAAGGAAATCAAAAGATTTTTCATCTTGCTAAAATGCAGCCAGCCAATAGTTTTCCTTTCCAAAATATTACTAGATATTATTACCGAATGTTCAGATTTTACATTCCTGACAAACAGGAAATATATGCTGCACTAATAGGATGTCAATCAGAAAGATAACACCAATTTTGTGGTTTCTAAATCATCCCCACCACCTGCTGAGCCTTTGATCATCCCAAACAATTAATCTAAGAGACACATGATTAAGAAATAAATACTTCCCAGTGAACCTGTGAGCTACAGTACATATTAGCAAGCTCTGATCTTGCTTTCAGTGATCACAAATCAATTGTATACAAAGAGAAATAAAAGAAGGCTGCAAATAGAGTCTGCTGACCAACAGATTTATTTCAATAGCAGTGCATTAAAATATATCACTGTATATTAACTGATGTGACTGGCCAGTATGTTTTAGTCATATACTTTTTTTCAGAAACTGTGGTAGAAAGATATTTTGCAGCTGTATTTATTATGGTAGATTTCTGCTGTGGGGAACATTTTGAAATGTTGACTTTAAAATTCTGAATTGCAAATGAAAATCCAAAGTTTGGCATTCCCATAGAACAGGAAATCAAAACTGTTCTGTCAGAAAACAAAAAATGATATTTCAGCACTGCCTAAACTCCTTGAGGTTATCACCTTCACATTTTTGTGATGCTGCTGTGATTGTTTATAAAAGGTATACTATGTATTATAAAATTGAATTTTCCTTCTAACCATTCACACTGCAATCTCTCATGTGAGTCTGCTGAAAATCATTTCTCAATATGCAATTGGGGGGGAAAGGCATGATTTCACCCAGGATTAAAAAAACACACAACGAAAAAAAAACCCCAAACCTTTAAAGAGTTTGAGAGAAATTCTGGCCCTCCCATGGTGTGGTGTTCAGCAGACAGTTTCCCTGGGGCAGGGAGGTGCCTTGGACATTCCCGTGACAAGTGACAAGTGAGAAGCTCCCTAACTGAGACCAAGGGTTAAATCAGGGGCAGTCAAACCCAAATGCAACAGTGGGGGAAGCCAGGGAGCTGCAGAAAGCCTGCAGCAGAAAAATCAGAAGAGACTCGCGTATACTGCATGTACTGAGTACACACAGAATAGCCTCACTTGTCACTAGCTCCTAGAACGGGCACAGACTGCACATGTGTGGCATGATCCCCCTGTGCCCCCTGCCCCTGCGCTCCCTGATCTCCTTTGCAGACTGCAGCACTTGGTTGGAGCATAATGTCACTTCCAGACATTTTCCATTCAAGGGCTGCAGAGACAGAGCTGAATTTCCCTGAAATGGATCCATTTAGCAGCAGGGAGAAGGTCTGACTGTCACTTTAGGTAACCACTCAAAGTTTAGCTGCTTGCTGAAGGCCATCCAGACCGCTAAGATGGAAGTGAATAGAAACTTTCAGTCCTTTTGAAATATTTCTGTTATTTTCTTATTACATCTGATTTGGAAATACTGGGAGCAAAGAATTTCTTAAGCTGTTCTGATTGCAGTGCCAGCCCAGACTACTAGGACATGGAGAAGAGACACATCCATATCTCAGAAAACAAGATCTGGATACCTTTTATTTTATGAGACCTCATCTTCAAATACGAGCTTTCACAGCTCCCTACTATGTAATATATCTTAGGATTGCTGCAAGTAATACACTGAGGTCCAGATTCCCAAATGTATTTAGGCCTCTATTTCCTATTAAAATCAATTAAATAGGAGTTGTGTATTTAAGTACACTTGAGGATCTGAAACTTACTTCCACTCGAACAATATTTTAGCAGGGAGCCTGTTCCAATGCTGAACTCAGTCTTAGGCCTAATGCTGGGAGCTAATGAGGAGTTCTTCAGCTTTTATTGAAATGAATGGGTACTCTGATGCTCAGCAACTTGCAGAATTGGGCTCTGAAAAGGAAGGAACATACAGTTTACCAGATGGCTGTTTCTGTAATCACAGGAAATATTTCATCTCAGTTCTTTACAATTCATACTTAATCATAATAGCATCCTTTTTCCTGGAATTTATACTATGCTGGACCAGTCCGCTTGTTAAAATATATGTAAAATTTTAGAGAATCAAAAGTTGGAAGTATGAGGCCATTTACAACATGTGCTAGAAGACAGCACAGTGTGGCTATAAACACACCATGTTTTTCATGCTGCTMCTTCAGTACCTGCTCACAAATGAATCTGATCATGCAACTGGAATGCTGGATATGGGAAGGCAAAAGTGTGTTTCAACCTGATACAGAGCCCTAGGCAAAGTCACTTGAACAAGTCACTGAAAGCTATGGGCTTATTATGGAAGTAATTCTCTATGAAACAACATGCTTTCCAGTTCTTTCTCATGTGCTCTATGCTTCATCCTTCCTGGCATTTCCAGGTAATAAAACTGCATTAAACTCACAGAAAAGTTAGTCTTTTTTTTTTTTGTCTAACAAAATATGAGGAAAGTTATTTTTCTTGTCTTTGAGTCACACTAATATATTTTCCTGCAGCTTTAGAGGAGCATTAGAACAACCTTACATACAAGTGTGTCCAGGTTCCTACACATAGTTACCGGAGTCAGGGTTTAGCAGAACAAAATTTCTACTTTCTCTGGATTTGTAACCTTATTAGGTCTCATTACTTTTGGGGACCTTTTCCTTTACGCTGATGTCCATTTTACTTTCACTATCTAAACAAAAAATTTCTGTCTAAACATCCATAATGTTTGAACTTAACTTTTCTCCTTGCTACTTATATGGGCATCATATTTCTGGTAGTGGAAGTGCTATACATATTTAGGCGATCAAAATTACTTGTAACATAAATTTAAGAAAATTGCTGAAAGGCTCAAGCACTTTCTTAGTAGAGGCTTTAGTCAGGAAAGGGTACAGATTCATGTCCATAACATAAAGGACTTGGTACATAATATTTACTACTTTATATCTAATACTATGGCATGATATACTTTCATGATGGTTTAAGCATATTGACTTTCTGTTAAAAAGCTTTTAACATAAACTACAAGTGAATAATGAAATACATGGCAAACAGACTATTGCTGAAGATATAAAGGTGGCTTTTAAATAACATTTTTTCTTGATGTAGACTTTAGCTAGACAGTTTCGACCACCACTTATTTTTCTGTACTTTTATTTGATAACTGGAACCCAGCAGAGGAGCATATGGACACACAGGAACTGAAATAGTTTGTCTTCATTATCTGGTAGACCTGTGCAAGCCTGAAGCCCTCAAGAAAAACCACAAGACTGTACAAACTGGCAACTGCGGGTTTGTCTGTTCTCTATTGATTCTATTTCTGGAAAAAAACATGAACCAATGTGTGAATCATGTGACTACTGAACTGAGCAAGTACCCACCAGCAGATAAAGCTGCTCTGAGACCTTTGTAGCCTGGTTTTGGTTAGTACCTCAAAACCTTTTTCTGTTTGCTTCTTAACCATTTGCTTTAATCTTTTTGCTTTGAGGCTGGAAGGTGGAAAACAGCCAACTAAGATTCCTGAAGACATTTTGGAACTGTAAATGTAATTTCTAGAATTACTAACATTTACTGTTTTGTAATTTTTAAATTTTACCATTCTGTAATTTTATCTAAATTTATATAAGAATTTCATTTATTTTTTCTGCACTGTACAAGGATTTCTCATTTTCTCTTTAAGCAATGCCATGTTTATCAAATAACAATGGCAAATGCTTTACAAATCCAGACACATAGCAAAGGGGACAGAACTATGGGACTGGTTTTCAAAGGGTCTTTGAATCATCTTAGGGTTATTTATGCACAAATTACTCCAAGTACAGGTTTTGAAGTCCCTTGGTGGTGCACTCAAATTTCGGAATGTTTATAACCAAGTGATTATTTAAGCTTTTTTTTTTTTTTTTTTGGGGGGGGGGAGTGGTCCTGAATGAAATTCTGTTCATGTTATCTGCCCTGCTACTGTATAGTAGTGGATCCAGAATGCCAATTTTCAGTTCAGCAAAGTCCTTCTAATAGAAAAATACCAAAGAATCATTGCAGAAATTGCATAATGCTATCTCTTATTCCAATAAATCAACTTTGGTTGAAGGCTTTAATGAGTACACCACAGCTTCCTAACTGTTTTATAGAAGTGCTTCTTAAATGCACCATCTTCTGCTTCCTGCCTTCATTTTTCTTCCATTCAGCCCTGCTACTGTTTGGAAAATCTCCTGTCTGTCTTCATAAATCAGGGACCTCAGTTTTCAGCACCCCATATATTCCTTTCTCTCTATTTCTTCCTTTTCTCTACCCTTAACCTGAATTCCTCCCATCACAATAAAGGTGCTTTTGCTCTGATCTTTTTCAAGAGCTTGAGCCATTAACTCCACATCTAATGTCTCATTCTTCCTTTCATCTCATTTTGCTAAGTACATAAATATTTAAATAAATATAAACACAAATATAAATTTTCATTTCTAATTCCTACCAGGAGTCCTGCACAGTCTAACATTTATCCTCTGCAATGACTCTCAGAAAGATTTCTGACAACTCCAACAGCTTAAGCTCTGTACTCCTTCTGCAAAACAGTAGCTGCTTTTGACATAGTTGGTCTTCTCAAAATATTAGTCTCCAGTATCTTTCATGTCTCCTTCTTCTCATTCAGTCAAAAACACCCAAAAGGTGGCCCTTTTTTCCCATCTTTATTTCTGTATGTATCATATTTGTGCCAGCATTCCCCTTCTTTCCACTGCTTGGCACTCACAGAAATCTGTGGGGAACAGGAGCTGGGGCTGGAGTGAGCGAAGCAGTTCTGAGGAAATCACTTCCACCTGCCTTGTGGTCTAAATCATAAATAATTTTTTTCCCAATTCTGTTAATGAGCCTTATTCTTCCTTTTTATTTAAATCATATACAAGCAAACTGTCKTATTTTTCAGTATCTTATTCAGTGGAGTTATTAATTGGCTTTGAAAACTGCATCACTACGATGAAAATCCAGATTTGCAAGTATATAATTCTCATTCGTACAGTGCTGTCAGTCAAGGTGATTTATGTTGAACAGGTATTTTGAGGGTGTCTGTGGACATAACAATTAATGGATAACAAAATGCCCTTAGATTGCTAGGAGATTCTTTCACACATATCTTAGTATTTATTATGATTCTTCAAAATCCTGTGCCTTGAACATTTAATTCTGCTTTGGGAAAGGTTTGGGACTCTAAACAGGCAATCAGAAAAAGGGCAAAATCCACTTGTACACAGGAGACAGAAAGGAGAAAAATAATATAGAAAGACAAAGACTGTACTGCCAATTTACATGTGCTTCAAACACCCCTGATTCTCTACTACTCAGTTAAAAGAAAAAATATTTTTACCTCTAAAACTTCTCTCTCACATGTACTGTCCTTAAGGCTGTCACTCAGCAGAAGGAAACACATATGTCTCAAGAGTACTTTTGTGCTTTTCACAATTTTATCAAGGGAAAATATGTTGCACGTTCTCCTGACTTTCCCAGATTTTCAAATGCAGTTTATTCTAGTTTCTCACAAACTTTCAAAGATCCTTGTTTTCCAGCTCACAATATAATCATTTTCATAAAGGAAGAGAGGGGGAAAAAAGTAGAAATGGTTGACTGATAGAATAATGGGATGATAGATGGATGGAAGAAACGTGTGAATTGTCAGGGTATATATTGGTGTGTGTTTCTGTACTCTAGAAATGTATAAAGATAGTAAAGCCACCTACAATTCCACTGCTTTGCAATTTCTTTGGCAAAAGCAAAAAGGGATAGAACATTTCTGCTCATTTAGATAAATTCTTAGGTGCTTCTAGCTAGCTGACTGTGTCTATTATACCAAAAGTTAAAAAAAATCAAAATTAAATAAAAAAGATGACAACCTTTATTCTGTGACCCACATCATCTCCAAAAGGGGTGTTCTTGCAAAAATGTATCTACTTCCACAAAACCTATGTTTGCACATGCAAAAATGCAGTTGTACATTTAATTACCAGAAAACACACAGGCCTACTGAGTAATTACAGAGCCCAGTCAATATCTAAGCTCACCTCACTCCACTCCTGCTTAGTGCTTTTTTGTTTGTTTATGAGTATTCACTCTGGGGGTAAGCAAATTAACAAGGAAAATCCAAGCTGAAGAAATACATTTTGAAAGCTGATCGGCCAGAATACTTGTATTTCTTCCAGAAGTTCGTTAGTYCGTTCTGCAGTTCAGGTTTTTTCTGTTCATGAGTGTTTGCAGTATTTGTCAGTGCTTCTCTAACTCTGGTGAACAAACTTCACAGCTGGTAATGGGCTGTCATAGGTTTATCTAACTGAAAGTTTATCATAGTTTTTTGTTTGTTTGTTTGTTGTTGTTTTTTTTAAATTTTGGCTTAGGTCTAGCAGGAGCTAGTAAGAAATACTGAGAGAGAGCCATAGCATATCCAGCAGCTGAATACAACAGCCCAAGGTCGTATAGAGGAAACTAATGCTGAAACTGCAAACAGAAAAATACTTTAGATATTAGGATAGACTGAAAGTGTTAACACTGATAAGACATGGAAAGTGGAAAGAGCTGGATCTCAGTCAAGGCAGGCATATGCTCTCTGGAAAGGAGAAAACCAAGATATTGCTTCCACAAAGGAGGGTGAAAAGGGGTCTCTTCTTTCCTTTCCTGTAGAAAACTAGATAATTCTGATTATCATTTAGGCTTGTCAGGAAATGAGTCGGAGGATGTTTGCTGGTCTCTCCCTTTTTTTCCACAATAAGAGTCACTGTGGAGTAAGAAGAGCCTCTTTGCTTTGCAGGCTATCAGTCTCTAGAGCAGTAAGTCCACAGCATGTAACTTCAAAGCCCTTTAAATGAGTTTCTACATGTAAAAAGATCATTCCAAAAGGAAAAAAAAAAGAAAACAGGTAAAAAACTGTATTTCAGGAACACAGACAAGAATCACACTCATGACTAGATTTCTATCTGTGACTGAGCTGTGAACACTGACATCAGCTGTGTTTTATAAAGCTGGAATGAGCTATCCGAACCTAGTGTCACCTTCCAAACAGGATTTTATACATGGTTTAATTTGCTGTGCATTTACCTTAAAAATACTGAGTCCAATCAAGCCAACAGGGATTTAGATTTTAGCCTCTTCCGAGGTCTTTGCAGGAGCCAGTTCAATCCTCGAACAGACATCATTCAGTACATCTGTGTAAYTGCCAGACCTGTACATGTAAATGAGGCACACGCTTGTGCACGTAAGTGTGCATGAAATTCAGCTATCTTAATTGTTTATACACTTTGACCATGCAGAATGATTTTTGTATATTTGTATGTTTTAGATCTTATTCTACTGTACTTTTTAGATCTTGAGCATTCACTTAGAAAGCCATGTTAGTTCCTCRGCAAGAAAACCTAAGCAAACTTCCCTGAAGTCACTGAAGCTTCACCAGTCTACACTGGCCAAGTAGTTGATTCAAGTACTTTCCTTGTAAACTTGTTAAATTTGTCATGTAAATCACACAGGGAGCCTGGCATCCTAGTGTGGCAAATTGGAAGATCATTGTTTAAGCTATAATCACATTTCAGAAAGAAAAAAGGAAGTAAAAAAGCAATATAGAGATGGAAGCAGTTACCAATCTGCTCTAGCAAAAAGGGGCCCGGAGCCCACTTTGGTTCCTGTGCTACAAGAGAGCTATGTAGCAAGCCTCAGGCTCTTCTCCTGCTTCAGCTATCTGGCTGATGTGATTTGTAAACTTAGGCACAATCAGGAGGATGATGACTGCTGAGTCTTATTTTAGATGGACAGTTTTCATATTCAACATGTTTTTAAATGAAAGCAATTTTTAATCAGTCCTTTAAAAATAGTACTGCAGAGTATTGGCATCTGTCGTGTATTATGAGAATGTATTTATAAACCATGTAAAATAACAAATGCTTTCAAGTATTTGACTGACCGCAGGTGATTACAAAAATGGTAGACCTCTGCAACCGAGCATCAGGGAGCTTGGAAGTAGGTGGTTTGCCTTGCCATACTACAGTAGGGTTAAAGATTCTGTACCAGATCGATACCCTGTTAAAGCACTTCAGGGGGAAAAAGTGGATTACTTCAGTGCAGCATGAGAGAAGGAGAACTGCATCACAGAGCCCCTGAAACCCTGAATTGCTTCAGTACGATATCTAAGCACCTGGAGTAATCCAGTGCTGAACTCAGGGCTTTGGCCACCTCTCTGTGCAACATTTAAAAAGCTTAGATCATTTTAATAACAGTATCTAAAAGCCTGATCACTGTAATGCTGCATCAAAGTGGCTGGATTACCTCAGCACAGTATCAAAGAGCTTATCAAAAGCTTGGACCTGAGTATGCCAGCAGTGACAGCAGCTGTCATGTTTTAAACAAATTCCGATCACAAGTTCATTTCCGGATTTTCTTTCCCTCAATATCTAAAAGAATTTTGTTGTGATACACAGAAAATATAGAGTAAGGTGAGTATAGCAGTAGTACAATGCTCTAGCAGTCACAGGGGTTAAACAAAATATTTTTCAAATATGACACATTTCAGAACGTATAAAGCGAGAGATAAATTGAAAGACTATGTGATCCTCTTTTTATTCTCTTTCACTCCCCCACCTCCACCTCTCTCCCTTTCTATGCCAGCCTTTTATGTCTGCAAAGACTCAAAGCAACAGGAATAGGGGAGCGAAGGAGAAATATTTATGTCAGAGATGTAATACTTGGAGGAATTTGGAGCCTAATAAGAGCACCATTTTTGTGAGATTGTGAAGGGTGAGAAATAACAAGGGCAGTAGCACAACAGCGACAGTCTGAGGTTAGTAAAGTCCAGACAAGAGGATATTCAACCAGCAGCAGAGAGGGAAAACAACAGCTGGCATAAGCCATCATCATATGTCTTGATCTTCACCAGGGACAGGTGGTCACAACAATTCCACGCCCTTCTCTCCATACAATGTTTTGGAGCCTGTCATAAGTATCTGGGCTTAGAATGCTGCTTTAATATGCAGTTTCTTAGATCTTTGTGTTCTATTTTTGGAAAAGCACAGTTCCCACAGTGCCAGAGACTCTCGGACTTGCATCAACTCTGCAGGGAAATACTAAGTAAGATATTATGGATGGGATGCTCTCCACCTCCGGTGGGAGGGTGTCTCATGCCTTGCACTTTGGTATCTCCTAGCAGCTGGCTGTAGAGCAACGCTGCAGTCTTAATGGAGTCTGCTTACTTTATCAACCTCAAGAGGAGTGCAGTGACTGCAGCTGCTGCCAGAGGGGAGGGAGAACGGGATTATGCTGGGAGACAAATGTGGTCTGGATGGAAGGAGTGGATGGAAGCCTTGGGATTCCTTCTCAGGCCGGTTATATTTGTGTTTGTTACTGTCCAGCCTTTCTGTGGGTCACATCGACATGTACCTCCCCCTGTTCAGTGAGCTGCGGCATAGTCATCTGTACCTGCCATGAGAAAAATCATAAACCTTGCACAAAGAATCCCACAAAACACACATCTGGCCTGTGTTCACAAGCGTTGCGTGCACAGACTCTGCCCTTTCACTATGCTGCCTTCACCATTTGAAGCAGGAGTGCCCTAGAAGGGCAGGGGCAGCAAGTGCAACGCTGAGGCTGATGAGAATACACACTTAAAACAAAACCCCAAAACCTGCTATAAAAGCTTGTATCAAATGAGTAATGATTCGTTCTCATATTGAATTAGGATCAAATGCTTTCCAAACACCACAAAAAGACAGCCTGTCCTGGACACACTGCCCAGAGGTTATTCTCCATCGGCATGTACAGGCATGCATGGTATCACTTAACAGGAATCACTGAGATTTACAAATGAGGAACAACAGATTTTGGAAACTGTAATTGTGGTTATTGGGCAATGTTGTCTAGCCCATAGCTCAAAACTTGACACTTACTGACTTTAATAAGGTTGTGTAATCCATCAAGATGAGAAGGAAAACCCTGCTGCAAATCCACGTGCAGTACTTCACATGTGGGTAAGAAATGGCACGCGGGTGTCCAAACATGTTTCTGACTTCATACCAGCAGAGAACATTTTCCATCTTAATGCAGAACAAAGCACTGGGGTGAAAATCCTGGCTCTGATGCAGTAAGTGGACGTTTTAACACTGATGACAGTGGGACCAGGTTGTGCTCACAAATCGCTTAATAAAGGTCAAAGAAACAGGATATGGGCACAGAAAATGTTACAGTTAGAGGGCTGAGAAAGCCAGTCTGCTGTAGTAGATTTGTCTTCCCTGATGTTTGAAACAGAAAGAAGTATAACAATGCAAGAGGAATAATATGTACAAATCCCTAAAGCTGAATTCATAGATTTGAGAGGCATGTTTTGGATGAAAGCCTCAGCTGCTTTAACACAGATCTACTCAGTGGAAATTTGTTCATGCTTCTCATGTTTCCAACCAAATATTACTCTTATTAAAATGTGTATGTCTACTTATGGTTGTGCTAAAGCACTTTTAAGATGAAAATCTGGTGCTTGAAACAAACTGTGCTAATGTATGCCTAATATTAAGAGAAGCATAAATGGATAGATTATATAAAAAATTTTTGTTCAGACAGACACAGTAGCTCTTTCAGAGATGTCAGGAGCTCATTACTGCTTTTCCATTTTCAGAAGTGAAGAAAGAGACACACAATTACCTACAGTTAAGGTGAACAGTAGAATCACAAACAGAATTTAGAGATGCTAAATTCTTGTCTAGTGTCTAAACCACTTGCTGGACCACATAAGCCTTTAGCAGAAATCACTCCTATCTATTTTCATTTGTAGCCACAACAATGGATTACTAATTGTTTTACTTCATGTCATAATAAAAATATTTGAACAACCATACAGGAATAAAGTACCAGTCTGAGAAACCAAGCATCTGCTCAGGCCTTACAAAATCCACAGCCAGAAAGTCTATCAGTCACAAATTCACAATCAAGTAGTTCTGAAAGGAACTTTTCTTACATTATAACAAAGATATCTCTGCAGGTGAGACCACAAAACTAAACACAATTACCCTCAGTCAGGAAAAACATCAGGGACAGATTTAAGGATGATGAGACATTTCATGACCAAATTACACAGCAAACATCTCATTGTGTCCATGCTTGAGAGAGCTGAACAGGAACCAGCTCACCCAGAAGACATGCAATGAGTTAGTATGGCATTCTGCCCAAGCTGACAGGTCACGCTAACCAGCTAGACAGCTTTCAGACTGGATCGGGCATGGAAGAGCCTGTGTCTCTTTTTCTAACCATCCATTTAGACAGAGCGACCATAAAGTCATGTGCAGATGAGCAAGTAAGTGATTTTTCTGAGATTTCCAAATGGTGGTCGTAAAAGGAAATTAAGTGATCAACCATATATGGAAGGTATGGATCTTCAGATATGGAAGATAAAACTCAAAAAGAGGTCAAAACCATGTACCATTTAGACAAGACGAAATCTAATTAACTTTGTGACACATTTACCAACCAGTTAAGACTAGCTTTACAAAATAAAACCAATGTGTGGGAAAAGATCCAAGTAACTTCAAACAGCAAATACACTTGAGAAAATGTGTATTTCTGTAGATGAATCATGAACAAAGAGAACTGAACGAAATGCTCAAAGTGTACAGTGCAAGTTATTCATGGCGCTGTGCTTGTGATCCACCACTTTCACGGAGGAAGTGAGTAGGCATGCCCTCTCCCCTTCCACAACTCAAAGCCCCAGCTCCACTGTACATGCATCTCCACTGAAACCACAAAACTCTCCCATTCCAGGGGAGCTCTGGATTTCTATTTCTTGCAGTAGATAAAATACTTAGCAAGGAATAATCTAAGACCCTCCAACTAATTGCACTTGAACCCAAACCTCAAGAAACACTATATTAATTTATGGTAACTTCTACTAACCATTTTCAAATCCCACAACACTGTTGCAGTAGCAAAGACTAACCTAACTTTATCTGGAAGGCCCACTGGAGACATTTACAAAGACTGATTTCTCAAGACAGCCAGAACTAACCAGAGACAGAAGTTTTGTTTCAAAGTGCTTCTGGTTGAGGACACATATGCAAGGTCTTGGTGGCTTCTAGTAGCATTAGGAAAGAGAACAGTACTGAAGTGATTTTAGTCATGGCCAGGGGCATAGTTTATTTTGCATAAGAGGCTTTCTTAAGTTGCATTCAGATGGAAGCAATATAAGAGTGGTGGGTCAAGAGTTCTTCAGATGGCTAGAGGCTTGTGCAACTCAATCTCCCACTATATATATATATATGTACACACACACACACACAGACACATATATATATGTATTTATAAGTAAGGCAGAGGCAGACCCATTTGTTGTTTTGACTTTTCTAGCCTCTTCTAGCTCTAGGTTGAATTCTGTTTTCCTTTACCCTGGTAAAATCTGAAGTGATTCCATCAAAGCAAAATAAATCATAGCCATATAAAACAGAGGTGACTTTAGAAACAGACCCAGCTTATTATAAGGAACTAAGCCAAGAAACAGTAGTTTTTTTAAATAAAAGTAGCAAGGTAGCAATCCATACCCCCAGCCACTTCACAAGAAACTAAACTGAGTATTTCACAATGTTTTGCACAACAGAGATGTCACAATACAGCTTCCAGAGAAGATTCCTAAATTCCTTTGAAAGTGATTTCAAAGTCATCACTTCTAAAACTCCGTCTTCCACCTTACCAAAAGGCTTTTTGGCAGCTGCTGCTATCACAGTAGAATGTTGTTCTTCATTCTCCCATAGTAGCAAATCAGGGAGTATTGCCTTATAAATAGCTTACTGGATTACAAACAAGTTGACCAGGTTGACTTATGTGTCTTTGATTTCACCATTCATTCATGACTTCAGAAAAACATTTATCATCCAATTAAGAAGTGAGGTTGAATAATATGATTTATTCTCACACAAAGTCATACCTTCTTTAAGAAACATATCAAGATCACATGTTCATATTATTAGAAGAGCTGGCACAGAACCTATTACCTGATTTATTTTTGACTTTTCTCCTTGTCAACCATTTAGGAGCCCAGGAGCTGGAAGAGCTTAGAGTCAGGCCTGTAAAGAGGAAATGCATACCTAAAGAGAAGGGAGGGCAAATAGCAGGTAGAGAACCAAATGTCAGTGAGAGGACCAAGTCGCTTAAAATGAGTTAACTAGGTTCATACTTTGCACTAGGGACTCAGAGTACATGCTTTATTTAGTCACTAAGATAAACGAAGCAGTTCAGAGCAAATTAAACATGGCTGTCTTCTTCCACTACCAAATACTAGCAATGTTTGGGAGACAGCATGGAGAAGACTCTCACAGAATATATGTAGTATTCCTACAGCAGAAGATGAGGTTATCTGCTGCTTTTGGTGCTGCTCAAAGAAATTCAAATTCAAGCAATACTATGTATCCTCGCCCCAAAAGAAAAACACTAGATTATTTTAATATTTGAAAATATTTCTACTGAGGAGAATAAAATAAGAGAATCTAGGATGGTTACCATGTTTAATTGTCCCCTACTGTTTTTAATAGAATCTTCATAACTAAATGACCCTCAAAAAAACAAAGATGTGTAACACTTCCATAATTCATGACTTTAAAAAGAAAAGAAAGTCATTTTTCAAGACTATAAAAAATATATAATGTAGCCATCCTGCAGGAGTTTGACTGGAAGATCTTTAAATATGAGAGGGAAGGGGAGACAGAATTAGCCAACAATAATATTATCATTAATGGAGGAGTAACTGGGAAAATTAATTTTCTTCCCCTCCCACTCTCCATATTGAGTTTACCAGCCTGTCACACTTTTTCCACGCTTTTGCTTGGTACCTTTCCTCCTAATACAATTGCTACCTGACTCACTTTAGAAATGAGTTGGTGAAGGGCTGAAAACTTAGGAGATTCAAATATGTCACACCTATTCTTTTAAATATTACTTGTTCATCTTTAATTCTGATTTAATGGCTAACCTTAAAAAATCCAGAGGTCATTTGGTACAGTGTTGTTCATTTAAGAATTAAATTTGGGCTATATGTGGAATGTCACTTAATATTTTTAATGTCCCTCATGTTTGATTTAATAATCAAATATGAAGGACATTAAAAATACTAATTAACGTATGTGTAACTTTTTTCCTTTTTTTCAGTGGCTTTCTGGAGCAGCTTACCAAGCCCCACAGACTGGTCCTCCTACAGTTTGATAATACTGCTTCAGGAGACAAAGCTTAGTGAATAAACACAAAAAAGGAAAATGATTATGATATGCCTTATACACTCAGTTATCTGGACAAAATGTGTATGAAGTGAATGGAAAATGCTACAGAATGAGAATGGTCATATTTTGCACTTAATTTCTACAAGTCTGAATGAGCTTTCACAAAGTGAAAGGGACTGTAGGAATAGATCTGTAGGAATCCAATATAAAAATCCTTGTGATATTATAATTTCACATCATCTAATCTCCCACTGACTCCATATTCTTATATATATATATATATATATATATATAGTTTAGCAACATCTCTACATTATCAACATATGTCTGTTAATTCTTTGCATGTCAGTAGCTCCACTGAAGTCCTTGGACTTAATGACAATAAAGAAGAGTAAGTACAAAATCTAAAAAATTCATCATAAATATCACACTTATTCCAATGGTGCTGCTTAACATTGTATTTTTTACAGTTAGATAAGAGCAGCTATTCCATAACTCCCCCCACAGAGCCTTGTCATAGCTGCCTGTGTGCACCTGAAGCTGGGCCAAATTGGGCCTGACTGGGACTTCCTTGAAACCTCAGATATTGTAGGCACAAAAAAAAAAAGAGTTTGGGCAGAATATGGGGTGATTACTAACCCACAGAAATTGGATGAGTTGAAAGACTCCTTTTAGCCACATCATCACTGCTGGTCGGACAGACATGCAACAGGAAACTAAACAGCCAGTTGGCAGAACAGGGCTACACAGACATCCACTCCCTGATGAAAACCCTAACCACGAAGCTGGAGAATCCAGACCCTTTTTGCTGTCTCCCCTTGGCCCACTGAGTCATCTTTTAATGACCAGTGGAACAGTTTCAACACAAGCTGATGAGTACATTGTTCCCTCCTACAGCAAATTGCCTATAATTTGACAGCTAGGCTACCCTCAGGAGAGATACGGGTTGGAAACCTCTGAGGTGGAGAAATTAATTGAATCTGGGTCTCCCATATGTTGAGTGAGGGCTCTAATCACTGAGCTATTGTATAATGGAAAGCCTACCATCTTCTCTTGCACTTGTATTTGTAAAGCAATTAGTGAACCACTCTGCTGTTTTTTAAAGAAAAGGCATCATTATTTCCCTCCAGGAAGAGTTTTTGGACTTTGAATCCTGAATGGAGGGAACATCTAGCCAGTAACACTGATAAAGACTCCTGAATCCTAGAGTGGAGCAGCTTTTAATATACTCCTGTGTCCTCTCCCCTTCTCTCTTGGCTACGTTTAAGCACCTCCCTAGACAGTGTGCTGTCTTTTCTATCTGTCTGATGGCAAGGAGCTATTGCCTCACTCAGAGGATGCTGCTCCAGCAGCAAGCATTCAAAACTAGGCAAAAGAGCTCAGCTTTGTAGACTAAAGTTCTTTTTTCAGGCCCAGGACTTAGGTGTTGGCTAGCTGCTTTAGCTGGACAGTCTGTCCCTGCAACACAGGGACACCAGACCAACACTGTTGCAGTGTACACTCTTAACCGATCGAGCCAGGCTCACAGAAAGCAAGCTGTGCTATGCAGCCTTCACAGAGATACTGGGAACAGATATTTTACACACTGATCTTAATACCTGCACTGCTTTAGTTGTAGGTGACAGATTTCTGTTTCACACAGCTGAGGACCAGCCAACTATTAACATAAGGATGGGAATGCTGTTAGCTGTGAAGATCCTAGTCTGTTCGCTTGCTGACAGATTTTCAAGTGTTTGGGAAAGACTGAGAGGCCGCATTTCTGCTTCAGCTCTGAAAGGCCCAGGTGAAACAGCCTGTATACTATGATCACACTGTGGCAAATGAGATACCATTTCTCAAAGAGTGTATGTGGGAGCACTGAAGTGCAGATGTCTAGGTATCACACCAAAATCTTAAATTTATATATACAGATCACCAACAAAGTGGGAAAGTCTACATGAAAAACAAACAGCTTTGTTAATTTTGTTTAAAAGACATTTCTAAAGTTCAAAACATGATTTAGAGTGTTTTATAGAATTTGTTATGTTTTCCACAAGCATTAAATGTTTGCTTTACTACAAAATTACATGATACTCTAACTGAAAACAAAATGGGAACTATTAACATTTACTTGCTTTGGTTTTAAATATATAAACTCTCAGCTTAAACGCTGAGCCACATCTTCCAAAAAATACCAAAGGASTACAACTCTTCAGCAAGAAATAAGCTGGGGTAAAGGAAAAAGGCCATGCAATAATTATACCTAAGAGCATTTAAGCATGAGCCTTCTCCTTTATGGAGCCAGATAACACACATGAGGAGAGCTGCGTGTTTGCACTCACACCATTGTTGCTGCCTCTTTGCTTTGACATTGACAGCTTAGCTCAGGCAGCCTATGGAACCCCAAACTATGCAGCATGGGTAACTTTAAGAGAACATACTTGACTTAATTAATTAAAAATATATAGAACTAAACAAGTTTTGTCCTTCTTAGTATTTTTATTGTTTTTAGTTGTTATTCACTTGACTGAAAAACACTGTAACATTATTTTTTATAGTCACTCCCAAACAGAGATTTTATTTGCAAAGGTATAGCCTTGAGAAAATTTGTATGGCTGAGCTATAGCTTTCTGAAGAATTGCATTTGTAATGGAGGTAATGAGACCACTTGAACCAACAACATACAAACACTTCCCCTGAACACGTAATACTGCATGTATATTACAGCTTTCACAATAAAAGATCCCAGGGAAACATGAGGAAGACTCTAAATCTGGATCAGTCATCAGACCTCAAGTCTGCATTCCCACCTCTTAGCCTGTCTAAATCCACTTTTCATGAAATTAATACATTTTAAGTATGTTTCCTGCAGGAGGACTTAATGGTTTACATAATATTTTTTCTTCTAAAGTCTTTGGGGGCAGCAATCTTGGTTCATCATGTAATGGCCAACATCCTTCTGTCCCACGTGGACCACAAGTATTTAAAGATACCTGACTCAGTAAATCTCTACTAAACCTCAAGGGAATATAGAGGCCACCATGATCTTAGGAAAAAGCTATTAGATTAGAAGCTGGGAGATCTGAATTCTGTTCCCAGGCTCTCCACCAGCCTGCTAAGCTGCTTGGGCAAGTTCTTACCTCTCTATTTCTTTGTTTAGCCTTTGCATGGTGTTTTTTTTTTTCACCCAAAGCTAATCCAGACAGTTTACATCTCTTATTATGTGAGTCCTAAAAGAGGGGATTCATTTTTACTGGACTTTCCATGTGATGGTGTAATACAAATACAAATAGTACTAATAACTATTAATAATGATTAATTCAGCTTTTGGACGAATGCACATTTGTCATAAATATGGAAACTGGAATAATCAGATTTGCCCATCCCTAAATGCAGAGCTTATGGGGTCAGAATATGACAATTTTTTAATGTTCTTAGCAGTACTCTTTGTGAAAGATCTATGTCCAAGGCATAGTATCTGGCATTGAGTAGTCCTCTCAGTAGCACAGAGTACAGCAATAGTAGGGCAAGATTTTCATAAAGGGTCTTTTTGAAGTAAAGCACTTTTGTTTCATCAATCAGCTAAACTAAAAGCACATCAGTACCATATAAAGTATTTTCCTGGATAAATTTCTTTCATTCCTGATACTATTCCTCTAGAATCCAAGGAATACTAATATGGCAGCTGCAGACAAACAAAGTTACAGTGTACCAGATTCCTCTGTAAATAAAAAGTTCAGTGGTATCTTTAAATTAGTAATCCTAGCCTTGATTATATGCAAAAATACACAACAGAGAAAAGAAAATAGTACCTGGAGTATTTTGCTGTCAACATTGTTCATTTCAGACGTCTATCCATAAATCAGTGTTTAAATATGGGGGTATAAACACACCATGTTTCCTCCTTGGTAGTTTAAAGGTTTAATTCTTCACTAACCTAAACACTGAAAGAGGAAAAGTAAACAAGGCGGAAAAAAAAAGGAACTTCAGAGCCACCCCTATAAAACTCTAATATTATACACAGTAATTGCAGTAATTGCACAACTGTACAGTTTCATGTTAATAGTGATGATACCGGATAAAGAAACCCAATCATTTTCTCAAGTCATAACCAGAACATGTTTGGGATGGCCAGTGTATATTTTAACTATACTTAGGCTGTCATATATAGATGTAAAAGATGGAAAACACAACATTTGGCATTTACTCCTCTGTCTGCACAGGTGATACACAGTTTCTCCATGAAGCACAGACCACACCGCACTGATGGATGCACTCTGTACCCACACTTCAGGCAGTTCTGCTAACATCCTTTCTAAAAACACCAGTACTCCACAGAGAGATGGAGCAAAGAAAAATTYCTTTTTTTAACATCATTCTTCCCTGTTTTCTGCTTGCCCTAATGATTTATTGTTGATTTTATTAGACATTCAGATATGACTTCGATGCAAACTTTAAGCAAGCCCTTTACAGTTACAAAGCTTAGCCATTAACAACAGGCATGCGAAGCTAAAATCTCAACAGCTTTTTAGATTGCCCTTTACACAAGACAAACTGTAAAATGATACGCTCCAATAACAAGCTAAGAACTGATCCAAGTGATGAGACTGCAGACATGGTTTTGTGTTCTGTGATGTGTGCCTGAAAGGAGAATATGGTTAAAAACATTGGCAGCAGTGAGTTACAGGAAGAGCTGGCACTTCCAGGAATGAGAGCATTCCTAATAAATCTGTGGACACTGCATTTACCGCAACAACAGCAGGTTTTCTTACATTCATGTTACAGACCATCAAAATATGCTGTTTTTTTATCGAGCTTCTGTAAACTCTGCCAGCGGACCAGGTCTGCCAGACAGTGTGAGGCAAAAGAGCAATCTGAAACATCATCTTGGAAAAGCCACAGAGTATTTGTGTGTTTAGGAGACACTGTTCTTCTAGCTGCCAAATGCAATTTTGTTAAAGGTTTGAAGGAGTGCAAAAATATAGTCTCTAATGACATGGCCATGTGCTTGCTACCTTCCAAAACTAACAGTACCTGCAGTGCATCCTAATTTCCTCCTAGCTTTGCTTTAGTTTCTTGATTGTAGTGAAAACATACAATCTGAATRGGAAGGGTTTTTTTTTCACTGTTCATTTACCAGTTTTTATAATCTTCTTGTGGATTAACACTAAATCTAGCATGCAATAGTATCTTTCCACAGGATGTAATCTGCTTAAAGACTGAATGGTTTTCGCCTATGGCAAAGGCTGAAAAGATAGTGCAGCCTTCCTCAGACTCTCACATCTGGCTAGTTCTCATGGTAAAAAAAAACATCCCAAAAGACTAGCTGCCTTATTTTGTTACTAAATATTGCACACTTAAAAGCCACCTCATTTTATAACTTTACAAATATGCAGGACTGCCTTCTAGAGTTGTACATTTGTTATTGCCAAGAATCAAAACAGAAGTTTCACTGTAACTAGTTAAAATGTCACCTTTCTCTATAAATCATGGTTATATTCTGATCCTGGGCAGTAAGGGATAAATGCTTATGATGCATCTGTACTGAATGTATATAGGAGACAAACCATGAGAGCATTTGGCCCTGTGTTTTTGGCACAGATATGTCATTACCTATATCATAAGAATATGCAGTGCTATCGAAACTCCCTTCACCGCAGCAGGGGTAGCTTAATTAGTAAAGTTTCAATCTAGGCTAGAGATACGTTCACCTTCTTTCCTACATCCTTGCAATGGGTGCCACTGAGCTCCTCCAGCAGACGTTAGCCCCAGAGCTGGGCGGCTGCGAGATCCATAAATAGCTGCGGCTGGGTCAGCTCCCCTTGCTCAGCCGGATCCTCCAGCCCGAGCTGTCAGCGCTGCCCTCGGCCCTTCCCCCTCACATGCGCAGGGGTACAATGGCGCCAGCATGGACTCGCCATTGAGTATTTGCTCTCAAACGACCGCTCTGTATACGTTCTTCAATACCTAAGTTCTATAACTGCAATGAATACACATTTATCATTGCGCTATTCCAACGGTGTTACTGAGTCAGTTTAAGACCACAAACAGTAAAGCCCTGTTTTAATGACCAACAGCAGGCATAAAATTTATGCTGTTCTGGCTGCCTGTGGTTGCTGTTCTCGCTGCTGAATAAATGGCTCTATCTTCAAAAGATCTGGTTGACCTGCTGATTGAAACCGCTTCCCAACAGCAGTTAACAGTGGACCCCCAGCTGAGATCAAAGATGGCCCTGTCTGCGTAGAAAAGAGGTCTTTTTAACAAGCAGAAGGCAATAGCATCTCTGCTGCTGAAGGGGAATCGCAAAGCATCCAGGCTGCCGGTTTCTGGCAGCAGTTAATTAGGGCCTGATCCAGCACCCAGCAAGATCCTGGGAAGCCCAGCTAGAAGAAGTACTGGATTGGCCCCTTGGTATTGCCTGCTACATTTTGTTTAAAAAAAGAGATAGAACACACCAATCTTTCAGCTGTATTAATTTACTATACGTTCTTGAATGGAACTATTAGATGAACCTTCCGATTTTGTTTTATCTTTGATAAACACCACAAACGCCAGGTCTTCTCCAACACACAGACCTCCCACCTACCTTCTATAGAAAAATAACCCTCTCTGTGCTTGGCCCTTCGGAAAAAGAAATGACCTTGGCGGAAATAAATCTAGGGTCACAGCAGCAGGGATGCAGTTGAATTCTGTGTCTTCTGTGAAGGTTATATTTTAACCCACATGTAACTTTAATCTCCCTAGCATACTCTGCATCAGTACCACTCTTTTCTGATATGGTGAAACTTTTAGTGAGTTGAGTTAATTCAGATTCTGATGCATCTGGACATGTTGCTGTAGAGGATAGGTAGTGGGAAAAGGAATAAATGTCTTTTCCTTTTGCTAAATATTGCTGTGAAATACATTGGTTGAAATTTTGCACTTTTAAGAATTAACTGACAAACATTAAAAATAGTCTCAAATTAATGGAAAATTTTCAAAAAATGCAACCTTAGAGCTAGGCACAAGTAACCTGCTGCAAAAAATGAGTATTCTGCCTCTGCTTCAGTCAGAGGTTACAGACAATCAGAACAGTTGCAAACATGAGTTTTCCATTTGGCTGAAAATACCTAGTACAAGACCTGAATGCATGCATGTTTGTGCATGTGTGTGTGAGAAAATCTTTGTTTTTGTGGCAGTCACCTATGTCCACTTTATGGCATCCTTGAATACTGGAATGAATTAGTAATGGAAACATTTAAAATTATGTATATTCTAATACCAATGTCTACCACAACTGACTTTGGGACAGTTACCTCAGTAAACCTCATGTCTGAATATTTGATGAACTCGACCTCTGAAGAAATGATATATTTTATAGCCTACCTCCGGACTGAGGGTGTCAAACATAAATAAACATCAGTGCATACAATATATGCACTACCCACTTCACAAGTTGCCACCAAACCACTGACTTGATTTACTTTCAAGTGTTGTGTTTATTTTTATTTCATGGTCTTTTTATTTATGGAATGCTATAAATATACTAGTTCAGGCATTAATTAAAAAAATTACTTAATGAATTATAGGTTTTTGTAAAGTTTCTGCATTAATTCATAAAGCTATAGGAATAGATGCACCAATTGCATCAGCTCAACTTTAGCCCTAAAATGGACTGTGAATAAAAATACTGTCTTATGAATGTTCATGCCTGTCAGAAAGCCACTAATGGGCTGCTGTGATTGCCTCTCTCTGATCATGGCAGTATTGGACTAAAGTTAGCAGAAGAATTCTGAGAGAAGGGCACTGTCATTTATTGGAAGGTCTAGGCACATGGACTATACTTTACTGAATATACAGCTGCTTGTTTCCGGGGGAAGGGAGAGTTCCTCTAGAAAAACAAAGGAGAAAGAATCTCAATGTACAGAGGAAGCAGCTTTAGAAGTTCATTCCCATCATCTTGCAGTAGCCCTACTTTCTAAACACTGAAGAGAGTTTCAAGTAGCACTTGTTTCTGGAGTTCAAACCTCCTTGGAAAATGCCTCCATTTTTTTCAAGTTGAAGAGTTTCAAATCTATGGCAGTGGATAGAAGAACAGGATCTGCCTATATACTGGAAATATATAGAAGCACACAGAAAAATGTTTTAAAAAAAACAAGGAAGCGAGAGGATGGCCATACTGATCAGTCCCGTTTTTTTCCAGTCAGAAGATGATAGTAAAGAGGCTAGGTAGAGTATATAGTTCTCATACAATATAAATGTCCACAGGCACTGTTCTTAAGTTGTGTTCATCTTGTACAATGACGACCACACTCATGGATCATAACCTGACTGGCTTAATTACTGCATATCTATGCACATTCGTCACAAAAGTGATGAATGCACTTCTCGACAGGTATCATGCTTCCCTGATTCCTATTCTTGAGATATATCAGCTCAGCAATAAAGGCCTTAAAATGCACAAAATTATTAATAACACTAACTGAGAAAGATAAGAATAGAATCTTTGACCCATCAAAATCAAATGGCATTTTGCTATTGAGAGTGGGTGGGTGAGAAAGAATGTCAGCTACTATCTTCTGCAGAAATGAGAAGACTACTCTCACTCCTGAATTTCACACAAGGAATGTGAGAATGGGAGAGGAATGGGACTCACTGTAGACCATGAGTATGTCTAATGTGATCAGTTGAGTACAGATCTCCACGTTTAATGCAGACTGAAATATTCAGAGATTTTAGCAGCATGTCTCTAAACAATCCTCCCTGTGAATGCAGAAATGATACTATTGCGAATATAATTCAGCTAAATCAGAATGGATTTTCATGAGGACAGGACTCCAAAACTGCCACTGAGCAAATTCCATTTTCTTGTCCCAAATCTGCAGCTTGAGCCCCTCAGTGAACAGTTATTGTGAGGCTTGGAGGAATATAGAAGAAGTAAGGCAAAACTGTTTTTCTCTAACTTCTTTTTCAGATATTGCTCTACCATTCTGCTGAAGCTTCATCTATATCTATTCATATAGTCAAAAGTACAATAAACATGGGCCAAGTAGGAAAACTGAAAGGTCCTCAAAATAGGAGCTTATAATGGAAAGTATTAGGCAATCTTTACTATGTGAGCCACTGCCAGTCCTTCCTAGAGTAAGAGCTTATCCTATCATATTTGCTCTCTTTTCTTAGGAAGGCTTCAGCTGGCAACATGCCCTGAGAGTCAGAACACTAGAGCTCTGTTGGACCAATAAAGGAATTAATTCCATAGCTGAGTGTGCTCTACCGAAAATGCTCTCCCCTTGCTCTCCTCACCCAGGCAACAACCACCGCTGCGTTTCCTTCCTAAGAGCACTACTTTGGGATGGGGTGGGGGAGAGTTGAAAGGAGAGGTCTTTCTAGAAGGGCAGCTAAAATCTCCACTCATCTGGGGGACAGACAAATAAGTAAGATGCCTACTGAGTGTTCCTCTGAGGTAGCTTTGCTTGTAGTCTAACAGTTTTGCCGTTAGGCCCGTTTTTATGAATGCACTCATTTAGGTGCTGTATTTCCGGTGTTGATAAGGTATGCACTGCATAACATTCATCTCACTTCTCAGAAAAAAAACCTGAGTGTTATATTTCAGCTTGACATTATTCCTTAAGGAAAGTGAGGCTCTGAAGCAGGGAGGTGAACAAAGGGTCGGTGGGATTTCCCTCCATGAGCGTTTGCGCGCAGAGCAAGCGAAAGACAGTGACACAGGAATTCTGCTACATTTTTGAGCTTGGGATGCTACAACTTGGGCCCATTTTGAGCTTGAGCAGTCAAAATTCAATCTGCCTAGTGGGAACTCAGCTTAACAGCATGGTTTGGCTGTTTTAGACTTATCTAATTCTGTTTCTTCCACAGTCTCAAAATGCGCTGGAAGTCCAGATGCCCAAAGTACTGAACCTTCTCCAGAGACTGCAGCTTCAACATGCCTAGCAGTCCTTAAAGAGGATTCCAATCAACCGATGGACAAAGAAGTTGACTGCCATATAGCCATTCTGTCATATCTGCCATTTCAGAGATGAATGGAATTATTTAACCAAGTATTTTCTTCAGCTTAACTTGTGTTTCTATGGCTCAAAGTCTGGGGGAAGCACCCACAACCTGCTGCATGTTATGTAAAATCTTGCTCCTTTACGGCAATGGAACAATCAAGGAGGAGTCTGAGAGATCGTGTTTAGAAGACATTATTCCCACAGATCACCTTCTTATTAATTTTATTATGGGACYGCTCAACCTCATATGATCATTTTTCTTGTCATCTTT
This sequence comes from Apteryx rowi, assembly GCF_003343035.1. NCBI lineage: Eukaryota > Metazoa > Chordata > Aves > Apterygiformes > Apterygidae > Apteryx > Apteryx rowi. Next base: position 1,071,759 of record NW_020447242.1, read on the forward strand.
ACTTTCTACAATACAGATTTTGATGATTATAGATTTTGTTAAAATGCTAAGACATATAAGCTAAGGCATAATATGTGAAGAGACAGTAACCTCAAAATGACATTCCCAAGGCTCAGCCTTGTATAATAGGAATAAATATATTAAATGTATTGAAATATGTGATGGATGATATTTATTTACTTACAAATAATGCAGCCACTTGGGGACTCCCAATGGATACATTCCACAAGCACTTATACGTTTAGGTTCAACAGAGCTACCTACATTAGTAGAGCTAATAATGGGTAAATGGATGCAGTGTTCAGTTCTAAATTTGAAACGGCGTAACATAAACAAGCAGAGTGTAACTAAACAGGTAGGCAATGGGTCATATGTTTCCAGAGGCTACTGGAGAAACACCAACAGTAGCATAGCTATATGAGGCATGATATTTAGGGTACTGAAATCCTCCATTGTGCAGATACTTTACCAAAGTATCTTAGCATTTCTCAGTCCTTGATGTATTTGTTTTCACAACATTTTGATGACACGAAGGCATGATAGTTTCCTCACTTCATAGATGGTAATCTTTTATACAGAAGATTTAAGACTACATTCAGTAAAAGAGTCTTTTCCAATGCTGCCTAAATTTGGAGGCAGGTACACAATTTAAGTGGTTTACCTTTACTTTCAAATCTCATACACCTGGAGCAGGGTTCAAGTGTTTCAAGTTATAAACTTAAGTAACGCTCGAATTACTGGACCAGTTACCCCAAAGCAGGTGCCAAAAGGTGAACTGCGTCATATTTTAGAAGCACTCTTCAGCTGAGTGTTTGCACGAGGGGGTTCTTTGTGGCTCGCTCTTTAGCTGGCACCGAGAACTGGCCCTGAGCAAACCTGGACCTAGGAACTTTAAAGTTCTACTCCCAGTGCCCAGATGTGTGCCCTTTCTGTAGACCACTCATAATCAAGCATCTGACCCATTCTCATTGCAGTTTGCCACTGACTATATCCTCTTAAACGTACAATAAACTGTAGATCAAATACTTTGTGTGACAAATTTAATCAGTCAGACTGTAATCAAACATTGTAGATAGCACGTAGCAGTTTATTCTAAAGTAAATGGAATGAAGTATGCCCCTTGCCAAGACACTTTCATTCATCCGTCTAAACAATCTGAATCATTTCATCATGACAAACAATCCCAAGTTGCCTTTATATGAATACTTAAAGTGTAGTTAGACTTGTAACTTGTGGATATGTCAGCATAAACTGTACAACTGCAGTATAAAGCATTATAAAGTCTAATATGATGATGATGTGTTCCACTGAAAAAACAAAAATCACAATTTTTGAATAAGCTACCATGTATTTGTACAAATAATTCTGACAATCACAAGGAAACCATACTGAATGCAATAGTCCTGCTAAACTTCTCTCTGTTCTAGATAATTAAACAATGATACCTCTGTCTTCACACTTTATATTAAGTAAAAAGCATTCCTTTTAATATTCTCCTAGGGAATATTGCAAATACTGAGGCAACATGAACTGACTGTTATTGCAGTAGTATGTAGAGACCACCTGGTACTAGGCAGACCTGCTAGAAATCTGGGTTTCCAATTCCCAAGAAAAGCTCTTTCCTTTTGAAATATCATTTGGTCCGAATCACACTAAAACCATTTTTATTAATTTGAGCAATGAAACAAAGTGACTGCAACAAAATAGCTCCCCAGAGCCTGCGGCTGCTCAGTAAAATTTGGTATTCTTGTCAGTTTCACTAGGGCTAAAGGTGAACATGGACCTCGCCACATCCGGGGCCACCAACCAGCTCAACCATGAGGACCATGGACAAGCTGGTGACCAAATGCTTTCAGGATCCAAAGTTCTGGGTTAGCTCCGGCCACTCTCATAGGGCACTGGACCTCTCACTTTAGGAAAGTCCACCAAGAACATCTCTCAGRACTGAGGACCTATAAAGCTGGTGATGGAGAAATTTTCCAGGTGTCTAAGCAACTGTCTCATGAAAATGCTACAGGGATTAAGGTAAAGTTTAATTCAATCCAAGATATTTTTAATCAAGTAATATGGGTCTGATGAGCTGGCATTTTCTGATAAAATTTTGCTTTATCAGAAAACAGCTAGCTCTGTTAATCACAGTTTGTAAGTTAAGGCTCAGAGATGACTTTCCAAGATCAAAAAGAAGATATGATTTAAGATCAAGAAAGGAATGATGGTTCCATTCCCATCATTCTTAAACCTAACACAGTTACTTAAATACAACACCAGGTTTTCCCTTTGATTCCTACCTTTAGGCATTTGAAGACAGACAGAAGGCAGGGGTGAAAGTGACTAGCCACAACTTCATACAGCTGTTGTATCAGACGGTTCCCACAGAGCTAAAAGTAGACGTTATTAGTTATGCTGTTCTCTTCAGAGACAACCTCCTCCACAGAGAAGATTAAGGGTATTCAGAAAAAGAACTTCTATCTGTAAGACTCTTTGGTTTTTCCTTCTCCCATAGCTACAAGATCCACTAACAAAATTCCAGATCTTATATTTCAAAACAGCCACCTTTTTCTCTGCATGTGACACTGGCCACAAAATGCAATCAATGAAGCATTTAAAAATTAATAACTATTTTAATACTTTTTTTACTTAATTATACTTATTTAATGCTCTTATAAAGGGGGGGGGGGACGACACAAATCCCAACTTAACCTTTAAACCTGACTCTCTGTAAATTTTGGTTCCCAGTGAGAAAAATTTCAATCTGATCTACTCAAACAAGCATTCATGGATATCCACAGCATCACAGAACCAGAATTTGTGAAGGAGAAGCCATGCCATTCAGTCTTGAACTTCTCATGCCTGCCAACAAATAAGGGGACCTTCACAAGGGAGGAAACTCCTGCCTAATACTGAGGAAACTCATTGACTCTAATATTCTTCTCTCCCTAATTATGCCTGATGCTACCAAAGGACAAATGCAATTTTCCTTTCTTCAGGGCTCACAACTTCCAGTCTCCTCTCAATGTAACCCTGGCCCCCTACCATTCAGCATAAACGTCGTACACCAAAAGTCAATGTATTTGTATTTTTCTTTATACAGCTGCATTACCTCAGGTCCTCATAAATCCATTTGGCAAAGTAATGGAACAGCTATGCTGAACATTTTACTAATAGCATGTATTTCAGTTGCTTCCAGACTGTATGCTATACTCTATTCTGGCCGAGATTCTTCACTCAACAAATTGTTAAGCATGAAAAACTGTTATATGAAAACATCTTCAGTTAAATAACGCAGAGTGAAATGAAGCCTGGGAAAGCATTTGGAGAAGGATTAGAATGACGTAAAAAGACTCATGACAGATCAGCACTGACATTTTCTAGCTTGCATTTCTTGTGCAATGAAACACTCCTGGAATTCACACAACTCGATAAGCATTTCTAATCAATAATTAAAATAAATACAAGGATTACAAATACATATTGGAGTGGTGCATTTCCTGCTAAATCCTTCATACCTTTGAAATTATATTTTGGTTTCAAGTGTAACTCAAGTTTATTTAACATGACGAGCAGAACAAAAACTTTTTCTAACAAATTGCACAGTGTTAGAAACAATTTTTCACAATGCTCTTCTAAATTTGCTCTTTTTTTCTGACATTAACTGTATCTTATACTTTGCATATTCTGCATATAGATTGGCAATACTGTTAAACTGTGCTCACACCTGTAATATTTTTAGAAGTACCACAGAGAAGCAGATTCAGTCAGATTTAAGCAAGAAGTTCATACTGGCCAAGAGTCCAGCAGAAGGCTTTAGTTTCACTGGAGAAAAGTGTACCGAGTCTTTTCTTACACAGTCCTCAAAAATGTGAAGTTACCGTTCAAGCATTGTAGCTGTGGTAACTACAGGAGATCCACTGATTTAGCACATACTTTCAAGAGCTTCTGTTTTTAAAAATGCCTTACTGTAATATGGAGGTTTATTTTCCAAGGAGCTCTGCTGGAAGAGGAAGGAGAAAACCGAGGCAAAGAGAAAACTTTTTGGAACAGAAGTTTAGATCAGAAGAGAAGCTGCTTAACACCTCAGATAGCTCAGATGGCCTCAATCATTCTCATACCAAGCCAAAAAAAAAAAAAAAAAGAAAGAGAGAAAATCAGAAGCAATACGATTCCAAAATTTCCATAATAAAGAAAATGGTAAAAGAGAAGAATTGCCCTGTGTTTAGTCTCTGACATAGAACAAATACCTATAATTACATTGATACACCAAAACTGAGTTAGGCTGAGTTAAGAAACAAATGATTGCTCTTTTCCTCTGCACTGTATTGGGATGTAGTATTCTCAAGCTCCCAAAGCTGTGTGCCACCACTGAACAGATGACATGTCAAGTTTAAGCCAATTGTTTCCTCACATGAAATGATTTTCTGATTCCACTACTCAAGAAAGATTAAAATACTTCCCCCTTTTCTACCTATTCGATTAATTTTCTCTGCAAAATTATTTATTTAGAAATTTATTCAGAAATCATAAACTTAATGGCCTGTCTCTTTTAGATCTACTGTAATGAACCTAATTAAATCTCCATAGACCAGCTTCAACAACAGGAGTTAATATAAAATTAAGGATTCTGAACACCCAGGAGAAATGACTGGAATTGAAGAATTTGCACTGGCTATCTGCCATAGTTGTGGCATTGTTAAACCATTCTGAAAATTTTGGAAGAATATAACAAAAAAGTGTGAGTGGAAAAAAAAAAGTATTTTTAAGCACATGCATATTAAGCCTCTGTGTTACACACAAGGGAATGGAATGAAGGTCACACAGACAAGCTACCTTCTGGCATTTCCTGACTCTGAATCACTGGCTTTTATGTGCATCTCTGCAGATGTTTTAATGTCATTTTTATGTGCTATACAAACATAGATGTGTAGAAGTCTGCTCACTGAACGGATATGTGATAGAGTAATAACTTTTGTGTTTCTTATAGGCATGGATAGAGAGTAACACCAGGAGAAAATCTGCAATACTTTGATGATAAGCTGAGGAAGCCTAAGTCACTAACATGATGCACGGTGGTTAAATCACACAGTTCATACACCTGCCACTGAACAATATACTGCATATACCACATATTTCCCAGAGAAACATTTTGGAAATATTTTACTAAATTTAAAGATATTGTTGGGACCATATTTCCTAACCTCTCCCTGTAAAATTAATGCACTTTCCTACAAGTCCAATTTTACAGGCCTTAAGTTCAAAAAGGAAAAATATGAGTAATAAATGTCAAAAACATCTACAAATGGCCTAACTCAGCTTTTCTCTACAAATAATGCTGGAATCAAGCTTCTTTGCTTCCTATTAAAGTTTCAGGAACAGATATCTAAACATAGACATTCAGCACGGACCCTCTTCAAGAGTATATTACGGCTACGGCAGTTTTTGATAGCGGTTGACTGCACACAAGCTGCATGGTAACATATCTGCACATTCTCATAAATCACTTTGTTACTAGTGTCCACTCTTTGCACTATAAGGAATAGCTGTGCCCTAGATTTTAAATACTCCTGAATCTGAAGAAGCATTGTTCAAAGTCACAAGTTCATTTTCTACTGTCCTTAAAGGCCATCTTAAAACTAGCCAGCTTTACTGAAGCGTATCAATTACCACTGCTTACTACAATTTGCAATAATTACAGTTTGTTTAGTGAGATGGTTCTTAATTGCAGACACCACTGAAAGAACAATCCAGTGAAAAATACAGTTTCTGCAATCATTCTTTTTAAGCTAGAGGAAAGAAACTGGTGGGGAGGAAATTAGTTTAGATGACTTATTCTGGAGCATTTTCAAAACAGCTGGCACGAAAGAGCCCTGAAGCTTTATCTTCTTGGTATAAATCAGTAGCAACCCCCCACTAACAACGGAATTACACCAAAGTAAAACCAATGTATAYGAGAATAAAATCGGACCCATTGTTTTCAGATCAAAAGACCATTAATCACCTTTGCTATATTACATGCTATGCAGCTCTACTTACATAGAAGCAAATGAGACTGTCCCCAGCATCGGTCAGGGCAAAGTTGGTCATAGGTCCTGAGACTGTTTTTCAGCGAAGTAATCCTACATAGCCAGATTCAACAGGAGACTTCAGCAAATCCTCAACTATTTTCTCACTGTAAAGCTAAGAGTTATGATAATTCACGCAGTGACTAGGAAGCATACTGCTTGACTTACTTATTTATAAAACCTAASCAATGGCTCACTTTTCAGGTAACAACTACTTGTGGTGAAATCTTCATGACTGGCCAGTCTACCTGCTCAAAATTATCTGAAAAAGCTAATCAGTAGTGAGGGGTAGCATTTTACTCTTTGAGTGATTGTTGTTGAATCAGTTCGATGGAAATAAGGTTGACAGAATCTAGCCCTCAAATAAAGGTGGAAAACTGTTGGTATTTGCTCACTGATGATTTTCAGAATTTGGGAGGGTGGAACTGGGTGAGAAAATAGCTAAATGTAGTTAAATAGATCAGCTTTCCAGAATTAATTACCTACTTAAGCATTTGGATATCACCTTGTGTTTTATCAAGATATATCTCAAGTTGCTACTAAACTTCAAAACAAGTAAGTGAAGGCCACTCTGTGAAGTGTGCATAGTGCCTGGCTGTAGCCTTAGAAATTCTGAAATTAAACTATTCCAGCCACAAAACACGTAGACTGTTACACATAGACATTAGCAGTGAACTTCTGGTAAACAACAGCCTTGACCTGGAAGGGACCAAACCGAATAGAAAGACAGTTCAGGGACATCTAGCTATTGGCTTCTCTGTTACAACTGGCTGACACTGTCAATTACAAAGTGGGCATCTGTCACCTTATAAGTGAACTAGGGGACTTAGTTTCCAACTTGATTCAAATGCAAAATTAAGGAACCACAGAAGGGCAAGGGCCTCCAATCACTCTTAACCTGGGCTAGATTAATTGTATTAACTTAGCAGAGAAAACCTCTGTGTTCAATTATTTACCTCTAAACTATCTTGCCATAAGTCAAATACGGTAATTAAAAACTATGGACAATGAAAAGTACTGATCTTGTGTAGTCTTTCACCTTTTCGTCTTTTTTTTTAAAGCTACCAGTAACACCTCATGAATAATTTCCTAGGTAGGAGATACCTTCCTACCTCTTCCACTTATATCACTTAGATATATACAGTCAGAACATGTATTTTAGGAATAGGAGAAATAAAACAGAGTGAAATACCTAATAAATAGCTACTCCCTTAAATAAATATTATTTGGAAAACACAGTTGTGGAAAATTGGATCCTACCCTTACTCTTTCTCTGGCTTTAAACATTCAGTAACAACTTATTCAGGAAATGTATCTTCCTCTCCATCAGCAGGAATTTTTTATACCATTTGCTAAATGTGGATCAGCTTCCAGTACTCACTCATGCTGAATGAGTAGCAGAGCTCTTCACCTTTTGACTAGTGGGCCTTATCTAGCCCGAAACATCAGTGAAATGGCCCACCCCAAGAACTTGGGTGTGCTGGGAGGTTGTTACTGCTTTTGGAGGAAAACCGAAGGAACAGCACAGACAGAGGCCAGAACACGCAAAGGTGGAGCCAGCAATTGTGTAAAATCAGTGCATTACATGAATCAAGTGGAGTGAGACATGGTGGGCTGGAAGGCCCCCTTCACCAGCAAAGGTATTTCCCCTGCTACCTCTTACTGCCAGAGCACCATGAAAACCCTGTCCCATCACCCAGGCCAGGATGGCCAGCCTCCTCTAAACTTTTATCCAATTAGTCCCCCTTAAAAAAACTTGAAGAGCTCTATTATATGGTGAGCCCTCTACATTCAGTGAGTCTGCACTCATTTAATCCAAAAAAGGTTGCCATGGCCCAGTTCTCCATTATGATATAATTTACCAAGACCTCAACAGCTTTTTGTGGGAATTTCAGAAATAATTCACTGCTGATCACATTATTCCATGCAGAAAATGGATTAAACTTCAGGCAACACTACTAGTGGAAAGAGGGGTTTTAATGCTATTGTGAAATATCTGTGTGACAGCAAAAGAACACTTTAGCCACTGGATAAATTTTCAGGTGTCTGTGAGAAATGGTGCTAGAGCACAGAAATACAAATGCATGGGATACAGACCTTGTTAGTTTAAATTCTTTTATCCCTATCTATTGAATTGCTTGTGTGCAATTTTCAGCAACGCTAAAAGAAAATCTAAGACTGAGGTGGAAAAAAAAAAAGCTCAGTATTGTTGTGTAGGTGGTTTTGATTAGAGTTGGCAGCAATTTAAAATGAGATGCATCTTCCAGAAGGAAAGACAATTTTACTCAGGGAAAATACACGTGATACATGAATAAGACCTTTGACTAGTGATGGGCAAATCTACTGAAAAATGTAAGTGCTTATTACAAGCATTTTCAAACCTTTGGAGATCTCCCTCAATTTCCCTCCTCCTCAGAGACAGTATGGGGATTTTCAGGTAGATTTTTTTGCTGCTCTTCCTACCCCCGCAGCATCCCTGATTACAGGTGATCATTTATGCCAGTATGCATAGAACAAATATTGAAAAGGCTGCTAAGATGATTCAGAAGGAACAAAAGATACCCTAGATATACAAAAACGAGTATGGAACATTTCTAGCTTTTTTTCTGGCCTCCTGCTATAAGGAGTTCCTGAAACCTGTACTAAGGTCTATGCATAGGTCCTGCTACATGAAAAATTTTTGAAAAGATGGCTGCCTTAAAAAGCAATATGGTCAGAACCCACTGGATTCTTAGATATAAGAGTCAATTTATTCTGGTGAATCCTAGCCCATTTGGACAATTCAACTCTTTCCCATAATGATATCACTTGTTATTATTATAACTTTAAAATTATTTTAAATTGCCAGTTATGTGCTTCAGATAACATGAGACAAAGGCTCAGGCTTGCCTTTGGTACACGTAGTGTCAATCTGGGGCTTCAGCAGCAGATGAGATCTCATTTTGCCTGCAGTTCAAGCAGACAGGAGCATGCGCTGTCTATGCTCAGAGCTAAGTGGAAGCTGTGTAGCTGCAGTAGCACAGTACTGAGCCTGAGCAAATACACCCTGCCTTCTCAACAAGGCTTATCAGCTTGGGCTCGGTGCCTGCTAACTGCAGCTACATGGCTTCTGGTTTGTAGCCAGTTTGCATCTGTCTGGCTCAGAGCACAGGAAGAACAAACTTGTGTCTGCTTGCAAAATATCTTGTAGATGTACTGTGTGTCAATCCAACAGGGACAAAAACAATCCTAAACATACCAGTATGGGCCTAGTGCAGCCCCCTTGAAATCAGCTGAAGATCTAACCCTGTGGACACAGACACAAAAGAAAAACAGTGAAATATGCAAGTATCTTGAAGAAATTTGTCTTTCAGTGGATGCTGTAAACTTGCTTAACTTATTGGTTAACCCTTCCATTATCTGATTACTTCACTACATCCCCCCCCCCCTTCTTCCATATCTGGGAATATAAGTTACATTCACTCTGCACTCCCACTAAATGTCAAGTTGCTGCAGGTCGAACAGCTCTGGCACTTACACCCACATACACCTGTTTCCTGACCGACAGATACATGATGTGTTAACTTACACCGCTGCTAACTCATGATTGAATTTAGCCGTGTTTTGTATTTAATTATTCATTTTTTAAAAGCACTCTAGGGTCAATATAAATATGTGTGCTCTCCTGCAGTGGTGTCACTTTGTTTAAGCCACAGAAGTTATTTTGGATTTATCCTACAATCCATGAGAGAAGAAATGGATAGTTTTGCAGAAGCTGTCAGGGTTCACAAGACATACTGCAGCTGCATGATGAAGTGTGGTGTTCATGGTTCAATAAATATAAAGAGAGACTGGAAAGGAACAGTGATGTTGCCAAACACCTGTTTGCAAGTGGGGGACTAGATTGACCAGCTCAGATATGTCCAAACAAAAGTTGGTAGGATTAAAAAAAAAAGGAAATGGGTTGTTGTAACAATATAGACAAGTGAATGTGAAGAAATACAGACCACGGAACATCTACTGGGCTGGCCATGAAGCAGGGCACACTACAGGACCACTGAAAAAAAATACAAAGTCGAGGTGAAAAGACAGGAAAAGAAGAACCTTAAAATGCCCAAAAACCAAGTGTCTGGGTTCTTAGCATTATATAGTGTTTATATTGCCTTACTATTTTGTTTCTTTTGTGCGTTATCATCCTTACAATTTTCCATTCATATGAGCATTAGGTTTGTGGAACGGATCAGTGCAATCTATTTAAAAATAATTTTCCAATCAAGCTATATCCCAGAGATGGAAGATAGGTCTATATTTAAAGAAAACAATTTGATATTCATCAGTACATAAAATACAGTAGTTCCTAAAATGTATTTTAAACTCARTTGGTAAACTTCAGCTTGCAGTCCCTGTTGAACAACCAGGAAAAGGGATATTTAGCTTTCCAAGAAAAATGCGTAATGCCATATGAACTCTGTATATAGAAATATGCATGTATATAAACACAAACACACACATTTACCGGTGGATTCATATACCAAATGCAGGTCATCAAAGCTTTGCCAGAGTGTACACAGTGATGGCTCCTACTGTTTCATCTGTCTTGCTCTCAAAGGCATTTAATTATTTCTTACATTTCTTCTGAATGAAAAACAGTTATCATGGTCATCAGTGTGAATGAGATTCTCCTAATCCCAAAAGATTATCTTCTGTGGTGAGAGACAGAAATGCTACCTCATTACAAAGAAATCATGATAAACTGGAGAGGCCACATCCCTAGCTGTGCCTCAGTGATCTTCAGGGTATCAAGAGGAACTATGAGAAGCTCTTCACTCTCCTCACAATTCTGGACATAGCCAAGGGGTAAGAGAGGCCTCTTGCACAGATTAGAGCAGCCACAGAATTTCCCTAATTTGTAGCAGCTGTGTGGCCACCTAGACATTGCTCTTCCTCCTTAAATCATAAGAGTATGTCATATGTCAGACATGACCTCCTTCCTACAGGAGTGCTTCCCACCTCTTAATTCGTAGTGCACCACAGAAGTAGGAGTGATGGAACTAGCCAGAGCAGCTTCAGACCTCTTAATGGTTCCCCATGCAGTCAGAGCTCCCCTCTGCCTGATTATATCTATTTCTGGTCCCTTCTTTGCTGGGTCCAAATACCTAAATTGTGTCATTAAGCCTGGTGCCAGCTAAACATATGCACAAAAGCTAACTTCAGTCCAGAAAGTCTCTCCAGGTTTCTCTCTACAGTCATTGGTTCTTCTTTGGGCTACTGAGCACACACCAGAATCACCCTGCAGAGGAGCTCCTCTCTCTCTTCATTGCTTGGAGAGGGACCCTAGCAAAATTGTGCTCCTATAGGCTACAGTTATCCTTTGTGAGTATCCTTTGAAAATTTTGTTGCCAAGCAGTCAAATGCAAGGGTTATCATGACAGGTTACATTTGCTAGCACATTCAGAAAAACAGTAGTGAAACCGGAAAGCTATTCTATGCCATTTCATGCAGGGATCTTTGAACAAAATAGTGATTCAGCTCTGTAGCCCTTGAAAAGAGAATACTAAAGGTCTAAAATTAAACACAAAAATAAATACACAGATTGGATAGGAATAAAAAAAAGATTTTTATAAACTCCCTGAAAATAATAGTATGGTTCATAAAAAAAAGATGTTAGGCTGTAGTGACTCTTTACATAAGCCCATGTGACAAACGATGTCTGGTGGTAATACAGTTACATGGTTCAGTCTTGCTATGTTCATACACTGCACTGACTAACAAGAGATATAACTGTATTAATGCGGCCCTGAGTTAGTAAGACTTGCTGAGAGACAGAGTAAATTTTGTTCCATTTAAGTGCCACATGAATGTGGTCACACAGGTCTTGGCCCACTTGAAGCATGAGGAGACCTCAGGTGCATCTGTCTAGAAACCAGGGCAGGGGCAGTGAGGGCTTCCTGGCRTACTCACACATACACAGTCCTCAAAGATTGTCATTTCGCTTTTCCGGAAAGGAATTGTGACGGAAGATGCAATTCTGAGCAAAAGTTCAAGGGTTTCATTGTTCTTTTTGTATCTGGGCAAGATGGGAGTTGAATGTGATAGGAATGCAAACAGTGGCAGTGGGGGCAACTTACAGACCTGCTAGCGTTACTGAATACATTTGTGATAAGGTCATTACGCTGAGACTGTCTACTTGTGCTTAATGGTAAGTACTTTGAAGCTCTTCTTATATAGAAATAGGGTGACGGCAGCAAACAACACACTGCAGAAATCCTGGTGTATGATGCAGCCACAGAGACTCTTGGTAGTGAATATTTGGTGGTTGTTTAATAAATTATAAATTACAAATGTTTTAAAGAAATTACAAAACACCTCTCCTGCTGCTGGTTTCACTGTTACAATTTCAGTTGGGTTCAGTTCAATTATACTTGGCATGACAAACTTTGCAAGTGTTTCCAGTGTGTAAAAACACATGGACACTTTGGATATCTTTCAGGAGTAGGCTTCCACTTAGGACAGGACTATGCAATTTCTTTGGAGTTTCATACCTGTAGAGGATTAATAGCGCCCACTCCTGCTCCAGGTCAAATATATGAAGCATTACTTCCATATTGGTAATATGCTTTATCCTTGGCATTGCACATTAACCCTTTTCTATCCTGCAATCTGATCCTACTTAATCCAAGTTTTATCCTACTATGACAAACTGAGAAACAGACAGAGTTGTCTCAAATTCTTGGCTATTCTTGGTTGTTCTGGCTACAACTTTGTTGTATGTCAGAGATCAGACAACCTAATTGTCAGCACCAATGTGCCAGGCAAGTTTGCCAAAGGAGAAATAAAGCACAACTCTCAATTCTCAGAATGTTAATGTTCAATTTTGCAAAATGGTCGTTTTTACCCAGCACTGTCCTATTACCATTTGCTCTGATATTTCTGTTTGATGAAAGGCTATTTTCTCCTCTACTATAGTTTAAATACTCAGTAAATGTTTTCATAGCTCAGAGATCCCTCTTTTCACAGTTAGGTGTAGTTTCTTTGTTTGTTTCCCCCCACTCACTTCAATAATATGATTTTCAGTATGCCTCTTACTTAGATGTAGGAAAAACAGATATAAAGAACTTATTTTCCAAATCATACCTTGATCTAAGTTCCTTTTCATGTAGGAGTAGATGAAACATCCAAACACAGTCCTGCTACCATTCACTGGAGCTAAGGGGGCCACAGTGGGGACCAGAGAGAGAACGCTTGCCCCTCAGAAGAAAAAACTGTCTCATGATTTTAAACCTGCCCTCTGTTCTAGATGTTGGTAGACCTCATGCCATGCTACAATGAACAATGGAAGTGAGAAGAGAACAGTAGCCAAGCTATAGCTATATTAAATACCTGTCATACAGAAAAACTTGACATTTATAACCTTGTATCATACCARTGCGAATGTTTGTAGACGATTCTGTGTTAGTAGGTGACAAACAATATCCTCATGCAACTTTGGGATTCTTTGCTGATATATTAGTTTTGGACAATAGGAAGAGAACACTAAGAATTATTCAGTGAAAACTGAGACTTGTATTTATCCTTCAGGAATGGGGAGAAGATAATAATATTCTCTAAACTAATACACAGTTTTAAATCAGAGCATATCAGACCACCTTCTAAAATTTAAGTCTCAGTGAAATAATTATATCATCCTTTTTCCCAAGCAGGCAACCTAGACAGAAAAAGTTGATTAGACTGCTTTCTAGTCAGACAATGAATCAGTGGCACAGCAGGAATATGGCTCTGTAGTCTTGAGATCCATGTAYGCACTCTGGTAATTGGATCAAACTCCAGGAAAAGCATTCAGAAAATGAAACAGAAGTGAGTTAGGTCTTAATTCCTTGCATGTCTGTCAGCTGTATAAATCTCAAGTGCATTTCTTAAAATTAGTCTTGTAATTTTGTTAGTCACGCAATTTTATTTCTTCCCTTTTCATGCTCTGTGAGCGTCTGTGCTTTGCTTACAACACGCTAGCCAAATGGATCTTTAGGCAGAACAAAATGAGAACAATCCTATAAACCATTTAAGCTAGCCAAAATACTGAGTGAACAACAGAGAGCATTCCAGGATCTATTTGTACTAGACCCTTCTTGGTTCACATCTGGGATTACAGTTAATGCAGACAGCTTTGTAGCAGTTCTAGTTAATGTTCTCTGCATCTCAAAAATATGGCTATTCTGTCCCCCAAAATACTCTTGTGATCCACTGACATCTCCAGTGGAATGTCATGGCTTACAGAAAGAAAATTCAACTAAATTAAAAAGTATACAAAGTATCCTCTTTGGGGTGTTTTTTCTTTATTTTTGTTCTTTTGTTTTATTTTCTTTTTAACTAGAAAATCCTATTGTCAGCTAAAGCATTTTCCTCGCTTGCACAGCTGCCACACAACCTGGCAGTGCTCTCATTCCCATCTTTCACATTAAGATTCTTTTGAATCCGAAGTGATGGAAAAGCACCTTTATGCCAGAGGTTTGACACTCCATGAAATTGAACCCCAGCAGCAGGTCATTCATTCATATAAAACCAGTCTTTATAGGGCATGCTGTAGAATCCTGTGTTTTTAAATGACCTTACAGTTCACTATCTTCACCGACTCTGGAGGGGCTATCCAAATACATGACATTGTGAAGTAAGAATGACGTTTTGAAAAACAGTATCTTCTCTCCCTGCCCACCTCCCCGCCCTCCCCCCAAACTTTTCCGGCTGTATAGGAAAAATACTTTCGTTTTAGAACCAGAGAGGAAACTGTGGAAGAACACCATACTTTTGTTACCACTCTCTGTCTAGACATAGACCAAATTGAAGATAATAGATAATCATTTAAGAGATGACATAGACTTAGCAATCTGGTGGCCTGAAAAGCATGTATGTTTGCACTATCACTTAGGACAAGCCTTGTACATTTTGCTGACTGCTACAACCAATTCCTTGTTTAAGGATGATAAAGCATGGGCTCAATCCATACGTGAACAACTATAGGGCCATAAAAGCAGAATGAAAGTAATTGATCCCCATTCTGGAGGCACTTCACAAATTACACGCTCTCCGATTCTAAGAAAGGCAGTTTCATGACCTACTCCCTGACCTGATCACATGCATCACAGCTCCAATCAAGTACAGCACTGAAAAAGGTGGGGGTTATTCTTACAAAATCTTACAAGGCCAGGGACTCGATCTACAAAGCAGAGCTAGATGTCACAGTGCTGAGTGCTGTAGCACCTAATATCACGCATCGAACCACCTCATGGAATTCGTAATATCCAAATTAAGTGCCAGAGGCAGAGAGGAGTCAGTCTTTTTTGATAACAGGTGCTAAAGCAGAAGGTCACAATGTGTTTGCTAGCCACTGGGCTCAGGATGTGGAAGACCTCATTTCAGTTTCCTACACTGTCTGATGAGATTCAAACCACATCTTTTCTTCCACCCCCAGAAATCTCTCCCTCATCACCAGCATGGTTTTCTAACCACCGGGAAATAGGCTAAACATTAGGGACACCATCTCTTCCTCTCACTGTGGATTGTGGGGAGTTAAGACTAGTAGATGAAATTTGAGAATGAGTGAGTATCAGACTTGTTCAGCGAGATAAATAGGGAAAGCATCAGCAGTGAGCTCCTTGCCTCTTTTATCTCCACCGTGTTTCCTGATATGCTCAGAAGTAAAACTCAATTGCTCTGAGGGAACTTTAATTGACAAAAATACAGACACTCTGAGCCTTTGGATGCCTCTAGAGTAGAAAGCTATTAAGCAGAAGTTCTGAGCATGTAAAATTTAGATGAAAATGCTTAATTGTTTGTATTCAGACATCTAGTTCTCTCAGTATATATATCTCTTCAACCAAGTAACAGAGAAAGGCATTCCATCCCTAAATAGATTCCCTAGGCATTATAGCAGCTTTTAATCTCATGTCATTCCTGAAGAGAGCAGTGAATGAAGCTATTTTGCAATATATCCAATAGATGTATCCTGTTTCTTCTTATTTCTGATTCTGTCTTCCTTTAAGTGCTCTGGTGAGAGGAAGAATGGAGGAGAGGCTCCTAGGATATAGCTACAAAGCAGAATCATTATTTCCTTGTGTCCCAACATCCCTGTGGTTGAAGAAGTGGAGCTATCTCCATGAGTATTACCTAACCACAAATACTTTTTCTCCGTGTAATTGAGTATATTGATCTGGTTTTCAAGGTAACTATAGAGCTAGTAAATATGGTATCCAGGTGTAAAACAAATCCTTGGTATCACACAACATCTCTTCTAATTGACTTTCCATGACCCTAAGGTATTTCTCTCATTTTGCATCTTTTATTCTTCTTTCTTCCTCTTCTCCCACCCACCATTTTGTGCTACTCTTTCATCTGTCCAAGATGGTCAAGTGCTCTTATCCTTGTCATTGGGGGAAAGTCTTGATTAAGAGGTAGGTCTTGCAATAAACTCTAAAGATGATTAGCCTTAGTCTTATCCTGATTGCTTAATTAAGCCTTTCAGAGTTTTTGCTACTAGATCCAGGCCCTTGCACCCCATGCTTTATTACCCTTCTCTGAGGGGAGATGCGGATTTTGGAGGCTGAAACAACTATTTTTGAAGATGTTTTGCTGACTTCATGGCTGTTGAGAACGTGCCATCAGTAAATGATAAGGCCAATTTCCAGCTTACTGAAGCTCACTTTCATCTTGCCTCATTTGAGCTTGAACAAATGACTTTTATTCACAGATTCACAGAATAGTTGAAACTGGAAGGAGCCCTTGGAGATCATGAAGTCCAACCCCCCTGTTCAATGCAGGGTCAACTAGAGCAGGTTGCTCAGTGCTGTGTCCAGTCAGGTTTTGAATATCTCCAATGATGGAGACTCCACCACTTCTCTGGGCAAACTGTTCCACTCTTTGACCATTGTCATTGTAAAAAAGTTTTTTGTTATGTTTATATGGAACTTCCTGTAATCCAGTTTGTGCCCATAGTCTCTTGTCCATTCACTGGCTATCACTGAGAAGCATCTAGCTTCATCTTCTTGCACCCTCCCATCAGGTATTTATACACAATGATAAAATTCCCTCCCAAACCTTCTCTTCATCAGGCTCAACAGTCCCAGCTCTCTCAGCCTCTCCTTAGATGAGGAGATGCTCCAATCCCTTAATCATCTTTGTGGCCCTTCCCTGGACTTGCTCCAATTAAGTCCATGTCTCTCTTGTAGTGTGGAGCCCAGAACTGAACAGTACTCCAGATGTGGCCTCACCAGTTCTGAGTACAGAGGAATGATCACCTCCCTCAGCCTACTGGTGATGCTCTCCTGAATGCAGTCCAGGATGCTGTTGGYTGCCTTTGCTGCAAGGGCACTCTGCTGTCTCATGTTCAACTTGTGTGTCCACCAGCACCCCCAGGTCCTTTTCTGCAAAGCTGCTTTCCAGCTGTTTGGCCCCCAGCATGTACTGGTGCATGGGGTTACTCCTCCCCAGCTGCAGGACTTTGCATTATTGCAAACTTCATGAGATTCCTGTCAGCCCATTTCTCCAGCCTGAAAGGACCCCTCTGAATGTCAGCATGCTCAGCTGGTGTATCAACCACTCCTCCCAAGTTTCGTATTGTCTGCAAACTTGCTCAGGGTGCATTCTATCCCATCACCCAGGTCATTAGTGAAGATATTAAACAGTACTGGACCCAGTAACAACCCTTTGGGGCATACCACTGGTTACTGGCCTCCAGCTGGACTTTGTGCCATTGATCACAACTCCTTCAAGCCCAGAGGTTTTAGACAGTTTTCAATCCACCTCACTGTCCATTTTATCTAGTCKACTTCATCAGTTTGTCCATAAGGATGTTACAGGAGAAAGTGTCAAAAGCCTTACTTAAGATAAACAACATCCCCTGCTCTCCCCTTTTCCACCAAGCTAGTCATCTTATCATAGATGGCTATCAGGTTGGCATTCACACGCCTTTAGTGTGATTCATTTACTATACATAGGTATTTCTACTGAAAAGGGAAAAGTTTCCTCTATATTCTGAAAACAAGAGAGAATCCAAGACTCTATATTAGCAAATGACTATTTCTGGAAGCAAAATGGTTATACTATCTGTTTTTTACTTGACCAGCTGGACTGACTGAAAGCTAAGTCAGAGCCACAGCATTCTCCTGTGAGCTATGGTGGGAGATACAGCAGCATGCCAACAGAACCAGTAATACCAAGAGGCTGACAGCTCAGAAACAAAAGTTTATCTTTATTTCATGGCCACGCATCAACAAACATCAGAGGCCTAACTGTCTCTAAAATAGTCTAGAATTCTGGCTTCAAATAGATACTATTGGGACTCCTGTCCCTATGGAAGTGATGGTTGGATACAGTGGCACTATCAATGGCATTCCTGAAGTGACTTTTAAATTGCCAATTCCTTATTTGAAAGTGACGTTGGTTAGTGGAATTCTTAGATTTGCTTTATCAAATGGCTGAAAGATGTAGTGTTTTAGATCTGCCTAATCACTTTCCAGAGTTTCTTTTTATTTGGCTTGACCAATTTGTGTTCAAGATCACCAAATTCAAATTGCTCAAGAATTTTTCATATTTGCTTGCTATTATTATCAAAATTAAAGAAGACCTCATTGATAGAAACAATGAATGAAATTTGGTGAAGATAGCTGATTATGTAGTTCACATTTCAAAATTATTTTGAGTCTTGATTTTGCAGCATCTGTGGCAATTGTCTGATTTCATTTTAGCACTGAATATTTGTGAAAGTTCCTTGCTGTTCATGAGATTCAGAGCAGCTTTGTGGCCAATGTTGCTCTAATCTTTTAAAATTGTATTCTGTAAGATACTAATGAGCTGGGGTTGTCTATTGTGCTGATGAGATAAAGCAAGCACACAGAACTAAGAGCAAAGGAGAAAAGATGACTGTGAATTGATATTATTATTCACTTTGCATGAATGACAAAAGATGTATTTAACATTTGTCATTTTGGTTTTTACCTTTCAGGATACTGATCACCAAAAAATGTTGATGTCAAATCAAGAGGTAGCATTCAGTCCCTATTAAATTATATAGATAAGAGATTTAATACCCTGTTATGGGACACAGATTTTTCAAAACAGAAAATACAGGATTTGTCATACAAATCAGACTTTATGGATCAGTCACATCCTACCTCTGGCAACAGCTAGAGGAAAGAAAACCCTTCCAGAATCCATTGACCTAACGATACAGGTAGTTCAGAGGAGGTCAGCAGTGAAAACTGTTCCTCCTTTTGACTATCACTTTACATCTTGAATAAAGAGGTTTCCTGTATGTAACCTGGAGAACTATTCATTGCATAGTTACTTAGTAATGTTTTCAGTCTGCCCTTTAGTACACAATGTATACAGTGACCGCGAATTCTATGGATTGAAGCACACGGTTCATCCTGAATATACAAGTGTTACTKTGAAGCAGCCCACCATTTTAGCTTGATGGAGCACTTCTAAAATGCCAGAAGCTCAAGACTTGTCTTCATCACCAAGACAACTTGAAGTAAAACCTTGATAAAAACAGGGCAATTGGCATTTTTCGTAGAGATAGCATGTTTCAGATTATGTGATATTCCTACTCTGAGGAAAAAAAATAGATTAACAAAATCAAGGCAGTGGTTTTAGATGGTGTTAGACTGGTTCTAAATGGGATTTTAATTGAGATGAGCAAGCTAAAGAGGAAAATGTTTGTTTTGCCAGGACTTGTGAAGAGACCTTAAGCAATGAGTCTGCAATTCTCACAGCACCTGCACTGAAAAGCTTCCATCCTGTAAAAGAGGATATGCAGCTTACTTAAGAGAATAACAAACTTTCTGCAGCATTTTCACAGATGATTAATCACTCTTATTAACAGGGGTGCTCCCAGCTGTATTTCCTATTGTTTTGCTTTCCTTAATTGTTTATCACAGGCAGATATCTCTGATTTCAATGTGAACTTAGAACCTTTGGACTTTTGCAGCTTCTTGGTACCGTCTGCTTTGTATTAAATAAAAAGTATTTGTTTTAAAAATTATATTGAAATAAGGGTTGTGTTAACATCATTTTGCTTCTCTGTGGTTCCTATTCAAGTAGAGACAAAAGAGAATGGTTGCTTTAGTAAGTCTCTTTCCATTTTTGCACAGTGTTCATTCATTCTGTGCTCCACCAGATGTGCTGTGTTTCATTTCCAACCAGGTTCCCATCTGTCCAGAAGGCTGGAGTTTGAAGGATCTCATTATTGTGAGGATGGACTACTTCTTGTTCTGCCCATTTTGAGTAAAAGGCAGAAAAGGGTGAAAGCAGGAAATGAAGTAGAAATAAAAAAAAAAAAGTCTTTTAAACATTTGAAAAGTGAATGTAGAGGACTGTGAGCAATATTATAGGGAGACCTCAAACAATATATGAAATTAGGTGTTTGGTCTGAATTCAATGAAAGATAATGAAGGGTTTTGATATGATAATCCCACTTAAATGATTATAGAGTGGGGGGTGTATATGTGTGTGAGCTGTGAGGGGAGGAGGGGTGTTACAATAAGCTAGCCAGCCAGTTCTGCTCTCAGTAAAGTGTCAGATCGGCTGTTTTGCTAAAGATAAATTTTTCATGTTCCAAATATTCTGAGAGAAAATAAACTCTACTAATAGCAAGATGCGTAGTGATTTGCACATTATCCAAGCCATTGAGTTATTCCTGACTGTCCCTATTCTAGTTCTTGATTTGCAGGCCAGCTACGCTCTGCAGCTGGAGCAAATTATATCAACAGAAGTGCTGATGTGACCACAAGTTGACAAAAGGACATGATTTCTAGTAGCAGAAAAGCAACTAGATTTTATGAAATTGTATCTAATAATGTTGTTTAACTCATGGATCTTGCATCTGACGTCTACTTTTTATCCAGTCCTTTCAGCAGCCCTTTGTTAGCAGTCACTCAGAAGAGGAAATAAAATGTAGCCATTGAAATAAAAATTGCTCTACGCTTTTTAATAGCTCAGCTGCAAGCTCTATTGTTTTATTTAATGGATTGTATAACTGAAGTCTTTCCTCATGACTATACTCATTTGGCTTCCTAGTTTCCAAACTAAACTACAGTATCTTCGGGTTCCAAAGTAAGGGATTGAGAGAGAGAGAGATGAAAGGATAAAATGGTCTTATATTTGCAGAATACAAACTCCGAGAAGCTACATATGAGGAATCAGAACAGTGACTGAGAGTCAGAATTTCTGCACTGCATTTTGAGTTCTGACATTGACTTGCTTTGTGCCCTTGGTTATTAAACTCAACTCAATCCTTCCAGGTCTCAATTTACCAGTCTGCAAATGGGTGTAATAATATCTATTTATCCATTCAAAAGACATGTAGTGACTGTGAATATTTGCACTTTGAGTGCCTCAGATAACACGGAGTCATAGACAAGTGAAGTATTATTTCATTAAAATTCTAAATCACACGGAAGAATTCTCCCATCACCCAGTATTTGTGATCTCACACAGCTGAAGAAACAGGATGAAAAAGCAAAATAATGGCTAGAGGAAGCATCAGATTACTGTTCTCCAGCCACTTACCATAGGTACAGGAGATCTGAATTGCTTTGACAGGTCTCTCACTGCCCCACTGTGTAACTTTTCCCACACCTATTTTTCCTATGACGATTTCCTAGGGGACTGTCCTTCTCAATTTGTACAGAGGCTGGCACCATGGACTGCAGTTCCAAACCAGGCTCTGCAGCAGTCTGAAAGCAGTATCAAGAATAATGTTGTACTAGGGGTAGCATGTGATGAAAAAGCTTATTTTCTGTGACTGCATTAGAGGAAAGCTCAATGTAAATATTTCTGAAGCTTTTGTAAGCCAAAAGGACTACTGGGAAGAGTGAAATCACTGTATCACTGGTAAAATATACAGACCATTTTACAGAGAACTTAAAATGACAAACATTCTTTCAACATTTGTAAAGTCATTTTCAGTCCAGTAACCCAAAGCAGCCTAAAAGGTAATTGACAGATAATATGAACTTCATGTGATGATGAAGTAATAAAATCAGAGAGAATCAATCATCACTTGCAATATCTTCTGAATTGTCTTCAAATATCTTGAACCTGAAAGAATCTCAGGGCATCTCTGTGGTCTTTTGAGACTGTTATTCAGAGTGTGTCTTGCACATGCTCTTTAAAGAATTTTGGGAAAGCTTTCTTTTTGCTGTTGTCCCAAAAGTACTTGTGCCTTGTAGGCATGTTCAGTGTAACGGAAAAAAAGGCCTTATTAAATCATCAAGTGCTAAGAAGGCTTTCAGCTGTGGAAGATACGCAATGTATACTGCAGTTGAAACAAATCATACACTATAACCTGTTAAGGATGTAATTGAGATACATGTAATCATTAACCTTGGAACAGACTGGGAATCAGTTAATGAATCAAATCAATACCCTCTCCACTGATCCATAATAATTTGAAAGAAATGAAAAATTTAACAGTTGCTGTATGTGAGGTTATCATGGGCTGCAATTAGCTAGCCTCCGGGAGATTATGTTACCTAGTTACCAGAGGGTAAGTGTAATTTCCGTAGATCTTTTGGAAAGATTGCTATAATGACAGGTGCCAGACAATGAAATGGGTCAGAAAGAGACTTTAGGTGCTGGCTGTAGCTAGGTCAGCTTTCTGTCCCTTCAAGCAGCATATCCTTGTGACATTTTGCACTTACAGTTAATGCTGCAGTATGATGAAGACATTTCAATACACTCTTAACTGAGTGTAACTGTTGCCAAAAAATAATGAAATGTTACCTCTGTTTTAAGTGCTGCTACCTGTCTAGAACTCACTATTTAGTGCTTATTTCAGGGGGAAATGAAGGCTATACTGTATGTTTTTCAGTGAGAGAGTGAAGCTTCTGAATTTCTGGGCATGTGAAAAAGATATACTGGCCAAGGGAATAAATACAAATGAGAAACAAGTTTCAAAAATACATGTGGAATATATGTGCCTAGATGGCAAATGTTAACGAGCCTATTTTATAACACTAAATAGGGTAGAGGAAGGAAAAAACTGTTGTTTGCCTCCACAGCATGTACTCAGTGATACCCGTGCACAGTAGGATAGTTAGTTAGCTACCACATGCAAAGCAGAAAGCAGATGGTATGGTTGATATAGATCACAGGAACGTGAGTATCTGTGAGTGTGCATGTCTTTGTATGTTCATGTGTAAATCAGCAAGGAGTTTGACATTGACATACTTCATCAAGTCTAGTTTATAAGGAACAAGTAGTGCAACATTCTGTGCATCTGGCAACATAACTAGCTCTGTCAATCTGTGGATACTGCTGACATTGTACTATTAGCGTCACTTCCATCTGTTTTGTTTATATAGGGCTTGATTTACTTTCACCATGTGAATTGGTAGTGGGTAGGAATGTCCAAAAGTCTCTGGTTCCAGTTAAACCTGCAGTGCATCATGTTGCACTTTATCAGAAAGGGGAGCATTATCGTGACGATTGCGACCTGTTTCTTCTACTGATAGTATCAACATACACTGTGCAATACAGAGGAAAATGAATAGAGCATGAAAAACTATTTCATCAAAAAAAATTCAGTCCTTGTTCATTTCTCTGCCCTCAGGGATAAATAAATTATATTCGAGATAGGAGACTGTTCTGGTAATTCAGAGTCAGGTTAGTCCACCCTATGTTGAATTCTTCCTCCTCTTTCCACCTGCTTGGTGTCACTCACTGCTCTAAATAATACCATAGCAACATTCTGTCTACCAAATAGTTTTGTCCTGAACCATGTTTGGAAAAACTGGAACTGCTTTTCCTCATCTCCTCAGTTGTCCCAAGTGTAAACAGATAATAGGACTATTCTAGCAACTTACTGCCTGAAAGGCACAACTCACGATCTACAGCAGGAGTTCACTTCATCCACAACTGACATTAGCTACCTCCAGAGCAAATCAAAACAGACTGTGTAACAGTACATATTGGGACAGAAAGTGAAAAAGTGTTATGTAACTGAAATTGTAAGGAGAATTGTAGAGACATATTACAATATTAATCACCTTGGAATCTGAGCAGGAACTGAAGGTTAAATAATCTTTATTACAAAATCACACAATCTTTTCCACCCATGCATAGTCAGGTCTGCACTGTTATATCTCATATAAAGAAAACTTGTCATAATCCTACTTAAGAGAACTGGTTAATAAGTTACTCAGAGAGCAGAGGGACATCTACTGAACCAAAACTTGTTGTCTGCAGCAMCTCATCTTTAAGTACCATCCTGTTCAATTCTATATTCAGAATTATCCAAGGTACCTATGTAGGAATTTAGCCATGTAACAAGGTGTCTTTGACATCAGTCCTTTCCCTTTTTCCAAGTAAACCATATAATTGCACAAATAAAGAGCCTAATTGCAACATTCAAGTCTMTTGGAAACCCTGCATACTATTTGAATTAGGGCAGGGGAATACAGTGCTCTCAATGTTGTAAAGTTGAATTCAAAAGTAACTATTACCAAATTGCAACCAACATTCCTAGTGTTATTTTGTAACAGGTSTTGAGCAGGTATATTTGGACCTAATTTTCTGCAACTCCTGTATTTTAGTAAATAGTAGATAGTTGTCCAGGGATATTCTGCAATACAGAACAGGAAAGATATAAGAATAATGAAAAGATAACCCAACAAAATAGTTTTATTGTATCATTATTGTTTTATTGSGTATTACAGCCAAGATAAGCACTCATAATCTACTCCAAGTGAAAGCATCACAGAGTTATTATTTTTCATAATTTAATAATGATGATGCAGAGCATATGGCCAAAAAAGGCAAGGAAAACAGTTTTTATAAAAACAGAGCTCTGTAGATGTACAATATTGAGTATGTTGTAAAAAGAGATGTATATCCTTGTGGTTTCTAAAGCAGGAACTCTAGGACTGTATTTATTCATCTGGTATTTACCCCTACTACAAGCCTCGACATACCACTAACCTGCCTTCACTCCTGCATAAAACGAGTACGTTGTTGCCATTGTCTTCCCTCCAGAGATGGCTAGTGCAGAGAGGAGACATTCTGTGAATGCTTCTGCTTTCTTCTGCAAATGAGGGGCAATGAAGCCAGATCCCTCCTGCACTAAGCAGCTACGGGAGCAAAGTATGGAACTCGGGACTGACCCCTCCCATGTGAGTACCTGAGTAGTAGACTACAGTAGACTACCAAGGCTCAGTGGCATTTTATCATGACAAAAAGTGCAAAGTACATTTCTGAAAACTGCCGAACCCATCATGAATAGCTTGTGACATGATGACAAAGGTTCTTGAGGAGAGAGCGGCTGAATTCCCTCAGGAACTGAATGTGGTCTCCCACATCTTGGGAATTTTCCCACAGAATGTCCACCTCTGACCAGGTTTTGACAGAAAGTCGCAGCACCCTTACACCTCCCATTGTTTCTTGCTATATTAGGAAAGTCCTAATATACTTAAGCCCTTAGGAGACATGTTGCTTGTAATACAGACTTGAAATAGGCAGAAAGCTACTTGAACCTGAAGGATGGGAAGTATTGCACCTTCTCAGAAGAATTTAACTAAATGGATGAAGATATAAAAGGTAACCCTGTGGACTTTATAATCTGACATTTGCAGAGATGACAATAGCAGCTCCATTCAGGCTTTTATTAGGTACTATGTTCTTGCTGAAGCCTCTAGAAGTGATGCTGTTATTGGGAGAGTTACAGACCAAAATCTTTCTACATATAACATTATATTTGAAATTGGCCCATGTGTATGTTTCTCTCAAATGAAAAAAGACAGGTTAGTTACCTATAACTGTACCTGACTGCAACATAGCTTTTAAAAAACCTGAAAGATGGATCTTGGGTAAGTGAAAGTGATAACATATGTACCAGTTCCAGAGAGAAACTATTTACTTTCAAAGCTTGGAAACTTTGCACAGCTCCTCCTGTTGATGGAGAAAATAGTTACATACGGTATACGGGCATCTGAATCTGGTGTTCATAGATCAGTGAGAGGAATGTCTGGCTCTAGTYTGAGCCCAAGGATGTGTGAGAGACCTTGTGCCATCCAGCCTTTCCAGTGAGCTACTGAGTCCAGAAYAGAAGTACCAGAAATCATGATCCTAAACAGGCAAGCAGGGTGGAAGGACATTGATCTGTAGAAGAATGTTTAAGCTTTTTAAACTGTCTATGTTTAAGCACACGTAAGTGAGCTTGGGAATCCCTAAAAGTAAAAAGAATAAATACTTTAAAGATTGAAACAAGCTACATTTGGAGACACCTGATGTCTGGTGAAGGGTAACGGTGGTGCCCTCCATCATGTACCCATCATTCTGTCTGTACCGAGAATATATAAAAATTTGTTTGAGGAAACATCAGTTTTGGAGCTTCACTTTTTTGTAACAGATTTGATAGCAATGTGAAGTTCTCTGAAAAGAGATTGTTTGCACTTTTGACTTCATGGCCACAGATATGAAGCTATCAAAAGCACATCATCTTGGACCTCCAGTCATGGTACAGCAATTTGAAAAGAACCAAAGCTCCCTGCAACAAAGCATTTAGAGATTCTGGGAGATGGCTCTTGGATAAGTGAATACGATAGCAAATGCATGAGACACAACTCATTCTAGACTGAGCTTGATATGTTACAGTTCACTTTGATTTTTCACAAGGATTCTAACACATGTTCCATAATGACAAAAATGTTTTAACTCCAGGACAAGAAAAGGACACAGGCAGCAGGGAATAAACAGCAGTTTTTAGCTTGAGTTTCAAGTACTTAGATAATGGAGCTGAAAGGTTATAAACAAACTTCTGAGCTCAGACACACTGGGAGTGTGTAAGAAAATAATGCTGCTTATGGATAAAGAAAAAAAATTCCATCCCATTCGCATCACCATTACCAGGTTATTAGTGAGAGGAAAAAAAGAGGAGGATGGAAAGGAGGAGGAAGATCCCCTTTTTAGGTTGCTGTTTTTAGCTTTTCATTTTTTGTTAATCTAGATTAACCTAAATGCAAGGAAGGACTGCTTTTCCCTATAGGTATAGGTCATTAGTTCACATAACAGTTTTGCAACAGCAGCCACCCTTTCTTCCATTTGTTTAAAAGCCTCTCTGTGAGCAATAATGGACAGACAGTTTTACACTTTGAGACACACTTGCAAGCTTCGGACTGACTTGTTCACAGATGTCTACAGTATTTGACTCCAGGGACTCTCAGGTAGAAAATTTCTCTGAGACAGAAAGGTGTAGGTAAAAGTATGAAGTAGAGAAAAGAGTAGTTCTTTCCAAATGCATGAATACACTGGCTGATTGATGGCAAGAGGGAGTCTTAGGAATTTCAGAGAATGTTTTTCATTAGAAAATAAAGAAAAAAGTTAAATAACTTGACATTTTAGCTATTGACTGAAAACTAGCCAGAAATTATTAACTTATTTACAGCTGACTTTCTTAGGCCCAAAATTCCCCACAGTGTAAGCAAGAATATGATAATCTGTCCTTTTCTTATTCAAGAATTCTGGCTATTTCTAATGTAAATAATTTGAAGAGTTCACCAATTACTTCCTATTCTCTTGCTTCATTTTATTAAAGTGCATCCTCATTTGGAACGAATTCTCATCCTTCCACTCATTACTTAAACTGTGAGAATGGCCACATTCATAGATCTCATTCACTCACATAAAAAACAAGATAACTTTCTATTCTTACTATGTAGAGTTTGAAATACTATTTTCCCTTTTTGATCGACTCTCTGTTTTTTTTACAGAGGTTTGGATTTTGAAAAGTCGCTCTAGAGATTTCCCTACAAATATCGTAAGATATCGTAACAGTCTCACTTTGAGTTATAATATATCTTGACTATGAAGTCTGGTTAAAACATGAATGTGAAATGTCCACAGCATTAAGCTGAAAATTCCAGCTGATTTCCCGACAAACTCTAAGAGACAATTTCTTGATCTACTGTTAGGGACATAACATATGATTCAGAATGAGAGCTGGCTGGATTATGATAATAACCTCTTCAGTCACAAGTTCCCATATTTAAAAAGATCTTTAATATTTTTAATTTTTTGTTTTATCACACTAAGAAGATAAAGCTTTGTAAAAGTGGAAGGCTGGACTCCCTCACTAACTAGACAGTCCCAGCCTCTGTGTGCTACGCCAAGGGCTTTAACATATTCACAGTGTGTGTGTGTCTTGTGAGTGTGAGTTACTTCTCATTTACACCCACTCGTACTTCCTTCCTAATAGCAAGTTGTTCCAAAATATCTTGTCAGCAGCCCCTTTCCTGCTGCTTCAAGAAAAAAATTGAATCCATGGTCCATTGCTTCATTTTGCCCAGTGAACTAAACTTGTTTGTTTTGTCCTTACAAGCCTCGCTTGCCTTCCTGTTTGTGAATGAAACTTGCATCAGCACAATGCAACGTGACTTCATTCAGCAGCAGCAGCTGCAGAAGCAGCCAAGAAGGGAGTTTGGGACATTCAGAGGAGGACTGTGCAAATATTTGGCTTCTGAGGTTTAGGAAGAGGAAAAGAAAATTCATTTTTTTGCTGGGAATGTTTTCATTTTGACATGATTTTTTTTTAGTTTAGTTTTCTACACCAAATTAAAAAAAAAGAAGAAAATGTTTTGTTTGGGTTAAACAAAATATGTCACTGGACCAACAGGAGACATCATCTATTTTTAAATTTAAGCTCACTTAAAATGCAATTTAGCTACTTTTTAAAGAGAGTTCAAAGCAAAAACTTGAGATACTTCATTTTCAAAATATGCAGGTGTTTCCAGATTCCCTTCTTATTCTTTTTCATTCTTTGAATCAAACAAATAATTATAACGTCTCCCTAGTCTGCATCTGCTGTAATATCACCCCACTACTTCCTGGTACCACTGCATGGTGCTCTATAGTATCACAAGGCATCAACATTCTAGATCTAGATTAACAAAAAATGAAAAGCTAAAAACAGCAACCTAAAAAGGGGATCTTCCTCCTCCTTTCCATCCTCCTCTTTTTTTCCTCTCACTAATAACCTGGTAATGGTAATTCTTTTTCTTTATCCATAAGCAGCATTATTTTCTTACACACTCCCAGTGTGTCTGAGCTCAGAAGTTTGTTTATAACCTTTCA